>NC_137257.1:9743193-10343193 GCF_965637545.1 Phallusia mammillata
TGTCAAAACCCTTGAAAAAGATAGACTATTTACTTTCAATCATTTTTATAACTTTGGATTGTTTGGTTTTAACAGACATACGACCAGTGTACTAGATACAACTACAACTTGACTTCGTGTACGAACGGCTCGCTCGGCTGTATTGATCCTTACCCGCCTGTAAGTCCGGTTGTGGAGGTTATGAAGTGCGACAAAGGTTATTGGTACGACACCAGCATATATACCAACGTTGTAACGAGCGAGGTAAGATCTGCTATCAGGACACTAATGTATATTGTTGATGCACAGCAATCTAATCATAATAATAAAATCTTTTTTTTTTCGTGTTTCTGTTTGTAGTACACAATTTGTTTCGAAATTTTAACCATTTTTTGATCGGCCTTGGCTGTTTGGTAATGCCCATTCTTTACATACACTGAACGTGCAATAAATTAATTCTTAACTCAAAGTCTTTGCTCTTTAGGCGCAGGTAAAAGTTACATATTGGGGAACCTATGTCAACTTGTTAAAATTTACATTGAAAAAGATCAATATTTGTCTTTTAGCTAACATGCGTCAATCTGAAAGTTGTTAATTAAATTTGTCTCAAAACACGTACCCAACAAACCTTTTTCCTAAAAAAAAATATAAAACAAATGTTTTCAATTGAAATTCGACATTTTTGTGGTTGACAATTTTTCTATTTGCAGTGGAATCTTGTATGTGATCGTTTGATTATTGGAACCAGTGTTACTGCTGTTTATTTTTTTGGCATTTTGTTGAGTTCAGTTGTTGGAGGCAACATTGCAGATATGTAAGTCGTGTTTCCGGTTAAAAATGTGCTATTTCCGATTTTGTACAATTTGAAAATCAACACGATATCATTTTAGAGAAATGTAAAGACCAAAGGTTTGTCAATTGTTTTTTTTCACAATTAAAGTTCAAACACGTCGCACCCTTAATCTGCCAGCTTTTGTTAGTTGCTTTAAACCAACTTATTAAATACCACAACTGAACGTGATAAAGTTGAGAAAAATAGGTTACAAGGGTTAAGGCTTTGTTCCATACTTTTCACAATTGAAGTACAAACACAACGCACCTTGCATCAATGTGCAAGATCTTGCCAACAATTCCTTTAAACTGCTTTCTCAAACAACATTGTTTGAAGTATAAGTTACTTAGAAAGGTTCTTGTTTACCCATTTAAACAGTTCCATTAAAATAAGTTTTCAATCCAAAGCTAACTTATAAGATTTCATGAATGTATGTAATTGAAATAATAAAAGAGTCCTATTTTGGCTGGTTTGCAAACGTGAAATTAACACATATTAAGAGATTGAAAATTTGCAATGGTTGTGTGTATACAGATACATAGAGCGCAATTCTCCGCGAAGATTACTAACTTACAACCCTACATATTTGGTAAACCCACTTACGCCCCATAATAGGCCGTTTAGATACACTGATATAGTTGACAATATTTGTTACACACCGTAACATCATAAGCTGGTCAAAATTGGAAACCATTACCCAAACCATCAGACCACATTTTGTATGAAACACATAAACATTGTCTGTGATATTTCGATATATTGTTTTATAGTGTAGCAAGGAATAGTTGACTGATGATTCTGCCTCATATAGTTTACTTTGCATTATACAGCATTGGACGATGCCCTACTATGTTACTGAGCCAGATTGGAATGATCGCTTTTGGTGTCGGCTGCTCATTTGCTCCGAATCTTGTCGGTTTCGCCGCATTGCGTTTCTGTATCGCCCTTTTTCTACAAGCAGGTTACATAGCTTGCTTTGTTTACGGTAAGTAAACCTATTTGCCAAAGTTGTTTACTTAACTATGCAAGAGGGGATCAGTTAGTTAGGAGCAAATTCCGGTCAATTTGTGTGAGGCAATTAAAAAAATGCGTTGTAGCATGATAGTAAACCGAATCTTATAAGACTCTAAAAATGGCTACAATTCTGACTTAAGTAATTGCGCCACTTCCCTAGCTCATTCCGTTGCGAGTTCTAATCCATCTCGATAACTTCCGTTTTCCCGATCGAGCGACTTTCCACCAACCTATTGGAATCTAATAAGTAGAAGTGAACTGAACTCAAGAATAGGTCGAAGGACTTGTTTCAATCCTCTAATTACAATTGCAAAATGTAGCGAGCCTAATTAAACGTTACAATATAATCAGCATCATTTTAACCAACGTTGACATTAAGATTTAATACAACAAGGATCCAAAATTGTGCAATGTTTGCAGTTATGGAAATCACTGGAGAAAGGTGGCGAACCTTTATTGGCATAAACATTCAGGCCATGTTTGCTGTCGGTTACATGACGCTCTCGGGATTCGCCTACGTCTGGAGAGACTGGAGAGATTTACAACTCGCAATTGCCTTTGTCTCTCTCCCTTTCTTGGTGTTTTGGTTCTTTCTGCCCGAATCACCAAGGTAACTGCCAAAACACCTCTTAAAATAGATCGCAGTGGTTCTTTAACCGTTTTATTATCGTTACCTCTGAGAATAACCACGTGAATTTCATTCACCCCTTTTTGAAAAACAAATTAAAATGACCAACTATGACGTCACAGATTGATGACGTCACGAACTTTTTAAACGAATGATAAGTAACCACTGAACTGTCATTACCCCTTTGGGGTTAATATCCCACAGGATAAAGAACACTTATATATTTCAATGACAATTAGCCTTAGCGTGGTAATTTCACCACTGATACATTCATCGTTGTACCAAGCCATTTTGCAATGTAGGAACTTTATATCAAATGGACTCATAGGAAAGATTTTTTATGTCAATAAAGTAGATCAGGCTCGACCAACATAAAGATCTTTTGCTTTATGTATATTATCATCCTGCAATACAAATTCGCGACTGCAAACAAACAAAACTTTTTGGTCAACTGAAATTTCAGCGTTGCGTTTGAGATGGATTAAAATTTGAGCTTGTGTATTATCAGATGGTTGTTTACTGTTGGGAAAGTTGAAAAAGCTAAGAGAATCTCGGAGGTAATTGCAAGTAGAAACGGGAACGTTATTACTGAGCAAGTGTGGAGTGATGCTGAAAAGGCCGGAGAGGCTCAACAGGTGTGTTTAAAATCATTATCACTTACTTTATGCAAATAATTAATCTAAGGATTGAATTTATCAAACAAAATACAAAGATAAGAATTGTAGTCTAAAGGCATTTTTTCAGTGTAAAAAAAAACACTTCTAAAACTTTGTTGGAAACAGGAGGACTTGTTGGAAAGCAAACCGTCTCCATTTATTTTGCTGAAGAGGCCGCGAATGCGTCTCGTAACAATTAACATGATGTTTAATTGGTTTGTATGCTCTCTTGTGTACTACGGTCTATCCCTCAACGCAGGAGCATTAGCCGGTAAGTTGTAGTGAAATAGCATGATTCTGTGATTCGGTACAAAGTCTTAAATAGGCCTGGCGTATTACGATTTATGCATGAGTGTGCCGTAATCGCTTTTCTGATTCATCGTACTCAGTTACTACTCACAGTCAGGTTTTAGTTGTAGCTTAAACGGTTTGACTACATTTACAGCCTCCTTTTCAGCATTGCGAATTAATTCAGGAAAGTTCAACATAATGCTTGCCTCGATATTAATATTGCTCAATGTCAACAGGGGACGACTTTCTGAACAACACTCTCAATGGTCTGGTGGAGTTTGTAGCCTACGCTATCGTTATCCTCACAATGGATCGGTTGGGAAGAAAACCGCTACTATCCGCTTGTCTTCTGCTAGGTGGTGTTGGCTGCCTCGTGTCCACTGTAATTACACATTACGCCGGTGACAACCGAGGTACCATAGACACTATATTTGTTTTGTTACTTAAATTTGTTGACACAAAATTTACGTAAAAATGTTTCATAAATATGTTTTCATAAAATTTTATTGAACAAAAAATTTGTTACCAAAGTTTCACTGCCCTTTGTTTCTACTAGACTTGATAAACACAAGTACAGCATTTGCACTCATCGGAAAGAGCGCCATTTCCGGAGCGTTTTCGATCGTTTACAATTACACTGCCGAGCTCTATCCAACCGTTGTCAGGTAAGAACACCATCTTCAAGTTTTCAAAAATGTTAAACTGTTTTACTGGTATTTCTCAAATGGCGTTTAAAATACCTCATTCGAACGACAAATGAGTTGCACATTTTTTCCTGTGCAATTTGAAGCATGAAAAGTAAAACACTTCGGAAAATTTTCAGAAATTTTTGAATACAATTTGTATTTTAGGAGCACGGCTGTTGGTGTTGGTTCAATGGCAGCAAGAGTTGGAAGCATTATCACACCTTTCACCATACAATTGCAATATATTATACCATGGCTCACAGGAGTAAGTACAATACAAATGTGTTGAAGTATATCATGTTTACTCTGCAGTTGTAAGCTATACACATCTGATTTTAATAATTTACGTCATGTAATTCAGAAAGTCAAAATTTATTGAACAGTATAGGACATGGCTTTTGCTTGTTACCACCAACAAACTAGAGTGCCGTTAGATGGCTTCGCGAAGCAATACGACATACGTCTTGCCACCAGAACCCCGTGAAAAAAAGCAGCAACTAGGTTGAAACAGTGCGCACTGTCTGCAGCTTTCTTTACATGTAATGGATCGATGCTTTTACATTTAACGAACATTAATTCGCAATTAGAATGCAGACTTTAAGTAAGATAGTTCACTGATTTTGAAAAATCGAAATGCATGCACATAAACCTACCATGTAAGTCAAATACCTAATCAACATGTCTGAGGTGAATTTTTTTACAGACTATTTTTGGCGTGTTGGCGCTTGTGGCTGGCCTGTCCTCTCTTGCGTTCCCGGAAACTTTGGGGACCAAAATGATGACGTCACTCGACGAGGCGGAGTTGTTTTATGCAGGAAAGTCTGCTGACTTCGAGTAAGGGAATGAATCAGATTTCTAGTAACTTCTAGCATTCAAACCATTTCTAATTTCACTGTTGCATAAACTGATATTGTTTCTTTTGAACTGAAAGTAACTAAATTATCAACACTAATGTTTCTGCCGGCGAGTATCACACACGGCTATAAGACTAATAGATGTTGCTGAGCGATATAATACCGATATTACACCAGAAAAAAGTATTAGTATTTGCATCATAAAGTATATCAACGTGTAGCCCAAAAACAACTTTGTACAACATTCCCTGAAGTAATATCTTACTGCAACATCCGTAAAAATTGACAATACCTAAATGCAGTTAAGAAGACATATGACAGTTACTGTTTTAATGTTTAGGTGTAGTTAACTGTCTTTTAATTCTTATTATACATGTGATTCAGAAACAAAAACGATTCGGAATTGGCATCCTGCAGCAACAGCTACTCCAACGAAGCGTTTGAAACGGATGAATCATCCAACCAAACAAAACTGTAAAAAAATACATTTTTCTTATGGACCCAACATTAAACAAACTGTAGTGAATTGTATCTACTTAGTGACAAGTAATCATTTCGCTTTTGTACAAAACAAAATCGTTAAGACTTGGTACTTGATGCGATATTCTGTGAAGTTGATGAAAGATCATTTTTTTATGATCTTTGTATCGTTTAGCACGTACTATGTAGTCTATTGGGTCCCAATTTAGTCGTTACTTGTCAGTGATTTATACGCCTCGAAATAAAATTTTTGAACTTAAAATATGACATAAACTTAAATTAACAACATTTGTATGATACATATTACGTACAGCCATCGTTTACAGCAGTATACCGAACCTTTTAAAATGTCGACGCACACTGACAAACTTTAGGGGCGATTAACAGGTTATTTTATCTCATTATACTACTGGTTTAAATTGCTCTGTAGCCCATCAATAACGTTTCATGGCCTATAGTTTGGCAACTAATAGTCTAACAAAGCAGACAGAGAAACCTTAGTCTCTACCTTAAAATAGTAATGCGATTAAAGCCTACTATATTGAACTATATGAAACGCAATATGGTAGCCCACAATCGAAATTTGCATAAAGCGTCTTACAAAGATTATTTTAAACGAAATGCAATGCATTCTACTCATGGAGAACCCAATTGAAGCTACTTCTGTATAAAAGCAATACAAAACGTTTTACATACGACAAATATACGATTTTTATGTAGATGTCTCAGAGTATTTGTATAGTGTGGGGAATATTATAAGCCCGGTTTGCAAGTTTCAATACATAAGTTGTTTGCTAGAAAATTAGAATAAGATAGCAGGCATTAGTCAACACAAGAATTAGATGTGTACAACAAAAGCTTTAGGTTTGCCTAATTGTATAATGTAAATCAACAAAATGTTTCTCCAGAAAGATTTGTGCACATAATTCAACTTAGTGTTTCAAAAACAATATTTTTGTGCATTGAACAAAGTCAACAATACAGTAGTAGGGCCTACGTTTCAAAACCATGATTCAATTAGAAATGTTCCAAATTTCCTTCGCGATTATAATAGGAGTGTTAGCAGTGTTTGGAATTGCCACCAACTGTTTGGCGTTAGTGACTATATGGAAATCTGAAAAGCTAAGGTAAGTTGCTAAATTTAAAAACGTTTGAAATTTATTCGAAACTGTCCGAGTACTTGTGTTTATGGAAGACATCATGCAGACGTTTCAACAATATCTGTTGTCATTATCAGTTAATGTTTTCGATAAAGTTACTTTTCAAGTTTGTGTATAGTGTTCCCAAACTTTAAATCGTCAGGTAAAAACAAACTTTGCTATGTTTGTAATTATTCTAGATCTGTGTTTCATCTTCTGATAGCAAGCTTGTGTTTTTCCGACTTTATATCGGCAACCATCAGTCCTCTGTTTGCTTACCGTCGCTACATGGGCGCAAAGGAGTGGAAACTGGGGGTCGCCACCTGCAAGGTATGGTTTGATTTACCAACAACAGCTTGATTGTTAAAGATATTGCAATATTGGGTCCTAAATTAAATTTCAAAATGCTGGGGCTACAAAATGTACAATAACAAATAAAGAAACCAGCTGTTTAAACATTTCAATACAAGAACACATGGAGACCACTAAAACGGTAGCTTATAACGAGCTGTCGTTTACCAACTGGTATCTTACCTAATGAAATCTTGCTACGTCCCATTTTAACAATATTTTGATTTGTTAGAAACTAAATATTAGCTCTAGTTCTTCTGTTTCGCAGTCTTGCATGAACACATTGTTTTGTTGTTTTAAGTCATTATAGGTAAACAACAAAATAACTTAAACTTTCTTACTGATACTTTTAAACCTTTTGATGTCAAACTTAAATTATACATTTACGTTGGCACCATTTGGAAAAAAAATGACAATAATATAGTTCTATTTTTGTTTATTTGAAGTTGATTTGGGGGTTGGATTTCTGGACCTCCTACGTCACTTCAATGCATATTACGTTCTTTGCGCTCATCCGCTTGTTTTCAATCTGTCGACCGCAGACTTTCGTCCGCTTTACGGCCGGACATGCTAAGGTAAACATAAACTGATTAAGTAGTATGTGACAAGTTGTCTAAATCGTTTGATTCCGCTGTAACTCAGGATTTAACACGTGTGTTTTTTAATTTGATTTTGGTAAGAACAATATCATCGGAAAACCAGCGGTTGTAGGAATTGGTTTTAATAGTTAATTTTGGAATGTATTTAAATCACCTGATTTTGTTAGATTTTACATCAAACAACGTTGTGATTTCAATATTTTAAGTTAATATTTCAACTACTAATCTTGAAATTAGACCGCAAGATCAATAAGTGTAATAAAATTCTAACGTAAAGCTATTTAACCAAAGATTTTTTTTAATAAATTAACTTTATTAAATTTTAAGACCTTCATATTTATCGCTTGGATTGTTGCTGGTTTATGTGGATGTCTTCCGTTGGTATATTGGACCGGTGTTACTCAAAACAAAACAACAGCTGTATTGGACAACGAAAACTGGTGTCGTAACAAACCAACTGAAGCGTCGGAATGGCCAAGTTGTACTTTAACGCTTCCTTGGTAAGTAATGTAATTTCAGTTTACACAATTATAAAAATACTTCCCGATTGTTGCAACGTTTTCAACCAATTGGTATCACATACAAACTTTTGGTGTATTAGTAGAAGCCGTAAACCGAGCCAAATCCCGTTTTATGAAAAAAACAAAACAGCCGAAACAGGCCTGAAAGTTGGTGAAAATGCTTGAACTTAAAGTCGACCTGAAAACCCCGACCCGACTTACAACTCTAAATTCGATCTTCCAATCTAATTTTTTTTCAATCAAAGATTTACTTCGTATACAATACTTATTTTTGCGCATCATCCCAACTTTTTGCCGTAAACTGTTTCAATACCGTGTACAAAACCAATAGCAAAATATACTGTGTGTTCCATTTTAAGTTTTTACTTTCTTGATTTTACATTATTACCTAATTTTTGTTCTACTTTGGAAACACTTTTAGTGAAATTTTATAATACTTCCTGCTTTCATAGTTTGCAGCACTTTCGCCTTTACATAATTGCTGCATACAGTACGTTTTACTATATGCCGACGGTGACAATGATTGTCACTACTTATTCAATTTCATGGAAGATAAAGAAGCAACGAATTGCTCGAAGAAAACTTGTTGGTAAAATGTTGCAGTATTTATTTACCGATTGGTGTTAACCATTATTCATTTTTGTCTGCTTAGTTTTGGTTTCAATTTTTGTTACGGTAAGTCGTACCATCTGCTTCAATTTATTTTTATCTAATTTTGGTCAGGTTACAGAACTTTCCCGAACAAACCAGAGATAAAACGAAGACGAAAGGAATATGAGATAACCGCTCAACTTATGTTCATAGTCGGATCATTTATTGTGGGATACGTACCACGGGCAGGTTAGAAAGTGGATAAAGCTAATGTCTTAAACTCTTTCACTTTCGCTTTCGATGGCAATAATGTATCAAACGCAAAAAGGTAAACAGTTAAACAAAACAGTCACTCACCAAGAAAAACGTGTACTTTTAGTCAAAAAAAAAACTTAAAACCCCGTTTAAAAAGCTTTCGTCCACCTTTTTACTGTCGTTGTGTTTTTAACGGACTTGCTTCCAGGGTGTTAGTATTCCCAATTGCCGACACCTTGTTTAAGGTACTTGTCTTTCAATTGCTGATTTGCCTTAAGTAGCACATGCAACGAGAATAAGTTTTGACAACCGTTACAGATAGAGGACTGAACAAAAAAATGTAGAATTTGGAAATAAGATAAACATTCGTTTGCTTACAAGTTTAGTTTTGGACCAACAAAAAAAATTGACACCAACTCTTTATAATTTACTTTGTTTAGTTTATCATCACTTCACGATGAAAATCAATGACGACTTAAACACAGATTGGTTGTTTGGAATGGCGGCATACACATGCATGAGATTATGTGAGAGTCTTAATCCCATCTTCTACTATCTATGCTCAAGGTTAGTTCTTTTGTTTGAAATGTTTTATGCTGTTTAAAAACCGAACCATGGGGGAAAAGGTGCTAATGCAAATTACCAAACACCTAAGCAGTTCTTATTTGTCAAAAAGTAACATCTTTAGTGCCCTACACTTTAATCAATGCACCTATAACGGCTTTTGCACCTAACATATGTGCTGAATTTGATGCCATTACATTGCCGAGACGTTGTATCAGTTGTGGAAGTCTTTACCACCAATCAAACACCAATCGTTAATTCATGAGTAAATACCTTATACTGTGCTATACAGTAATATCAAATGCTTTCATGAAACAGAAAGATGAGACTGGAAACTTTACGCATTTTCTCCGAGGCTTCGTATCGAGAAGCGATAGGTAAAACGAGAAACATCAGCCTCCATGTTGTAAAGCCGCGAGGAAATACACAAACTGTTGAATCCTGAACTGTAGTCTTCAGCATCGTACATAAAATATTCAGTCAAGTCTATTGTGTTCATACTCCCCTTCCTTGCAAAGGAAGATAAGAATATTATTAAACAAGCTTGAACTAAAAGTGAATTGGAAATGTTGATAATAAGTTATATATATCGCAAACATTCTGTTGGTAACTTTATTTTTACAATTTTAGCAAATCGTTGTTTCCTTCTAAAAAAAGAAGGGGAAATTACTAACAATTTGGCAATAGGAGGTTATTTTCTTTATTATAACACTCTGAGCAGGCATGTTCAAATTTTCGAATTTAAAATGTTTCTGTTTGTTTCAGAATCGATTTTTAAAGATTTCTATGGGCTCACAAAACGGGGGCTACTGTATCTAAAAATTATTGCAACGTTAAGCGTTTTTCGTTGTTCTTCCTGCTTGTTATACAATTTTCAGTAAAGTATAATTGAACATTGTAGCTGCAGCGAGTTTACCTTCATTCCACCAATTGTGCCCTCTAATTTGTCGCGTTTTATGACGTCCTAACGCTACGCATTTCAGACAAGTTGATTATTTCGTTGTAATTGTGTTACTACAATTGTTTCATCGAGCGAAATAAACTCAACTCAACTCAACTCATTTCGAAATAAAAAGATTGTAACACCCAGTAACATATCTGTCAGTTTGAAGCTCAGCCGATGATTGTACACATTCATGGTGCATATGACTGACCAAGCACTTTTATAAGATCCGAAAATGCTAGTTAAAATAGCCATGCCAGAATCAACGGTTGCGTTACCTGGTAATGACTTTTTGTATTTCTCCATAAAATGTTCAAGAAAACATGTAGTTCAGGATTATTACTTTTTGACTTACAGAAGAGTATGTAGGGATGGTTAGTGATTTAAAAGGGGCACCAACAACGAACAAACATTTGAGTTACTGATTCTAGCTAACTGACACAGCGAACAATATACAGCCGGGAAGATGTTTCTAGACGTGCGATATATCCTCAGTAATAAAAACTAATCAAACAAAAATCATAAAGACTTCATTGGTTTTTAACCTAAAAGCAAACATCAAGTTATCACGAGGTTAACACCAATAAAACATATTATCCGCAACAATGATGGGTTATTACGCTATGTATGTTTTTTCTCATATATTAGATTTGTTTTAATCTGAACTCAGTTTTCGAAAAATTCGATTACATCAAAGTTGCCATTAAGGAAGCTTTAGTGGACACTGGTACTTTATCATATCAGGAAGCAATTAACATCTGGCGAAACCCATCGTAAGCATAAGTGAATGATGATAACACGGAAACAGTTAAGTTGCGTTTTAAGGAAGCACTGAAGTTGCGTAAACTAGCCGCAACTGTAAGCCTAATGAGCCTTTGAAGTTTCCCTTCCGTATTCCAACCCACCCCTAACTGAACAATTCTGTTTACTTAAGTTATGTTTCTAATTAGGGCGTCTAAATCAGTCGAGTTCGACTTGTAGGTGTCCCAGAGCAGTAATATATTTTTAAATAAGCGAAAATGTTTTATGATGCGATATGGCGTACAAATGTATTTTCATGCCTTGAAAAAAAAATCGGTGCTGACATTTCAAACATCCTGTATTTAAAGATGAACTTATGCGCCGTGTATAAACGTTAGCATTTTAAAGCGTTCTTCCGAACCTGCGACAGTTTGTTGCTGTTGAGAGGTTTTTGTTGGTTTTATTTGGTTTCGAAGCTCTTTCAAAGACTTCAAACAAGATTGGTTAGGACTGACACAATATTTTCACCTATACTATGGTTTAGTATATAGGCCAATGCCATTTGATGTTTAGTTACGGCAGTCCAATTTGAGTATTAAAAGCAAGTTATATATAGTGGGATTTAGAATTCAGAAGTAAAAAATGAGGCATCTATACGAAGTTAGCAACAAAAGGAAGTGAAAAAGTTTATTAGTAACGTGTACCATTATTATGATACAAATGTTGAATTCCATTTAAAAATAGTCTCTCCAGTTTTTTGACTGTTTTTTTTCTTCCTTTTAAATGGTTGGCTAGTATGGAAAAGTTTGATTAGACGTTAAATCGGCAATTGAAAGTATAGTGTCATCTCATTAACGTTGTTGTTATCTAAGTTGACATGCAGTATTGAGAGTGATAAAACCGTAACAAGTTGCTATAGGGAGCGTCAACATTATAAACAAGGTATAAATGCGACAATATCAACATCACAAGAGCTTACCATATTCTTATAGGAACAGCTAAGATAGATATGGTAGTAGAGAATCTTGTAAACACTTAAATGACATTGACTGTTGCTTTTCTGTTATAAATGCTTGAAATTGGTGTCAGTTATACAATCCATTTTGTGTGTTCAGTTTAACTTTGTTAATTCGGTCAGTTAAAAAAAGCTTAATACATCATGTATTTATTTTACAAACATTAACTGCCCGCATTAAAAAAAGTTGCATAGATGTTGAAAAAAATGTTAGGCAACCATCTTTTTGACAAATTTTTCAGTCACAGTAGCACGCCTGGTGTGGTTTTTTAAAGGCATTGTACAAAGTTTCAAAGGCATTGTACAAAGTCACGGAGTTTTTTCTATGTTGCTGGTGTCCATCCACGCACGGCCAGTACCACGAAAACTAAAGACTTTAATAGTTTTGGATCTTTCAAATGCTCGGAAGGCTTTACCCAACGATTTAAGACATTCTGAACCAGGGTTTGGCAACCTTTAGCATGAAGCAGTTCCTTTTTCTGTTGACCATGTTGTTAAACCACCTAATTTTGGTGTTTTTTTTTTCAAGTTTTGTGTTTGTTCACCTATGTTTTACCGAAACTGCAAAACTTGGGTTAATTTAATATGAAAACCCGACGTACTGAGACTGTCAACTACCTTACTTTGTGAAACCCCAAAAGTGAATTTTTTGTGAGTAGACACTTTAATAAGTGGGCCAAGGGCCGGCTAGTTTTGCCCACGAGTAGTAGGTTGCCGACCTCTGACCTGTAAAATTAGGATTTACATAAACTTTGATTGATCTCAGTTTCTTGTTTCGGGAAACAATAGACTTATGGTCGTCATATCCTGGCCAAGGCAATTCAATGTACGTCATATACACTACGGGAAGAAGACGGTCAGCTTTATTTATTGCAGTTTCTCATCCTTTGTTCCTGAAAAAAGGTGTATATAACATCACCACAAAACGCATTTTGCAGCAAAGGCATCTAGCTAAGTAGTTCGACAGTTGTGACTATGTTTTTTACTTTGAATAATTTAATGTAAAAGAATTTGTATGAAAATAAACAACAAATCATTTTTGAACAGTAACATTCAAGGTTTGTAAATAGGTGAAAATTGGTGATTTAACAACAAAAAGGGAAAACGTAGCATTTTAATATGAAGGATTTGGAAGGCTTTCAAATCGCTTACGCCACTATCGTTTTGATTCTGGCAGTGTTTGGAATTTGCACCAATTCTGTTGCACTTCTGACCATATGGAAATCACCAAGACTTAGGTAATTTTAACTATATCGTTTTTTTAACCAATTAGGACCAATCAAACCTAAACAACGTTGTTTAATTAGGTTGATCCATAAGGAGGTGTATGCAGGCTAAAAATTACTGCCCGAAGAACATGCCCAAAACCCGGTTTAGCCCGCTTTTTAAAACGTTATACATATAAGGCCAAATGAAAAGTCGGTCACAAGGCTAAACCCAAAACCGAAACAACTGACCAGAGTTACACCTGGCCCGTATTAACATAAAAAGCGATATGGGTTAACCGTAATATTATCAAGTTAACAAACAGACCACGTATAGTGTTTCTGACTTGTTAGTGCTTTTTTGAAACCTGTTTTTAGGTGTTGCTTTAAGTTTTTGTGGCATTAAGACTGTTGTAACGTTTACTTTTGTTTTCAGGACGGTCTTCCATCGATTAATTGCAAGTTTGTGCATCTCCGACTTTATATCGGCATCGATCAGTCCCTTGTTTGCTTATCGCCGTTACTGGGGCTCGGATGAGTGGGAATTAGGCGAAACATCGTGTAGGGTGAGTTATTAGAATCCCAAATTATTGGAATATAAAGCTCATTAAAAAGGTAATGTAATGTTTAAAAAGGCTGTAGATGGCAATGCATCTACCAGAGGTGTACAATATTTTTCTATTGACGGTCGCAAAACACATTCTTATTTCACAACGGCCGCCAAGTGTCTCAATGTTTTTTTATTTACAAATTATTAATGTAAGAATTTTAAAGCATCTCCTAATATGTCACTTACTGGTGCCTACAAGTTTATGTTGATTAACATTAAATGGACAAATTAAAGTGCACGATTTGATAACTTTATTGTCAAGTTGTGTGTTGCCTATATTGGCATGGGTTGCACCAGAGTTGCAAGCGGGCCCGAAATCTGAGCCCGAACCCGGCCCGAACCCGAAAGTATAAGCCCGAAGCCCGGCCCGAACCCGAAACGTTTTTGAGAAGCCCGTTTAGGCCCGAAATTTTGATTGACAGGCCTATCCACGAAAGCCTTGCAACAAAGGATGAGAAAGAAAAAAGATAAAGACAACAAACACAATGAACAATAGTAGACAATGAGGTAAACAATACGTTTTAGAGTAGGGTGGGCATTAGGTCAAAGCCAGAGAATTGTTACTAAAAAGTGGCGGCAACGGAACTTAAAGTAAGGCCCGTTTTGAGCCCGTTTTGAGCCCGTTTTCTGACAAATACCTAAGCCCGAACCCGGCCCGAACCCGGCCCGAACCCGGCCCGAACCCGAACCCGGCCCGAAAAGCCCGGCCCGACTTGCAACTCTGGGTTGCACACAAATGACTTACAAAAAGTTATGACCACCCGGCAAATAATATAGCTTTCTAGCCCCCACACTAGTCATTTATACCAGTTTAAAGCCAAATATCTCAATTAAAACGTTTCAATCAATGCCGCACCATTTTGTTTGCAAGACAACATGTTAGGTTTCGTAAATTGTGTGTAAAACGTATTCCAGGAAGTTGCTGCGCAAACAGCAACAAAGCAGTATTGTTTTTGCCCCAACATTAAGTTAATCGTACTAAGATGGCAAAGTCTAAATACCAAAATCAACAAAAAAAAACTTGTATTGAGCAAAACACGTTTTCTTCGTGGACGCTTGGAAAACAAAACTTACTTTCTGGTTTCAAACATATCATTTTTGGAATAATTTTGAATAATACAGGGCAACAGTAAAGCTCACTTACATGAGTTATATATCATCGAAAATGCACTATATAACTTATCTTTAACAAAATAGTTGGTGCCTGGGGATTTATTACAACGCGGAAAAATACAGGCGTTCGAGTAACCTCTAATGAACTGTTTGGACTTTCGGTGGATGCAAGCCCTGCATTTGACCTTGATGTACACGTGATGTTGACTTGGACTCCAAATATAACGTGTACTTTTTTCGATAGGTCATTTGGGGATTGGACTTTTGTACCTCCTACGTCACATCAATGCACATCACCTTCTTTGCGCTCATCCGCTTATTTTCCATATGTCGACCGCAAGCATTCGGTCATTTCAAGTCCTGGCATGCAAAGGTAAGATGCTAATGTATATGATGTTTTAATTGTACTGATGTCAAAAAAAATCTTCATGCAAAATTTAAGTGTTTAATTTTATTTTTAGCGGACATTTTGATTTTACCTGTTTTTTTCCTTTATTTATGTTAGATTTATAACCATACAAGTTGTTAGCGCTACTAACAGCATACCTCACGGCAGCCACATCTGACCCATACACAGACATAAAAAGCCTGGATCGTTCCCCAGAAGTTTACCGATTAAAAAAGAGAGGGTATAGGGTAAAAAATAAAATTTTGAAAATGTTGGATCTAAGTTTGATTTATTGAATTTTAATTAATAAAAACTAACCATAACCTTAAAAGCCACAACCGTCTAGATTTTTAAAAATGTATCTATTTAAATAACTGTTAGTGATCTTTGCGCCACCTATTGAATTTTAGCCATGTGTGCCGCTGAAGTGAGGTATGGTGTTATTAGATGAATTGTGCGGTATTAAGTAGATTGCTTACAAATTTTCACATGCTTTTCCCAAACCTTCACATACTTTTCTCGTAAAATGCATTACCGACCACTTTGTATATGCATGAACAACAAACAGGGCTAAAAAAATGTGGTCAAATATGGAACCCACTGGTACAAAAAAACTGACTACATAAAGTATTTAACATCACCAATAGGATATGTAACAGAAATATGTGCTACATCACCATTTTATTTTCATTTTCTCTTTACTTTATATTACTAACAAATTTACATCTGTTATTGTACATAGGTGTTCATATCGACGGCCTGGGTTATTGCAATTCTGACAGGCTTTATTCCAATGGCTTACTGGACCGGGGTTACTGAATACAGTGATGAAACGGCTGTTGTTCCACCACCAGCAAACGATGACTGGTGTCGAAATAAGCCAACTGAGGCACACAAATGGCCAAGCTGTACATTTAAACTCGACTGGTACGTATAATATTATGCAACCGATTTTGAGTTACTTCTGTGTACTTTGATGAAATCTCAATGTATTTTTTTTCAAAAACTACTCGAAAATACGACACGCAAATGGACGACGCCTTGGTTGTTTAACTTGCGTAATTTTTTTACCAAGGATGCATTTTTATGACTTTTTTATGACCTTAACGTAACCAATCATTACAAACCTAACCAAAAAATGTCAAAACAAAATTTTGGAAAGGGTAAAAAAAACAGCGAGTTTTGAGGCTAAAAGTGGAAATATTGAAAACAAATTTAGAGGGATATGAACCCCTTTAGTCCCCCTCACTACACCAACGATTATAAAGATATCTAAAGTAATACAGTTATGTAATGTAGCAGAAGTAGTATTAACAAAGAAATATGGCGGTTCAAACAATTGTTATTTTCTCCAGTTTACAAGATCTTCGAATTTACACGACGACAGCTTACATCATATTTTACTACATTCCTGTTTTGATAATGATTGTCACAACATTTTTAATTACACGAATCATTCACAAGCAACGGGCAGCAAGAAAAAATCTAATGGGTAAGTGAAGTGATTAATTTTAAAGGAAGCATGTCAGCGAGTGCATTACTCACAGCACTTCGGGAATTCGCAAGTTATTAATTTGATATTTCCATTATCAGTACGAGTAGGCTAATAGTAAATCCTGATGACTGATTACGGAAATGTTTAATCGTTTTTGCACTGTGTTTGTTTTTCACGTAGCTCATATTCAAAAGTTAAGCTTACACCTGCTAAACTTTTGTACATTTAACTATATAACTTATCTCTAGCGAAACTGCAACTATTCATGTAACTTATATAATAAACCTTTTGGACTTTTCAATGAATGCAAGCACTGCATTTGGCCTTGATATGTACGCAATAACTTATCTCTAGCTAAACTGCAAGCATTCATGTAACTTCTATTGAACTATTTGGACTTTTCGATGAATTCAAGCCCTGCATTTGGCCTTGAAGTCATTTGGAGATCAATGTAATTCCAGACGTTTAAATTCCTAGACATGGGTTTTGTATTGTGTTCGGGCCGTATTCATGTAGGTTATTCAAAAATTTCATTGTACTGTCTTCATGCACCACTTAGGCAAAATTCAAACATTTTAAACAAATATTTGACGGTTATTAGTTTAGTCGGTGAACTTAAGGTGGTAAAGTAAGATTGTTTTACGATTTGAAAATTATTTTAAATAGAATTTGCGTTGATCGAACACTTGGTTTTAAAGGATTCAGATCTTTTCCAAACAAGGTAGAAATGAAACGTAGACGAAAAGAATATCAGATGACAGCTCAGCTCTCACTCATTGTCGGGTCGTTCGTGATTGGATACATTCCTGGTGCAGGTCTGCAAATTTTATTTTAAAAAAGAACAAATTATCTAACTTATAATTTTGTTTATGTTATTGAAAATGCACAAAAAATTATAAAGGTATAATTCTATTCGCATGAGACAAAAACTGAGAATTTTTCTTAATTGCCGAAATTATTATTTCTGTTCAAAAATCTGTAAATATTTCTAGGTGTTTGAACATTAAATATTTATTAAAAAATGTTTGCTGCTGGCTTACAAAAATCAGTGACATATAACTTTAGATCATGGCAATATTTCTGTTTCATTGTTTCCACGAAAAGACATGTGTAAGAGTTTAACACGTGGTTCGTAAAATGTTCTTCTAAAGTAGTTTAAAAAAAAAACAGAAAAGAGATTTAAAATTTCAACTTGTTTTATAGTTTATCACCACTTCACGTTGAACGGGAATGTTACTAGAGAGGCCGATTGGCTGTTTGGAATGGCATCGTACACTTGCATGAGGCTAAGTGAATGTCTCAATCCGATTTTCTACTATCTGTCTTCTGGGTGAGCGCCGTGTATGACTTCCCACATCTAATTTACGACAAAACGGTTTTACATAAACCTCACCGTGTATCATAAAATTACATTGTCTGTTGCAGAAAAATGAGGATGGAAACCTTACGCATCTTCTCTGAAAAAACCTACAGAAAAGCGATAGAAGAGAAACGAGCAAAAGGGTTGGCACATCTTTCCAAACCAGCTTCGAAAACCAATCAAACTTCCAGTCTTACTGGGCCCGCATAAACTCACAACAGTTAAAAACACAACCATTTACACTTGATCTTATACTAACGATATGGTTTCGCAAGTTAGCCTTTTACCTGGTGTTTGAATTTTTATCAGTTTACTCAACCAAAACCTACTATACGCCAATGCCCAAAATCTAAAAATTACAGGTCTTAGATTATATGTTACAAAAAGAGTAAATTGTAGGCTACTTTGGATTAGTATGTATGTACCACAAACCGCAAAATTATATTGATGATTAGGCTTAGCAAATACTTAGTCATAATAACTTAGCATATTGTACATTACTGTACAAATTTACATCACTGCACAAATTTAACACAAACGAATAATGTCGTTTTGAGAAATTTGACACAACAATCAAAAGAGTTCAAAAAGAACAAAACTCATTATCAAGACAACTGTCATTTTATGTTGTAAAATAAAGAAAACCGAATAACAGACAATCTAACAAGTATACTGTATGTAGTAGGCGTACCAGAAAGAGTTTACATTATTTACGAAAAGTATTGGTCCAATTTTTTAACTAAAGTTGACGAATTTCCCCATTTAACAGATATTTTGTCGTGGGTTCGAAATCCATCGAGAGCTATGTTTTTCTAGTTTATACCAGGGCTGCCAATGAGAATTTCAACAAAACCCAAGACTCACAGCAAAATAACCCAAGAATTTAAATGAAAACCCAAGATTGCAAAATGTGGTTAGAAATGCAATTAATTAGGAAATTTACTCGGTTCATTGACAAATTTTTGACAATTTAGGCTACAGTCCAGAAATGCAACTTTACTCAAAACCCAAGAATTGTTATAATTTTCAAAATAAAACCCAAGAACCCAAGACGTCAAGTAAAAACCCAAGATCTTGGGACAAAACCCAAGCTTTGGCAGCCCTCATGGTTTATACCCTATCAAATATTGGAATTCTTGGTGACCGGCTAACTTGACATAACGTTTTTACTAAGTCTAACGTTTAATATTATGTGAGTGTGCTGTGATCACTGGTCTGCATGAACGCTGCAGAGCTGATACCATTTGTCAATGTATAATCATCTTAGCGTAAATGGGTTCTATTGATCAAAGCTTTTCCAAACAATATGTTACGTTTTGTCGCTTGGCGTTGAATAATTTATTCTGTCATTTACATTATACAAACAACTATACATAGAATTGTTGAGAGAACTTGGTTGAACTGAAACATGATCTGTAGAAGCATTTTGCGCCACATGTGCTTTCTGCACGGTTTTTACGCAGTTAAAAATTGTTCGTCTATATTCGTCTATATCAGTGGTTCTCAACCTTTTTTCTTTCGTGGCCCACTTTCATTGCACAAAAATTCTGTGTCCCAGTAAATTTTTATGAAAGAAAGAAACAACTACAAAGTAGGTTCAGAACAAAAAAAACTGCAGGACATATTTCAAACAGATAATAAGTTCAAAATATGTTAATGCAAAAAATCATAAAACAGCACTTTCCCTTCTTTAATCAAGCACTTTCAGTTATGACCGAATAATTGGACAATTCATATTCTGCTATTATCTGGCTTTATTGTAATCACAAAGTAGTTTATTACATCATAAACATACGGGGTTGCAGAAACTCAAAGTAACTTTATAACGTAAATAGAATAATTCAAATTAATTTACATTCCTTCTCAATTCCTCCCCAAGCCATTATTCTTGTAAAATTGAGTGTAGTGACACAAATGAAATGGGCCATGGCCCACTGGTTGAGAACCGCTGGTCTATATAAAACATATTTTCAGTTTTTATTGTTTACTTGTATATTTACTAGTATGTCAGTTTGGGTTAAAACTCTGTTTCGAAATATAAAAGAGTCAAATCATACATGATGTAAAATTTTCGAGACAGATTAAATTGTTTAAACTGTAAAACAAAAGTCGCACATTATAGTTGTATAATACCGAATCCGGAAATACTAGTGTAACGTGGGACGTTGGTGCAGCCAGTAATAGGGGGCAAAAAATAAGAACATGTGTTAGTAAAAGAGGCTGGGGTCCGACAGTATTGATGGATCATGGCTATAAACGTGCTGTAGCTTAACCGATATCATGCGTCAAACCCGTCAATTTACTTTCGTAACTTTTTATCAACATTAGCAGTGAAACAAAGCAAAGCATTTTCATTTCAAAAGCGTGCTATTGTATAGCCTTTTTGGATCATGTTGCAAGCTTGTAATATTACTTACCACGACATAATCGCTTGTGCAACCGTTTGTGTAGTATATCTTAACGTTTTGGTCGCAAAACCCTATGGGGAGCCAGGCACTTTTGGGGGTGTCGAGAATACTTAAGATAACCTTACCGATTTAACAATTTCGCACGCTATCGTAATGCTTTAGTTTTGTTTGTAGTGTCTTACAAAGAATTGCGAAAGCAAGCAATTAGCTTTATTATCAAGCCTTATCTGAAATATCTAGACTTCAGCCATGTGTCTTGTATAAACCACGAGGTGCTTTGAACATTGGAGATATACCGTTATCAAAAACTAATTGGCTGCAAATGTGAAAAGCTTTGTCCAAATGTCCAATTAGTTTTTGATAATGATGTGTGCACAACCCAGTAGTCTCTAGGTTTGTAAAGAGCGTACAGAACGGGAGGTCGCATTGTATTAAAAAATCTCAAAAGAGGATCTCAAGGTATAGAAACTTGTGAGAACTATCGACCAAGCGGGAAAAAGTTGATTGGAATACACTTAGACTTTCTGTAGTTTCAATGTGTTAGTGGTATAAACAAGCTGTCTCTGTCGGGTATATTGTAACAACTATTGCCTTCCAGCAGTTTTATTATAAAGCAATCAACGTTTCGGCCTTCGACACAAGATCCTTCCATTAGGTTTATGACACAATAACAAACACATCTTTTCTATGAAGTAAGTTACAAAAACAGAGACAACACGCTTATATGTTGAGTTGAGTTGAGTTGAGTTTATTTCGCCGGTGATACAAATCGTAGCAGCACAATTGCGCTAAAATATTCACCAAGCCGGAAATAGCTGCGCAACGTTGGGACGTTATAAAGCGCGACAAAGGTAAGGGCACAATTGGTGGAAAGATGATAAACGCGCTGCAGCTACACCGTTACTTAAAGCGTTATGTGGTAGGGACTCACATCAGAGGGTGAGTTTGGCGCATTGGGACATCAAGACTGGGGGGAAACGTTGGTGGAACCAGTCAGGTTGGGACCTAAAAGCTAACCACCCGTGTTAGGGAAAGAGGGTGGGGTTCAACAGGAAAAGAAACCACCAAAAGAAACCCTGTTGGATAGTTTCCGGCGCCAGAAGAAAGGGTGCAACACAAACATAGTGAGGATACAAACATACTGGCACAAACGAAATCACAAAAACCTTTACTGCAGTAAAAATGTTTTTGTACATTGATATAGTTTTAAACACCGTATGTATCCACAAAACACAGAGTACTAATATGATTGATATAATCGTTGGCTATTAAACAATGAAGAAAAAGGTTAATGTATCTTCTACGTCTACGAATTATAAACAAAAAACTTTAAAGCAAGAAACATGTTAACTTATTAGCTTCGAGACGAAATCATATATATGTGATGCAAAACAAATGAAACAACACCATAACATGTTTAACACAAAATACAGAACAAGTGGTAATGATAATGGTTTGCTTGCACAAACAAATACCGCAGTGTTATGTCCCTTTTTTCGATAAACCAACACCGGATGAGACAGTTGCTATTTTTACATCTTTTTCCCAGGCATTGATAATAACTCTGGGTCTTTCTGAATTCACATCTTCCACAGCTTCATCGCCTTTGTAAGCTGATTCGAACGGAACCACTACATTCGTAGTTTGTCTGCTTGACAACAGTTTGAAGGGAAACAACCTTGTGCCATAATCAGGAAAAGAAAATATCAAAGAGACCACGTTCAAAACAGAGTTTCCAAAAACAATGTGACCAAAAAAGATTTCAGATATGTAAGATGTAAAAAAGTCCATGAATACAAGAGCGACAGTCATGATCAAATCTGACAGGATGCACACGGCAGCGGTGCTTGCAGAACGAACATACACTGTGTTGACATCTGCTAAATGTGAGAAGTATTTGAAAAAAAGGTAAAAGCAGAAGCAGCAACAAGATCAGTTGTGAAATTGAAAAACCAATTGTGCTGATTACAAACAGGATCAGTGATACGGGGTGTTTTCCACATATGCCCATGGTCATTGGTATTACTGTGTTGACTGTAATGGCCATGAGTTGCACAGTAGAAAAGATTACAATTCCGAACAAGGCAACCAGACTCAACCTTTGCGCCTTTCTGGTCCATTTTGATGTTGTGTGTACTAAGTTGTAAACTGAATGTTGTCTAACCCACAAAGACAAGTAGACAAAGAAACGAGAAAAAGCACTAAATGCACGAAGTAGGTTTATGACCCATCTGCAAACTGCAAAGGAAATAACAATTTGACTGGATTCCGAAGATTTTTGTGCCGCGTACCCAAGCAGCATAATACAAGCCAATGTGCACAATCTGTTGTTCAGCTTTAACCCTGGTTGATTTGAAGTGAACTGGTAGACTGCCGATGCTATTGTCAAGTACAAAGCGATCAGAATCAAAATTCCAAGTGAGCTCCATTCTGCAGCTAACATTGCTGGGCTTGGTTCAGTTGCATTTTGTACAAAATAAAGAGAGGTGTTGTTTGTCATGTTTGTAACTAAAAACAGACAGTTTAACGAATTTCTCTCTGTGTAAACTTTTTACAATCTAAGGCAAAGAAAAAAGAAACTAGTTTTGTTGTTCTAAAATAATACAGCATTTTGTAAATTTTTCTTGAAATCCCCCAAGTAAAGCAACTGCGAGATTCAGGGTCATTAAAATCAGACACTGATGATGCTATAAAAGCGAAATGCATTTGTTTTCGTAAAACAAATAATATACAACGACCGATTTAGTATTTTTTTTAATCTAAATTTTTTAAATATTGCATTTAGGTTACGATTTTCAGTTCAATTACATCAATTTAAACACCAATTTAAAAAGAAAATCTTTTCAAATTTTAAGGAAACACAAAATCGACACTAGTGAAAGTCTACAGCATGTCTGTCTTAAACTTTAAGCTTGTATAAAATCTGCGATAATGTGGTCTTTTATACATACAAATACTCATTCTCATCTGTTATGGAAACGTAGTGTTTACCCGAAATTTCCAAACCTACTGCATTTTAAGCCATTCGATTATGCAGCATTTAAACCGTTTATACCCCGCGAAAAAGAGAACAGATTTGACTTCGTAATAATCGGTTTGAAAACCACATATGGCGCGAATTTGTTTTTGAAGATCATGTTTCAGTTCATTCAGGTTTATTGAACAGTGGCATGTTTTAATGTTCGTATTTAAATGAATTACAGAATAAAATATTTAACAGCAGGCGGCTAAACCAAACATTGCCTATTGTTGGACAGCGTGATGAGCAATGATTAATTTCAGTATAATTGTTAAAAAAACTACAGCTGTTACTTTTCAAAGAGGTAAATTAAAGGCTCGTAGTATTTTCGGTTTAATCACTAATAAGTTTAGTTTTATTACCACTTATGGCTAAATCAGTTTACAATATCTAAACACTGCATGTTTTGTAGTGTTACAAGAATGTGGATAAAACTTTTGAGTGGGTTATCGCTTTCAAATATTTGTCTTTGAAAATCTAAAAATAATCGAACCATTTTATACCACACTCAATTCGCACAAACACGTGTGTGGGGACCTAATCGTTTTCGCCTGCAAAACCAATCATACGTGTAGATCGAATGGCGTGTATAGTAAATCAGTACATAGGATAGGGAATATATAAAATTAAAGTATATAACAAAGCTACCTTTCTGGTTTTAGTAGTACAAGGTGAACACTGGTGTAATTTAAATCTGGGTTGACACTTCAAGAAACAGAAATACATTTTCTCGGTGGTTTTCGCAGCTGTAGCAGTGATCGGTGTACTGATGGTCCGTCACCAAACTAACAGTTGTACATAACCAAATAGCTTTCGTCTTCATACTTTTTTTTGGGTCTCTTCTACATTGTTTTTATAGAATAAAAAGGTGTAAATGTTCCCAAAAGTTAGTTTCATTAGACTAATAAAAAAAACAATGTAAAAAAATCAATGATTGGGCGAGAGTAAAAAAAAAGGTTGTAGCAAACAGTACAAAAATGAAGGAGTCTGTACCTGCTATGTAACCTAAAATGAGCAGTGAGCACAACTGTGGTAGGCTATATGTTACTTAAAATAACCTAGTCGTATATATGTGCACAAAACGGTAAACAAATCTTACAGCATTTACTTGCAGACAATTCCTTTTGGTTTGAACACCGACAAAGGTTTCAATAAATTCTGTACATATTAAAGTTAGATTTAGCAGTAAATTTGACAAAACCTATTGAAAAATTTCTTAACTTTTTGAGTTTTGCAGAAGAATAGAAAGTTAAAAGTGGTCTCAAATAATGGAATATTCAACAGGTACTTAAAGTTATAAAATTACACAATCAAAATTAAATTGTAACACTTATATTAACAATACTTGTAGCTCCTATAAACACTGCTTTGCAGCAGTTAAAAACGGATTTTACTATTGTTTATACTCAAAACCGAAAATAAATGAACTTGGTACCGAAATGAATAAGAAAATTAAGGTAACACAGAATAGCAGACAAAGGGTAGAAATTTAGAAGTTACCGAAGCGTACGAAATAAACAAGTTCAGAAACAAAATGCACATAAGGATAAACTGTCACCTTGAAAACACCGACCATATGTGCGCCAGGAAATGTAAAGATAACTATTTAATACCTAACTACACTGCCAACAGTGGCGGCAAAGTTGTGAATTTTGTACTAGGAGTTCATCACAGCAGGTGTATTAGTGCACGTGATAAACATAAGTTACCATACAACTCTGTCTGTATGTTTGCCTAAGCGAATCAAATGTACAGTTTAGTTAGTGTGTTCCTAAAACCAGTTAAATACGATTTAATGCACATGACAACTTTAATACATTGGTTTTCAACCGAAGCGAAAATAAACGAAAAAGAGGCAGGCCTACTATAGACGAATTCCCCCATCTTAACCCGAGCTTTCACTTAAGACTGATGTAACTGGTGGCATGCTTTTTTTCTTAGTTGTGAGATAAACATCTCAAATCGGTGTCGTGGGGGGTCTGTCAATCACTTTGGTTGCGTCTTCCGTATCCAGAGAATGTGATGACGTGGCGGAATGCCATTGGTTCGCACGAGGGCGTTGCGGCAACGGGTGCCGGCGCAAAGGGGAAACCCCTGTATGTACAATTTGTTTACACGGTTCCAATTCATAAATAGTATTTTAAAGAACATATAAAAGTAGCAGTTTTTACCCGTGACTGAATCCTCACTTGAACTTGTGCCGTTGCTATCATCTTCATCACTGGATGAATCGGATTCCTCTTCAGGGGGAACTTCTGCTCCGGGAAAGATGTATCGGTGCTTCCCGTCGTAATAATAGCAACCGGCTAAAAGCACGACAGATTTTAAAGCAACCGAAAGACAGTTGCGGGGTTTTTTAAAGTCCCCTCGACTTGTCCACCAACGTCCCACCCCCCAGTAGTGTATACTAGGGATGTGCCAAAACTGCAAATGTTCTGTTTGGTCGAGCACCGAGCATCTCACGTTAATTCTCGGTGCTCGGCCGAGTACCCACGGTACATTGTGACGTCACAAACATTCCCTATTCCACGCTAGTTTTGTAGCTTTCCAAGGTCTCTTGCGTCACCAGTGGTGTATTAGGCTATACAGGCCCGAGAAGTACGCGTTTTCGCCATCTACAGCATTATATATAAAACAGTCATTTTTATTCTTAGATACCATTTCGAGCAGTAGTTTCGTATGTTAGTAGAGTATGAATATGTAAATTTATACTCGGGTCAGTTTTTGCTACTGCTCGGCCGAGCACCGAGCATCAAAAACAGCGATGCTCGGTACCGCGTACTCGGTCCATCCCTAGGGTACACCCACAATCGGCTAACTTTACTTTCTGGCGAGTTCCTGTTACACGTAACGATTGGTTTCGCACGTTTAGCACTTATCCATCAATTAAAACCTTAAAGATATCAACTTCCGTGGTACTTCAAGTAGGGACTTACCCGGTAGTCTTTTGCTGATCGACTGCTTCCATCTACTTTGCCAAAAGCCTCTCATCGCTATCTTCTCTGCAGAATCTTCTTTTGAATTCACGTCTTGTGAAGACACAGTTTTGTCTTCACGATCATGAAGTTTTTTCTTATATGAATCGTTTTGCGATATTTCAGCAATTGATTCGGAATCGGTACTATTTTTTATTATTTCGTGATTTGATGTTTGATCATCAATTTTGTCCACGTTCATGGGAGCATTTCGTGATGTATCACGAGCTGCTTCATTACCTGTACCATTCACGGCATGATCATGGTTAGTGCTACCTGTTATTACAGCATTTTTTTGTGAAACATTACTCGAGGATTCACATGACGTGACGTTTTCACTGTTTTCCCCCGATATCATGTCGTGATTGGAATCAAAAGCATCACGATTCCCTGAATTCACGGTTTGTAAAACTTTTGAGGTTTTCTGTTGTTTGTCGGTCAGAGGTAGATTTTCTTCTCGATTTTCTTGTAACGTTGTTTCTGTTATGACGTCACCATTGGATGATGACGTCATGTCGCACTTACTTTTGAAAACGCTTGTGTCGGGTGTTTCTACTGTGCTATCGTGTTGTTCGCTTACTTGCTTTTCAGGAGTGTTTGAAGCGTCTGGCAGACTTGTAATCTCGTTCAATCTGTGAAAATTATGTAAAATTAGTAGGTACGTTATAATCGAAGGAAATTCAAAAATACAATATTAAAGTACGACAAGACCATAGAAGGCGTAAACCCGAATCAGCCAGTCACCAAGCAATCCCATGTGGCAAGGCGTATGCTACATTTTCTGACAGGCTAATTCAGTATTACGCCTTCAATGGACTTGTCATACTATGATTTGTATATGAGTGTGCCGTGGTCGCTGGTCTCCGTTTTAAATTTATGTTCATCGTAACTGTTACAATACGTTAATTAGCGTAGCTTGATATTATTAAAAGGTTGGGGGGAATAAGTTTACCCAATGGTTCATCGTAATAACAATATCATTATCACAACAAACACCGAGACTTATACTTTTAAGTTAGAAAAATAGGTTTGTTGTTGCAAGTTTGTAGGGCAAAAATCTGCAAAAGGAACAGTTTAATGGTCTTACTCTTCAGTGTCTTCCACCAAGCTAGCGAATTCATCTCCAAGACTCCGACAAATTTCGGCAACAATCGTATCTCCATCTCCCAATAAATCCACGTCAAATGTAAGATGGTTAAGAGCTTCACGATTGATGAGAATTTGTGGCACTTCGGCGGGAATCGAACCTAATACGCCAGATTTTGAGAAAGAGTTTTACGAATAAAAAAACGAGTAAAGACAGACCAATTCAAAAGCATTGATAAAAAAAAAACATTCGTATGTTACGTATAGCAAGTTCATTCGCAGGCAAGACCATAGGTTTTCCGGTTCAGTCGGAGCAAAGTTGTAAACGGGGCTAAAATTGGAACCAGAAATCCGACCGAAACCGAATCGTTTTTTGGAAGCCCGTTTAAGCCCAAAACTGTGATTGATGAGGGCTATACAAAGACCTGTCCGGAAAAACAAAGACAACAGACACAACATAGAAAATAGTCTTAAACATGGCGTTTTGGGGCTGTTAGGCATTAGCTTTAGTCCAGCAGCAACTAGCTGCTTGAATTTATTTGAAAATAAATACTGACACAAAGTGTACAGTCTGACCCGAATCCAGCCATTTTTTGAAGAAACCTATAAGTTTTTTGCGAAACCTATAGGGCTTATAAGCCCGAACGCGACTCGACTTACAACTCTAAATCAGTGTGTTCGATATTACGAACCAAGTCACACGATTGAAAAACACGACTATGATTCTCCACTGAACTTACTTGGTATAAGTGCTACAGGACGGACTTTCAGCGCAGAACCAATAACGATCAAAAGGTCAGCTTCTTCCTTATCTGCAACCATTTGGCGGTGAAAATGGTCCGGTAGGTTTTCCCCAAAGAACACGATGTCAGGTTTTAGGATGCCTGGCTCGTCTCCAGTGCAGTTCGGGCAGCGGGGAATTACCTGACGGGAAAAAGCAAAACTCATTTATAATACACAGTCTGTTACAATAATGAAGTAGATAAATCGAAATATAAAATACAGAACAAACAAAATTATGTGTCAAAAAGTATTTTATTACAAAAATACATTACCCAACTCTTACAATTATGTTTTTTAACAAACTAGTGAGGACAGGAAAATATTTACAAACACACATAAAGTTACAATACCGTAATGGTTTCCTATGTACTTTGGAACACTATATACAGATCTGTTCATAAGTTTAATGGTAAAAATAATAGCCCAAATAGACGTAAAAAGCGGCATAAACATTTGCCGAAACGTTGGAACTATAAATCATGTCGCATTTTACGTCTATTTGGGCCGTTATTTTCACCATTAAACACATAAAGTTATTATCTAATACTCAACATTGTAGTTTGTACCTGGTTGAAAATATCTTCTCTGATTGTCTCACAGTCAGTTTTGTATTTGCAAATTTGACAACTGGCTGTGGCAAATGACCCTGTTACAAACATTTAGAAAACATCAACACTTGTATACAACAAATTTGTAGTGATGACAATTTTTACAAAATAGTTCCAAAAATAATCAAAAAATCAAAATTATCCAAAAAAACTGTTCTTGAACACTGAAATAAACAGAAAACATTTTGGGCAATATTAACACATTGGATAAACAAATGCACAGACTTTCCTACCATGGCATTGAACAACATTTTTAATTCCAGCAACTTGTTCAAGTGTGTCAATGTTCTGTGTGTAGTTTCTTAACAGTCTGCCTGTGGAGTCCAGCATAGCTATAAACCTGAAACAAAGGAGAAAGGACACTTAGCACTATTAATGCACAGATACGTCTGGTTGATTGTAACTTCAATTTGCCAAGATCTTTAGTTCCTGATAATCCAGATATAAACTGCCAGTAAAGTTAACAGAGTTGGTTTAATTCAATTCAGAGTAAAATTTGTACAACAGAATAGTTTATTAAACTTACCTGTGTATTCTACTGGGCTTGTACTGTCCAGGATAAATTTCCTTGGCAAATTTAAAAAATGGCCTTGGATCTTGTCGAAAGTAAGATATATCAAACATTGACTGAAACCAATATACAACATTTTACAAAAAAACAAGAATATTATGCTTATTTGAACTGTTTGTTAAACTATTAAACATATTTGTTAACTAACAAGGTAAAGCAAAAATAAAATTCCTTTTAAATGTCATATATATGTCAAAAAACATAAATTCTTTTGGTTGGCAATTTTAAAAGAATCATCTAAAGACAGGTGTTTCATTTTTCAACTACAAAATCACATTTTCAATTTGAACCTTTGTCCAGGTAAAACAAGCAATATTTGTCTGGTGAGTTTCATTTTATTACCTCGGGGCTTGGAAGGTCAGGAAAATCAACAGCAAGTCTTGCATATACTCCATCCCTGGACCGAAAGTCAGGAATACCACAAGACACTGAAACCTATTTGAAACAGAATTTTTAAAGGGATGAACTACAACTATACAATAGTACGCATTTACCCCAGCTCCTGTCAAAACAATTATTTTTTTGGATGACCTTATAAGGTTAACAGCATCAGAAAATGTGTTAATATTGGGAAGTTTGCTTCTTCGGGGTGGCTCACTCATCATATGAATAACCTGAAAGAAAAACACATTTGTTCTAAATAACAGTTTTATAAAATTTTGTGTAAATATATAAACTCAATCTGTGTTTATTTTTGGGCTAAAAACATCAGTATGCAAACTTAATGGCATAATTTTGTCAAATTATAAAAACATATTGTTAAACTTTACAATAAATTCACTTCCTAGAATACAGTCACACAAGGATTAACCAAAACAGGCATTTATCAGAATTCGATGTTAACAAAACTGTTTGGTTTGTAATAACAATGACCAAAAGAGCCTGTCCTATACAAAAGTAAAGTATACTATTTCAAATATGCTTGCAACAGCTTATAAAAAATACATTTGCTTACTGTTCAAACAGGATTTATACAATATCATGAAAATTACTGACCAATCTCCATAGAGACCAGTTATCAATCTCCTGTGGTATGTCTTCTACTGTTGGTAAAATCTTTTGCAAGATTTCTCGAGGATCGGTCCCAGCCAACATCTGCTCATGCATCCATTTGTAACAACCTACACAAAAACATCAACATATATATGCAAAAACTTGGATAAACAATATTCATGACCGACAACAATAAATTATACAGTCTAATTACTATTTTTGAGCAGAGATTTTCAAACTTTTAGGACTAACAAAGTATCAAAATGGAGATCTAGCACTGTCAAGCATGTCAACATCATAACATAATCACACTCTTTGAAACCAAACACTATATTACACACATACAACTTTTTTTGCACCCTAACACAAACAGAAACAGTTTGAGAAAAGCAGCCCAAAAAATATCAGTTTCTGTTTGATTTTAATGGTTCTCTTATAAGTAGAACAAAAGTGTGCATGTAAAAGGTTTTTTTTATATCAAAAAAAGTTTCAATACCACTTGATGAAGGGTGCCAATCACTTTCACTTGCTGTTGATGAAGCCGGGGAAGAAGGTTCAGTTTCACAATCTGCTGAATGCTGAATTTTATCCGTAGGTTCACTGCATGCAAAATGTTGATGTCAAAAAAAGGAAAAGCTAAAGCATACTGCAAGATTACAGAAGCTCGCAAAACTTACCAGTCCAAAAGTTTTCCATCTATCTCCTTCTTCCCTTCAACTGTAGCACCCATCAGAATATTAGATGGTTTTTCTGAAATACAAATTAACAAACTCTACAACAGGTTTAGAAAGGTGTTTGATTTTTGTAAGTTTCTTTCAAAAGCATGTGAATATTATTCTATGCCCTTTGTAATGTTAAGTAATATTTGATTTTTGGACACTTAACTGGCTGTGTATATATATATGAGTAATGAGAGTCATAAATAGTAACAGATGAGGTTGTTGTTATCGATTTATGTATTACACCTCACAAGTTTGTGTGTTCAACTTAAATCAAGTGCTGGTTATGAACAGTAATGAATTGGTTTATAGCACAATTTAAAACATTTTCCATGATGAAAAGTTATAACTGCCAATCTTTTTTTATGTAAGCTGGATTGGTACCATAACAAAGCTATGGAATTACATGTTATGTAAATAAAAAAAACGCTGACAAAATCTCCCTACCAAACCAAAATTTCCTGACCAAACACAAAAAATAATCTGGTAATAATAAATGCTTGTACTGTCAACTGAGAAAACATTGAAATTTGATTTGAATTGAATTCTTGAGGATTACAACTTCACAGCCACTCAGAACTTATGAGGTGGTAATACTTTTTTAACAGTTAAACACAGCACAAAAAAAACTATACCAAAGTCTGAATCTTTTGTGTCACATTTATTATCATTGTCCACAGTTCTTCTTTTTTTCACTGGTGTTCCACAGGAGTTTTCGCAAAAGCTTTCCATGATACAGTAATTTGTTTTCCAAATAAAATTTTGAATTTGGCTTCGAAGTTGACTTTCCACCGGAATAAAAATCCCCGTTTTGCCACCATTGTCATTCTGCCAGAATAAAATCGAAAAAAGGAATGCGATACGAGAGAACGTCACGGATAAATGCGCAACGAACGTTTTGGCCAAATCGAAATATTGACAAAATACGCTAACTTCAATGCAATCTTTGAAATGTTTTCGGGCCCATTATATTTTTTAAATTCGCAACATTGCCTCATCTTTTAGTCTATTTTAATAATCCATTTCAAAAAAGTGAACCCGACTCGATAATTACAGAAAAATGCAATTAACTAACACCCACTTTGGACCAAATGCCTATAGTGACGAAATACGCTAAGTTCAATACAATTTTTGAAATCTTTTCGGGCCCATTATTTTTTTTAAATTCGCAACATTGCCTCATCTTTTAGTCTATTTTAATAATCCGTTTTCAAAAAAGTGAACCCGACTCGATAATTACAGCAAAATGCAATTAACTAACACCCACTTTGGACCAAATGCCTACAGTGACGAAATACGCTAAGTTCAATACAATTTTTGAAATCTTTTCGGGCCCATTATTTTCTTTAACTTCGCAACATTGCTCAATCTTGTGGTCTATTTTATTAATCCATTTTCAAAAAAGTGAACCCGACTCGATAATTACAGAAAAATGCAATTAACTAACACCCACTTTGGGCCAAATGCCTACAGTGACGAAAAACGCTAACTTGAATACAATATTTGAAATCTTTTCGGGCCCATTATTTTTTTTAAATTCGCAACATTGACTCATCTTTTAGTCTATTTTAATAATCCGTTTTCAAAAAAGTGAACCCGACTCGATAATTACAGCAAAATGCAATTAACTAACACCCACTTTGGACCAAATGCCTACAGTGACGAAATACGCTAAGTTCAATACAATTTTTGAAATCTTTTCGGGCCCATTATTTTCTTTAAATTCGCAACATTGCCTCATCTTTTAGTCTATTTTAATAATCCATTTTCAAAAAAGTGAACCCGACTCGATAATTACAGAAAAATGTAATTAACTGTCACCCACTTTGGACCAAATGCCTATAGTGACGAAATACGCTAAGTTCAATACAATTTTTGAAATCTTTTCGGGCCCATTATTTTTTTTAAATTCGCAACATTGCCTCATCTTTTAGTCTATTTTAATAATCCGTTTTCAAAAAAGTGAACCCGACTCGATAATTACAGCAAAATGCAATTAACTAACACCCACTTTGGACCAAATGCCTATAGTGACGAAATACGCTAAGTTCAATAAAATTTTTGAAATCTTTTCGGGCCCATTATTTTTTTTAAATTCGCAACATTGCCTCATCTTTTAGTCTATTTTAATAATCCGTTTTCAAAAAAGTGAACCCGACTCGATAATTACAGAAAAATGCAATTAACTAACACCCACTTTGGACCAAATGCCTATAGTGACGAAATACGCTAACTTCAATAAAATTTTTGAAATCTTTTCGGGCCCATTATTTTTTTTAAATTCGCAACATTGCCTCATCTTTTAGTCTATTTTAATAATCCGTTTTCAAAAAAGTGTACCCGACTCGATAATTACAGAAAAATGCAATTAACTAACACCCACTTTGGACCAAATGCCTATAGTGACGAAATACGCTAAGTTCAATACAATTTTTGAAATCTTTTCGAGCACATTATTTTTTTAAATTCGCAACATTGCCTCATCTTTTAGTCTATTTTAATAATCCGTTTTCAAAAAAGTGAACCCGACTCGATAATTACAGAAAAATGCAATTAACTAACACCAACTTTGGACCAAATGCCTATAGTGACGAAATACGCTAAGTTCAATGCAATTTTTGAAATCTTTTCGGGCCCATTATTTTTTTTAAATTCGCAACATTGCCTCATCTTTTAGTCTATTTTAATAATCCGTTTTCAAAAAAGTGAACCCGACTCGATAATTACAGCAAAATGCAATTAACTAACACCCACTTTGGACCAAATGCCTATAGTGACGAAATACGCTAAGTTCAATACAATTTTTGAAATCTTTTCGGGCCCATTATATTTTTAAATTCGCAACATTGCCTCATCTTTTAGTCTATTTTAATAATCCGTTTTCAAAAAAGTGAACCCGACTCGATAATTACAGCAAAATGCAATTAACTGTCACCCACTTTGGACCAAATGCCAATAGTGACGAAATACGCTAAGTTCAATACAATTTTTGAAATCTTTTCGGGCCCATTATATTTTTTAAATTCGCAACATTGCCTCATCTTTTAGTCTATTTTAATAATCCGTTTTCAAAAAAGTGAACCCGACTCGATAATTACAGAAAAATGCAATTAACTAACACCCACTTTGGGCCAAATGCCGAAACTGACGAAATACGCTAACTTCAATACAATTTTTGAAATCTTTTAGGGCCTATTATTTTAATCCTGTTCGCCTTCAATTTTTATTTTGCCGGTATTGGTTGAAAGCCACTACACCAACGTCAAGGTTCCGACAACAGTAGTGGTTTTATTTTTTGCAGATAAAATCTTTGTTTGGACAAATTTAATAGTTTAACCATTACAATGTAGTGTTGTTTTTTGGGCTATGGTTACAATTTCCTGACAAATTATTTGTCCAAACAAAGAAAAAAAAAACTGCTAGCTTTCATGCAGTGCATGCACATAGCGCAACATTGTAACATGGAAATGCAATTTTTTCATGCAATGCGATTTTTTTTCATGCAATTTTTTGATGGAATCATTTAATACCAAGATCAACATTTTTATACGTTTATAATATCATTGAAAAGTTTTTGCCGACATACCCATTTCTCTAGAAGCATCTACGTACGACATATTCTTCACCTTGATGGCGCAATGTATATAAGCTTCCAAATTTAGTACGTGGGTTAGAAACAAGTTGATATCAAAAGGAGTATTTTCAAGCGCGGAAGAAATCAAACTTCCTGATGGCGAATATTCAGATTTCAGTTCTTTTCCCACATAAGATTCTCTAAATATTTGTTGTCCAATAAAACGCTGACGCACGCGAGAACGACAGAATTTGTGATCAACAAAGCGCACAACATTCTCAAGGCATTCTTTATTTAAACCCTTACAAAACCTAAATTCTTGATTTATGCCAATCAGTTCACTTCTGCGCTTTTCATGAAATAAACACATACGATAACACTCGGGTAAGCGTTTGGCTTCATTAAACGTTTTGGAAAGAATTGTATGCAGACTGTGAGCAATATATTTGTACGTTTCTTTTGTTTCTGAGTGTAGGTTTTCAAAGTCCGAAATCAGAATTAAATTGTCGTCAACTGATTGCTGTAGATCTATGTCTTTGCTGACAACAATGTCTTTCGTTGCAACAGATGACAAGTTGACGTGACGTCGCCGTCTAACTATTACTTTAACTGACGTCGTTGGAGTTACAGTTTTGGCAATTGCGTCAACATCTCCGCCGATTCGTTTGTAAAAAAACAGGCAACTTCCAGTCAGAATGTTTTCTTTTTCGCATTCAAATAATGTCCGTTTTACCATTTTATCATTGAAGAGGGTTAATCCTAGTTCATCAAATCTATAGCACACGTAATGACCAGATGCAACGTTAGATCCCATATGAACTACCACAGAAACTAACTTGTAGGGATACGTTTGCGAAAAACATTGTAAGGATAGAGTTCTATCAGGGTTTACTGAAGTACAACACTTCTTTTGCAAAACGTTCCGCTTTAATGCCAAGCAAAATATTTCCGAAGCGTTGTCTACTTGTGATGCCACAGATGATTCCGTATGTTCACCGCAAACTGAGCAGTGGGCAGCGACAGTATCATTAAGTTCTGCATTAAAATACTCGGATAGAAGTTGGTTGTCGGGTATATTTTGAAACATTGACAGAAATATAATGCTTTGATTATTCACTGTTCTTGACACCGTACCACAAACCACACACGTATTTGATGTCTTAAGTTGAAAACGCGTATTTAATTTGCAATGCTGCAAAACCAGTTCAAAGTCGCAAAGTGTGAAAAACTCACTAACATCTTGGTCCTCTCCTACTTTCCATCTGTTGTATCTGCAAACTTCTTCGATTAATGCGGTGTATGAGTCAACTTCAACTTTTTTCTGCACTAAACTGCAAATGTAACCAGCTAGCTTTCCTTGTATGTTCTGAACAAAACTTTTAGGCAGCTCAACAACAAGACTTTGAACCGCTTGCAAAGTTGAATTTATCCAGCAATTATTAAAATCATTTGGAAGACCACAAGCAGTTAAAAAATCGTTTTCCATTCCTGCTTTAATTTGAACATTACATTTGCACGAATTCTCAATTAATGCATAAGTCTGCCATTGTCGAAAACTAAATTCGTCAAACGGAAAAACGCTCATACCCAGGGTTTCTGCTGCAATTAAATCAACAGTGTAGCAAACACATACCCCACAACTTGAACCGTTGTTCTGTTGCACTTTCGAGTCTAATAGCAAAAGCACGTCATAGCCGGATAACTTGCAAAATAACGGGACCAGCGTTTTTTTCAGCAACAAGATTAGTCCTGTTTCCGTCGGTTGCATAGAATCATACAGAGTAAGCGACTTTTTGGGTTTATTAAACCACAGTACAAGAAAATGACTGTGATGTAGTAGCGCAACAAAAACGTTATCTTTTATGTCTTCGTCACTGCGAACAATTTCTTTGAATGCCCTATGAATATTCTTAAATTTCTTGCCGTTTAAAATTTCTGATGCCAATAACGTGGAGATGTATCCGTATTGATCAGCACGTAAATAGTTACAAAGACGAACAACTCGTGCAATATAATGATCAACAGCCTTGTCTGTTAACCAACCAAGCGTTTGATCGGAGTGGGACTTGTATGCGTTTTGCGTCAAAGCTGTGTACGTAGAACCAATTGGCTTAGGACAAATAGAGCACAAATCCAGCCATGATAACGTTTGGTTACATGGCATAACAAGAGCCGAATTTGCAATTGTTACTGGGTTTAAAGGAACTTTATTCCAAACGAGATCTGCTACGGGTTTACACGTTGCAACAACATCGTCATTATTGGGACAAAATATGAAAGCAGGAATAACAGGGGTGTCTGTCACTTCGGTACTGTCCTGTAACGAAGTTGCCTTATTTTGATATTTTAGCTGTTTCACGAAACCTTGTGACGAGTAAAAACTGGTCGCATTGCGTTTTCTTTTCTTAAACTTAGACACAACCATAGGCGTCGAAGTTGCAAACGGAACAAATTGTGTTTTCGAGACTTTTTTAGGAGTTGTTGTAAGGTGTTGCACAGAGTCGGCGAACTGTTTTTGTAAAACCTTTATGGCGTTGAAGTATTTTACCACAAAGTCGTCAATTCGCCCTACACGCTTGCCATCAATAAAATTAACTTTCATGTCTCCGAAATGTTCTTCAATTATACCTTGAGTTTGATTGTTTAACATAATAGTTTGGTGACCAGCTTGTTGTAAAATTTCACACTTTTTGAAAAATGCTTCGTACGCATCGAGTTGTTCGCTTGATTGATTGCCTTTTGTGTCATGCCGAGTTAAATCTCCAAGCATTAACTGCGAGGTTGCGCAAATTCTACTTAAAATAATTTCCAGTACCTTCTCACACAACTGAGGGTTGCAATAAACATTTTCGTCGCAATTGGTATACATGTGATCCTTGCACACTTGCGAAGTATTAAAATTATCTAAGTTATTTTTGTACCTAACGTAAAACGGTGAATGACGTTCCTGCAATCTGTCGGACGACTTGCAAGCATAAAAATAATCAGTGCTATCGTCGCTGCCGTTCTTACCATTGGCATCGTCGGTGTAGTCCCGTAGCCGAAATAATTGAAGGCGTTTAAAATGTTTTTCAACCAACGCAGAGGTTTTTTTACAGTTTGTCAAAATGTAAAAACTTTCTACGACCTCATCTAGTTCAGGTAGCGTCGTGCATGAAAACATTACGTTAATCCAAAACAAGTAAGTTGTAACGATTTTACGTTTATTGCTGTATTTATGGCATAAACACTTGGCAGCTTTCATGGCATGACTGTAGCAATTATGAAAGATAGTTTTGGTCAAGTCAACCTCGTCAAATCTCCCGGTCACAATTTTGAAACAGCGGTTGTAAAAGTCTAATCGCGTTTCATGCAATATCGCTTTCAATGCAGCGTTCCACATAGCCATTGACCCATCAATTATAATTAGCGATGGTTTTTTAGCACGACCACAAATTTTAGCCACGTCGAACAAAAAGTTTTCCAGAAAATGACTAATTGTATTTGCATCATGTAAACAACTGACACATGTTGCTACGGGAAGGGGAGTTCCACCTTGTGTTGGGTTTCTGATTAATAAGGTGTACACCTGAAAATCGGAATAATTTTCAAATCGTCGCAAAATGCTTCCTGTCGAATCTAAGTACGCAATATCAAACACACAAATTTGATTGAAAGTTTTTACCTGCGCTTCGGAATACATTACGACCATTGGCGGATGAACAGAAATGTGTCTGATAAAGTATTGGCTTTCCTTTTCCATTTCTAAGCGTAAAGTATTTAGATTAATGTACCACAATTTGCTTATTCGGCGACCTAGACTTCCTTCACTTTTAATATTATTCAATACAGATTGGGACGGCAGATATGTGTGCGCACCTAACCAACGTTCTTCCGGTTCCATTTGGTCGTAAAGTTCTCTGTACTCTTTAACAGCGGTCTTCGTTTGCATGCTTTTGCGCAGGGTATTCCTAAACGAACCAGTAACTCTTCTTCGCCTTTTACACCCAGGTTGATGATTTCGATTTCCACTCACCCTTACGTGCCCTTCCACTTTATCAACATATGACACGAATGTAATTGAATATTTTACCTCACATTTACAGTTTTTGCAGTTTCTATGGCTGCAATACAAATTCACCCAACCTTCTTTGTAACAATCGTCTTGGTTTTTAATTGTTGCAACACCATCAACATCAACCAAGTAATTGTTTGAAAAGTTTGGAACGCACGAGCAATACACCTTTCGAAGTTTGTCTAAAACCAGCTCACGATATAAGTCGGTACCAAAACGATTTCTTGTACGATCTGCCACCATGTTTCTCCAATCTTCTAGCGAAAATTCAATGACATCCTCAACCCTGACCATGTCTACATGCCGATGTTTTTTTTTGGTTTTGTCACCAACCCCACCAAGGTCTTCAATGGTTGTGGTATCTAATACCGACACATCATAAAACGGGTCGCCAATTTCGTTATCTTTTTCGGATAAAACAGCCATAGGCACTTCAAGGTTTTCAGAGGACAAATTCGAATTTTGGTCATCCGAAACAACGGTTTGTTCGGAAACGTCTGTCACACTACGAACGCTTTCATCTAAATCGCTTAAAACTTCTGTAGGCGACTGAACATCTTCATTTAATGCAGTTAACAAATTTGATTGCGGTTGATTCAAAGCGACTGTTTTTACTAAAACCTCTGTCACACTGCGAACGCTTTCATCTAAATCGCTTAAAACTTCTGTAGGCGACTGAACATCTTCATTTAATGCAGTTAACAAATTTGATTGCGGTTGATTCAAAGCGACTGTTTTTACTAAAACCTCTGTCACACTGCGAACGCTTTCATCTAAATCGCTTAAAACTTCTGTAGGCGACTGAACATCTTCATTTAATGCAGTTAACAAATTTGATTGCGGTTGATTCAAAGCGACGGTTTTTACTAAAACCTCTGTCACACTGCGAACGCTTTCATCTAAATCGCTTAAAACTTCTGTAGGCGACTGAACATCTTCATTTAATGCAGTTAACAAATTTGATTGCGGTTGATTCAAAGCGACTGTTTTTACTAAAACCTCTGTCACACTGCGAACGCTTTCATCTAAATCGCTTAAAACTTCTGTAGGCGACTGAACATCTTCATTTAATGCAGTTAACAAATTTGATTGCGGTTGATTCAAAGCGACGGTTTTTACTAAAACCTCTGTCACACTGCGAACGCTTTCATCTAAATCGCTAAAAACTTCTGTAGGCGACTGAACATCATCATTTAATGCAGTTGACAAATTCGATTGCAAAAAAACTGTTTCTGGTGAGGACTCCTTTTCACTTTCAGCGGTTTTGTCGAACTCTTGTTTGGAAGATAGCCAGAGCTTGTGTTTATAAACGGACCGACTACTTCGGCCATCTGACCATCCTTCACAAACAAGATGACATTTACTCCATACTTCGGGTGAAAATCCCAGAGCGGGTGACAACTGATCGAGAACGCACTTGGGGTGGAACCACTTACAACATATTTCACATTCAACCATTAGTTCACCTTTCCATTTTTGTTCGCAAACACAATGAACATTGTCGGGCAACGTCTCGTGTTCACTTTCTGACATACTCTGGTCGTGACTTTCAGCGCAATCATTTATTTCACAATACGTAGATTGTATTAGTTTTCTAAATGAGGTGTGATTTAACCATTTGCGTCTAATTTGGAGAACGTTTTTTGGATTATTTTTTATACCACCAGACGTAAGAAATGAAATAATAGCTTGTCTTGGGATCCGCGTGGAGTTTGGATAATACCGGAGGCAGCTTGCAAACAAACGAATTCTCGATTTGTCCCATTTTACCCCATCCACATTTGACGAAAGCGATTTTGGTATGGGAATTGCCTTGATCTTTGTTTCATGAGAAACACAAAACTTAGTTAAACGCCTAAGTCGAGTAGAAATGTTATATCCTTGCCAACAGTCATTGCTTTTCAAAAATTCGAGAGCAGTTTTTTTATCAAATTTTTTAAGGTTATTCTTCCGCCAAAATGTCGCAATTGCTTTAATCAATCTGTCAACATTGCAGTAGCGAGCACCACCTACTTTTACCAATTTATGTGGAAGGCAAATCGCCCAAACCAACATATAAAAATAAAAGACAGGAATCAATTGTCTACGTCGACATACGTTGGCATTGCGGAAATAGTGCCGAAACGTTGCAAACAAATTGAAAATAAATGTAAATCCCACACAGTGCAAACCAAACAACAGAAATGTTATGTAAAAAACAAAGAAATAACACATGCAAGACAAACCTTTCCTTGTGAGACTGATAGCAAGGGCAAGGGCTGATTTCATCTGTGACATGCACGACCAACTGTTGGCCATTCCCTTTGATGCGTGGTCTGAGTGCAACTTCGCTAGGATCGGAGGTTTCGCAGCAGAAGAGTTGGGCTTGCCTGGGACGACAGATTTCGCAGCAGAAGAGTTGGGCTTGGTTGGGACAGCAGGTTTCGCAGCAGAAGAGTTGGGCTTGCCTGGGACGACAGATTTCGCAGCAGAAGAGTTGGGCTTGCCTGGGACGACAGGTTTCGCAGCAGAAGAGTTGGGCTTGCCTGGGACGGCAGGTTTCGCAGCAGAAGAGTTGGGCTTGGCTGGGACGGTAGGTTTTGCAGCAGAAGAGTTGGGCTTGCCTGGGAAGGAAGGTTTCGCAGCAGAATAGTTGGGCTTGCCTGGGACGGTAGGTTTCGCAGCAGAACAGTTGGGCTTGGCTGGGACGGTAGGTTTTGCAGCAGAAGAGTTGGGCTTGCCTGGGAAGGAAGGTTTCGCAGCAGAAGAGTTGGGCTTGCCTGGGAAGGAAGGTTTTGCAGCAGAAGAGTTGGGCTTGCCTGGGACGGAAGGTTTCGCAGCAGAAGAGTTGGGCTTGGCTGGGACGGTAGGTTTTGCAGCAGAAGAGTTGGGCTTGCCTGGGAAGGAAGGTTTTGCAGCAGAAGAGTTGGGCTTGCCTGGGAAGAAAGGTTTTGCAGCAGAACAGTTGGGCTTGGCTGGGACGGTAGGTTTTGCAGCAGAAGAGTTGGGCTTGGCTGGGACGGAAGGTTTTGCAGCAGAAGAGTTGGGCTTGCCTGGGAAGGAAGGTTTTGCAGCAGAAGAGTTGGGCTTGCCTGGGACAGAAGGTTTCGCGCCAGAGGGGGTAGACTCGGCTGGGACGGATGGCTTTGCAGCTGATGGGGAAGACTTCGCACTGCTTTGAGGTCGCCATTTCTTACCATTCTGTGTACACAGTTGGTGCGTTAACAATTTCGGTGACTGATTACATTTTTTATACAATGCCTACCTCATGTTTTAATGGCTTTGTTTTGTAAGGGCTGCCATGAAATGAATCCACAACACATCCGAAATTGTAAAGTTTGCGAAACTTTTTTGATTCTTCTGGTGTTTTTGTTGGTGCAGTGCTGTTTGAACTGCAAGCAGCTGTATAGTTTTCTAAAGTGAAAAAGAGTGCACATTGAGTCGAAAGATTAGTGGGGTTTCAAAAATTGGGGCACTTCTGTTAAAATCAACGTCGTTGTCACTTTTTTTCATACTTTTATGGAAAACAACGTCCAGGATAAATTTTAAAATTAACATCAAATTGTGGTTTTTGCAATTTGGTTTTCACAAATATTTTCTTACCAAACAAGATGGTTTGTATATGGGCTTCAAGGCTTTTCACATAATGCTGCAATCCCCAGTCGGAAAGGTGAAGTTTGTCAGACCAATATTCTCGGCGACCGGGCACATTAAAATCCAAAAAGCTTAATTTTAGTCTGTTGCACAATCCTCTCATCATGTAATTCGCATAACCAACGCACTTGTGGTGGAAGTTTGTTTGAGGCAGTATACCTCCGATGACGATCTGTTGAAAAATATCATAACTTCCACTCAGCTTCAGTGCTTACTACTCTTCTGCCTTCTATAAACAAGCATGCAAACCGTAGCAGGTAAATGTCAAACTTGCGGCCGATATTAAACTGTTGATACTAGTCACGGGACAAATTTTACAACAAACAATACTGCTAAAAATCGGCAGATGACCAATTTTCTAAAGGTGCTCTAATATCGCTGGAGTATGTTACCACCAGATTGAATATAAATTTAACTTAGCATTAATTCCAACAAATTTTAGCATTATGAAATAGTAGTCACTAACTTTATTGTATGCGGCTTACAACTGAGCAATAACGGTATTTTATTTCCTTCAACAGTTGGTTAAAAACTTAACTAAGTACATTTTTAGGAACAATTTCAGTGTTACATACCCTGCAAATTGCGCGATGAAACGGTCACTGCCCCGTAAGCCTAATAAGTTGTAAAACCTTTTCATGCTAACCGAAACATTTATTCAGAAAAGTACGATAAACTTCTTTTTCCAAAAGCACATAATTGCAAAAACACCCTTTATGACGCAAAAAAACAACTGATAACTGTTTTTGTGCCGTAACATGACATTCTTATTTGTCATTTGTAAAAACAAGGAAACATTTATGTTTTATTTATGGTTAACCTTTGGCACCAGACCACATGTCGCCTCCAGACCAAAATGAGTTCGACACCCCTATTTAAAGCCAGTTTTCACTTTGTAACACATGCACGAAATGGTTTCTCAAGATTTATACCTCATTATCGTATTGCGAACGGTGTGCAACACTGTACGTATATACCTACTTTAATATCACAAGTATAAAATATTTGAAGCACCAACCTGGACATTTGGATAATTTTTTTGGCATGTATCAATAAGACGTAAACATCGTCTTTCAATTAGGTGATGGTAAGCACAGTGACCGTTGGCGACATCGTTTGTTCCAAGCGCCAGAACAATTATATCGATGTTTTTAAATCGCTGTCCTCGCTCTAGTTCAATGCACCCGTGCTCCATCTTTCCACCTGGAATACAAATGACATTTAACGAAAATGATTCGTTCTCTGACGATACTACCTTCGGCAAAACAAGATTTCTTCCGTTGCTGTCTGTGAGCAACAAAACCGAAGGAAGCAAAGATTTATGACGAAGATAATGCGTCTGCTTTCCGCTTACACCCCACTCGTACTCCACTGGTGGCGTCCGTTTGAATTTCAGCATTTTTTATGCAGCTTTATAAATCGTATTGCGAGGCTCAATGAATAATCAAACTAAATTGACTAATAAAGTTAAAAAATAACAGAGATCGAGATGTTCAAAAGAAAGCAATCAGGAAATCAAGTAGCCTATAAACTCGTGTAACATCGCGAAATTTTGTTTCATCGTATTCGGCTTAAATACTTAGGCACAGGCCAATGTGCCCCAAAAAGCTTTGTTACAGTGCTCCCGAAATTCGGAAATATTTTTAGCAATTCAAACTGAACGATGCTGTGTACAACGTATTTAGATATTGTATGTAACGGACGTGATTATCTGCGACCCAGAGTAACTAAATAAAACACTACATACATGCACACATTACAAAGCCATTATTTCGCAGAACTTTATTAAACTTCTCAGTTGATACAGGATTACACGCCGACTTCTCAATGTATCATTGAATCTTTTACGAACACAACATAAACTGAAGTAATAAACTGAATCACAAAATCTTCATACATCCTCAGCACTGTCACATCATTCCTTTTTAATCATAGGCTCACAATAATGTAAGCCTATAACCAATCTACGGATAATTTTGTCCAAACAATAACGTCTTAGCTACAATGTGGCCCCACAACCTTGCACATTTCGATGATTTACCCGTAGAATATGCAGTAATTATTTTTACCTTCTAATCGGACTTACGCTAGTCCAATAACAGGTTTTCGGTTTATTACGTTTTTGGAAACTCACAAAACCACCTAAAGTATTTCTCAAAACCATCAAATGGAGTGCAAAACGTTATATTTACTGCCAAATTATTGCAAAAACTTTCACCAAATGATTATCTCTCGCCTTAATTTACTGACTTAAATGCAGTTATGCGTTGCAGCCGTTATATATTGTCACAATTTTGCTATAGATCGACCTCGGCAATAGTACATGACCTAAGTCACATGCGACGATATCTCGCAACCCCCGGACGTTCATACCAAGTCTTTTGTTGCAGGCTGCAGCTTTACAACCTCATTACTTTTCTTATCATCCATAAATGTGCCGGTTTCATCGTGTCGCCCGTCACTCGCCGCTTTGCTGTTAATCCTCGTGTCCAGCGGAGTTAACCCCTTGACCTTAGCCATTGTTACTCATAGGTAGCCCTGTTTTGTAAACGAGTCATTTTAGTACAAACTCACGCTGGTAGAAGTTTGCACGGTTGGGCGTTTAGCGTACATGTGGTTGTACATTTGTAATTTGATATGATGGTTTAACTTACAATCATTGACGGGATTCAAATGTTTTGTCAGTCGGTTCTGTCACAAATGTCATATTTTAGAGCCGGTTCTGTAACAAAAAGTCCATTGACAGTTAAAAGTAACGCGAACTGGACAACTGGTCGCTGATATCATAAAAATTCGTGAGACGGTTTTATATAACCGGTGCGAACCGGCTGAATCCCACCACTGCTTAAAATCGTTTACTATGTCTGTAAGTAATCATATTTCTTGTAATTCGATTTTATTCGAAAAAGGGATAACTGAAGTGTAAAAAACGAATTTATTGCTGACCAAAGTACGAGTGCGTTACTGTTCCGATAGTCGTACCCACTTTTAGCGTACCCGAAAAACGGAACGTGACATATACCAAACAACAAGAAAAGACGACCTACTGACTTCGCACCAATTCGTTATGGTGCTTTTTAATACCAGCGCGGATAGCGCGACAAACAATTGCTGTTACTGCTATTGCCCTTGTAAACCCATATTCCTCGCTGCATGTGTCTAACAACTGAAAAGGGTCAACTAACGAGGTAAATAGGACACCATGTCTAAAACCGTAGAGTAACAAAATCACGCTCCCAGATTGCATTGAACTTAGCATATTTCGTCGCTTTCGGCATTTTTCCCAAAGTGGACGTTAGTTAATTGCATTTTGCTGTAATTATCGAGTCGGGTTCACTTTTTTGAAAACGGATTATTAAAATAGACTAAAAGATGAGGCAATGTTGCGAATTTAAAGAAAATAATGGGCCCGAAAAGATTTCAAAAATTTTATTGAACTTTCGTCACTATATTTCGTCACTATAGGCATTTGGTCCAAAGTGGGTGTTAGTTAATTGCATTTTGCTGTAATTATCGAGTCGGGTTCACTTTTTTGAAAACGGATTATTAAAATAGACTAAAAGATGAGGCAATGTTGCGAATTTAAAAAAAATAATGGGCCCGAAAAGATTTCAAAAATTTTATTGAAGTTAGCGTATTTCGTCACTATAGGCATTTGGTCCAAAGTGGGTGTTAGTTAATTGCATTTTTCTGTAATTATCGAGTCGGGTTCACTTTTTTGAAAACGGATTATTAAAATAGACTAAAAGATGAGGCAATGTTGCGAATTTAAAAAAAATAATGGGCCCGAAAAGATTTCAAAAATTGTATTGAACTTAGCGTATTTCGTCACTATTGGCATTTGGTCCAAAGTGGGTGTTAGTTAATTGCATTTTGCTGTAATTATCGAGTCGGGTTCACTTTTTTGAAAACGGATTATTAAAATAGACTAAAAGATGAGGCAATGTTGCGAATTTAAAAAAAATAATGGGCCCGAAAAGATTTCAAAAATTTTATTGAAGTTAGCGTATTTCGTCACTATAGGCATTTGGTCCAAAGTGGGTGTTAGTTAATTGCATTTTTCTGTAATTATCGAGTCGGGTTCACTTTTTTGAAAACGGATTATTAAAATAGACTAAAAGATGAGGCAATGTTGCGAATTTAAAAAAAATAATGGGCCCGAAAAGATTTCAAAAATTGTATTGAACTTAGCGTATTTCGTCACTATTGGCATTTGGTCCAAAGTGGGTGTTAGTTAATTGCATTTTGCTGTAATTATCGAGTCGGGTTCACTTTTTTGAAAACGGATTATTAAAATAGACTAAAAGATGATGCAATGTTGCGAATTTAAAAAAAATAATGGGCCCGAAAAGATTTCAAAAATTGTATTGAACTTAGCGTATTTCGTCACTGTAGGCATTTGGTCCAAAGTGGGTGTTAGTTAATTGCATTTTGCTGTAATTATCGAGTCGGGTTCACTTTTTTGAAAACGGATTATTAAAATAGACTAAAAGATGAGGCAATGTTGCGAATTTAAAAAAAATAATGGGCCCGAAAAGATTTCAAAAATCGTATTGAACTTAGCGTATTTCGTCACTGTAGGCATTTGGTCCAAAGTGGGTGTTAGTTAATTGCATTTTTCTGTAATTATCGAGTCGGGTTCACTTTTTTGAAAACGGATTATTAAAATAGACTAAAAGATGAGGCAATGTTGCGAATTTAAAAAAAATAATGGGCCCGAAAAGATTTCAAAAATTGTATTGAACTTAGCGTATTTCGTCACTATACGCATTTGGTCCAAAGTGGGTGTTAGTTAATTGCATTTTTCTGTAATTATCGAGTCGGGTTCACTTTTTTGAAAACGGATTATTAAAATCGACTAAAAGATGAGGCAATGTTGCGAATTTAAAAAAAATAATGGGCCCGAAAAGATTTCAAAAATCGTATTGAACTTAGCGTATTTCGTCACTATAGGCATTTGGTCCAAAGTGGGTGTTAGTTAATTGCATTTTGCTGTAATTATCGAGTCGGGTTCACTTTTTTGAAAACGGATTATTAAAATCGACTAAAAGATGAGGCAATGTTGCGAATTTAAAAAAAATAATGGGCCCGAAAAGATTTCAAAAATTGTATTGAACTTAGCGTATTTCGTCACTATAGGCATTTGGTCCAAAGTGGGTGTTAGTTAATTACATTTTTCTGTAATTATCGAGTCGGGTTCACTTTTTTGAAAATGGATTATTAAAATAGACTAAAAGATGAGGCAATGTTGCGAATTTAAAGAAAATAATGGGCCCGAAAAGATTTCAAAAATTGTATTGAACTTAGCGTATTTCGTCACTGTAGGCATTTGGTCCAAAGTGGGTGTTAGTTAATTGCATTTTGCTGTAATTATCGAGTCGGGTTCACTTTTTTGAAAACGGATTATTAAAATAGACTAAAAGATGATGCAATGTTGCGAATTTAAAGAAAATAATGGGCCCGAAAAGATTTCAAAAATTGTATTGAACTTAGCGTATTTCGTCACTGTAGGCATTTGGTCCAAAGTGGGTGTTAGTTAATTGCATTTTTCTGTAATTATCGAGTCGGGTTCACTTTTTTGAAAACGGATTATTAAAATCGACTAAAAGATGAGGCAATGTTGCGAATTTAAAAAAAATAATGGGCCCGAAAAGATTTCAAAAATCGTATTGAACTTAGCGTATTTCGTCACTATAGGCATTTGGTCCAAAGTGGGTGTTAGTTAATTGCATTTTGCTGTAATTATCGAGTCGGGTTCACTTTTTTGAAAACGGATTATTAAAATCGACTAAAAGATGAGGCAATGTTGCGAATTTAAAAAAAATAATGGGCCCGAAAAGATTTCAAAAATTGTATTGAACTTAGCGTATTTCGTCACTATAGGCATTTGGTCCAAAGTGGGTGTTAGTTAATTACATTTTTCTGTAATTATCGAGTCGGGTTCACTTTTTTGAAAATGGATTATTAAAATAGACTAAAAGATGAGGCAATGTTGCGAATTTAAAGAAAATAATGGGCCCGAAAAGATTTCAAAAATTGTATTGAACTTAGCGTATTTCGTCACTGTAGGCATTTGGTCCAAAGTGGGTGTTAGTTAATTGCATTTTGCTGTAATTATCGAGTCGGGTTCACTTTTTTGAAAACGGATTATTAAAATAGACTAAAAGATGATGCAATGTTGCGAATTTAAAAAAAATAATGGGCCCGAAAAGATTTCAAAAATTTTATTGAAGTTAGCGTATTTCGTCACTATAGGCATTTGGTCCAAAGTGGGTGTTAGTTAATTGCATTTTTCTGTAATTATCGAGTCGGGTTCACTTTTTTGAAAACGGATTATTAAAATAGACTAAAAGATGAGGCAATGTTGCGAATTTAAAAAAATAATGGGCCCGAAAAGATTTCAAAAATTTTATTGAAGTTAGCGTATTTCGTCACTATAGGCATTTGGTCCAAAGTGGGTGTTACTTAATTGCATTTTTCTGTAATTATCGAGTTGGGTTCACTTTTTTGAAAATGGATTAATAAAATAGACCACAAGATTGAGCAATGTTGCGAAGTTAAAGAAAATAATGGGCCCGAAAAGATTTCAAAAATTGTATTGAACTTAGCGTATTTCGTCACTATAGGCATTTGGTCCAAAGTGGGTGTTAGTTAATTGCATTTTGCTGTAATTATCGAGTCGGGTTCACTTTTTTGAAAACGGATTATTAAAATCGACTAAAAGATGAGGCAATGTTGCGAATTTAAAAAAAATAATGGGCCCGAAAAGATTTCAAAAATTGTATTGAACTTAGCGTATTTCGTCACTATAGGCATTTGGTCCAAAGTGGGTGTTAGTTAATTACATTTTTCTGTAATTATCGAGTCGGGTTCACTTTTTTGAAAATGGATTATTAAAATAGACTAAAAGATGAGGCAATGTTGCGAATTTAAAGAAAATAATGGGCCCGAAAAGATTTCAAAAATTGTATTGAACTTAGCGTATTTCGTCACTGTAGGCATTTGGTCCAAAGTGGGTGTTAGTTAATTGCATTTTTCTGTAATTATCGAGTCGGGTTCACTTTTTTGAAAACGGATTATTAAAATAGACTAAAAGATGAGGCAATGTTGCGAATTTAAAAAAAATAATGGGCCCGAAAAGATTTCAAAAATTGTATTAAAATTAGCGTATTTTGTCAATATTTCGATTTGGCCAAAACGTTCGTTGCGCATCCATCCGTGACGTTCTCTCGTATCGCATTCCTTTTTTCGATTTTATTCTGGCAGAATGACAATGGTGTTTTGCCTTTGACAACAAAGGGGTCCAGTAACTACAATAACGTCGCCAATCAAAAGCCAATTTTTTTGTAAATTAAATCGCAACAAACAAAAAGCTAAAATTTTGTAACAGTTTTGGTTTAAACATTTTTTTATAACTCAAAAGCCCAAAATAACTGTTTATAGGACAATTAGTCGCATCACTTTTTCTTACACCGGCACCGTCAAAGTACTAAAACCGGCCGGTACAAAAATGTAACTACTTGTTCTTGCACACAAGCAAAAAAGAATGAAAAGAAACGTGCATTTGTCAATCCACCTTTGTTTAAGACCTTTACTATGAAACGGTAAATCTAGTGTTTAAATTGTTTCACCATTTTGATCTGAGTAGTGGACTGGTGCCAATAAAGTGCATTATTCCGTACTGAAGATTAATTTTACTTCGCGTTATTGCAAGGAACACCTTATAACTGCTGAAAAACAACAGTTGATAGAGGCAAGTTAAATATTTATTAAAGTTAACATTAAAGCAAAAATGATTGTTAAAGTCAAAATAAAGCGACTTACGTACGCCTATTGGGCAAGCGCCGTATAATTAGACCAAGTAGCCTAGTGCTTGGTCTTAAAAAAATCGACAGGTGGTAAAAATGCTATTACTAGTCTCCCAGTAGTTTTCTTGCCAGTTTTTTTTTATAAATTCGTTAAAATGAAACTTTGTCCGGTCTAACCACAATGGTTTCTTGTGAAAAACAACAAAAATTAACAACCAATCACTTCTAACTGTCAAAATTAATTTTTACTACAAGCGTGTATTGTATCTATTCTCGCTTTAAGCAACATAAGCTTATAGCTTAGTAATCACTATCGTGTTGTGCCACTCGAATCTTGAAAACGCAAACGCTTAAAACCCTACAATTATTTTTGTCAGCTATGAGATACATAGCAATTAGCCTAGTTATATAACCCGATTTATAGCCTATAACTATATAGCATACACTCTCAACCCAGTATAGGCTAGTTCATTTTGCCACCTATCAGGTTGGGATTTTCTTGCAAAACCCAGTGCCATGTAGCAGGCTATTTCGGACTTACGCTTGTCGAGCCAACAGTTTTTTTTGTATGTTAAGGAGTTCAATTTAGTTGAACCGTTCCTCTGGACCAGGGGTACACAACCTTTTCGCCCTGACGGCCGCATCACAGATCCATTGTTTTATAATTACTGACGTGAAGAAATAAGTTTATAACATATATATACAGGGTTGCCAATTGCCATAGGGTACGACATCCCTGTATATATACCATTGGCGCCTAAAAAGTCCTGATTAATTTGATGCACAAATTCAGCTGAACAGTCTAACGATCAGTATTTCACGGCCGCACAAACTCGTCTCTGAGGCGGCATACGGCTGTGCGACCGCCAGATTCTGCATCCCTGCTCTGGACTATTGCCTTGTAGTTTAAGATTCCTTTTTTAGAAAAACAAAAACAAAGTGGCTGAGACAGGATTAGAACCCACAGCCTTATGAAGTTTTCAGACACATGACGGGGCAGGGGGTCAGTTATCGTGTTTTGCGTTATCCCTGTGTCAAATATGTTTGTTAGTATACAATAAAATCACTTGAAATGTAGCTACAATTAGAAACATGTGCTTAATTTTGTTTTAAAGTATAACTAAAACAGTTTTACATCACAGTACGCCAGGCCAACTGAAGGCGCCATACCGAACCAGCCGGTCACCAAGCATTCACCACCAAGACTCCTGTCGTGGGTTTGAATCCTACCGCAGGCTAGATTTTCTAGCCTATACGCCTTGCCATATGGTAGTGAATGCTTGGTGACCGGCTGGTGCCTTAAATTGACCTGTCGTACTGTGATTTATATGTGAGTGTGCCGTGATCGCTGGTCTGCATAGACGCTTCAGGGCTGATCCCAGTTATGAATTTATGTTCATCTTAACTAAAACAGTTTTTAATCCACATATGGTTATACTTTGAGGGTCTTAACCGTGAGGGACCTCTTTCCGGATTTTTTTTAAAGCTTGCTATTGACATATAACACGACACCATATGGCAAAACTCATTTAATAAAGCTAAAGCGGATGATATAATAAAGCTTATAAACTAGTGATACAGGGATTACAAAGGAAGTGATATATAGATACACATTACGAAACTTAACGTTTTTGCACGTGTAACAAAATCCAGTTGCAACATAATCATATTTTGGTCCAGTAAAAATTGCTTTTGCATTAGTTGATTTCCTTTAAAAGGCAATTTTACACCGTAAAATATTAACACACTTCAATTGACTCTGTTTGATACAATTTGCTTTGACTTATTTGTTAGGCAAAAAATCGAAAAAATAAACAAACGATTGCAATAAGACAAAAAACACAAAATAATCACTAATGTACAATAATGAGAAACTTATCTCATATTTTAGTCCACACAGGGCTTGATAATAGCCATGTGGAAAAGTATGCACAAATCAAAGACCATGTTTTGGAAAAAGGACAGCATATTTCATGGTGGGGTTTTTAATTAGGGTTTAAATGTTAGAATGTACAACCAAAACAGTTTTTCCAGTCATGAACAACTACTGAATGAATCACTACGGTCTGAATTGCTACGAACTTGAACCGCTTCGTCGTACACATTGTTGTCCTCGTTGTTGACCTCCAAATACACGGCACTATCGCTGAAGTTCTCAATAGTGTCTCGATACTCGGCCACTGCAGCGCACGCGATCTGTCTTTGCTTTAATAATTCGTTGTCAATTAAAACCAACTTAACATCGCAGCTTTTTAAATATTTTGGACGTTGTAATTCGGACAAATCATTACACGACTTGTACACCTCTCTTGCCTGGACAAATTTGGTTTTTGCCCTTCTGAGGCATTCTGCACGACCCTTTGATTTGGAGTCGTTTGCTTGTTCAACTCCCGAACCATGTGACCGATCTTCATTTAGTAGCGGAAAGCTTTCTTCATCCAGGTACATTTCTCCGAGTACAACCAGACCATTTGCAAAGATACTGGTATCTTTAGCCGCCTCTTCTGTATTGTGTATGGCTGTCTCAAGAGTGCCTACAGCATCCCTATACATGCCAACCAGATATTCGATCTGTCCTTTGTACAACTGACATTCGAAGGACAGGACACTCACTAGACTTTTGCTACACACGGCACGATCCACTTGTAGTCTGTTCTCTTTAACTGTCGGTATAAGTAAGGCCTCTATCATCGGTTTTAGCTTGTCATCTTTTACCAGTTCCCTGCTAAGAAGAAACGACTCATACGCGCATTGCTTTAACCCTTTGGCTTTGGCACTGGGATCTGGTAAGTTTTGGAAACAGTTGTTTGATACTGCAAGAAACCATGTCGAATCAAACAGTTTTCCTTTCATTCGTTCTTCGGCAGCAAATTTTAATAAATATCGATAATTTTCTTCATTCAGTGTGGACATCTTCATTGCAAAATTTTCCGCTAAAGTTTTGCATTTTGTAAAGTCTTCCTCTTTTAGGCTGGTTTTTGCCTCCTTCCGTATTTTTTGGTCGTTTGTCAGATAAGCATATACTTCAGGATCTAAGGCACAAGACGTTCTTTTTATTTTAAACAAAACTACAGAATACTTAAGCAATTGGCCGTTTGGAAATTTACTCCAACATTTATTTATTCAATTCGTACACTTAAAAGTCAGTCTTATGACTGAACCACGTTGAGATAGATTCGACGTTTAATTAGTTTTACACGATTTTTTATTAACTGAATTTTCGTAATGCGCTTACTAACCGTGGCTTTTGAAAAACGATGTCATTCTTTTTTTGTATGCCGGCCCAGGGATGGTGCTCATCTCTTTCGGCACTACACACATACGGTAAGCTAACATAAACCGATTCGCTAGTTTTTATGTTCTAATTATTCTTTCTTTTACTTTTTTTAATAGTTTTTAGTGAACAAATTACCTTCTTGGGAATCGAGTGGGGTATTGGGTTGTTCTTTCATTTCTAACAAGTACGAAGCAAGGCTTTTGCTTCGAATCCGACCTATAGAGTTTGAAATACAAGATACTTGTTTGCGACTTAAAACACTAAGTACCCCAAATCAATGTTGTAAACCATAAAAAATATCGGCCCATTTTCTTACATTTGCATAAGGAAACACAAGAAAATATTTAATGTTCTAAATCGAGTTTAAAACGACAAGAAAAGTTTAAAAAGCCAATGTCCAGATCTTGGCGTTTTGTTTGAATTTTCGGGGCTAAATAATTTGTAAAAAGTTTACTAAGGTTGCAAACAAACCAAACAAGTAATTGTTTATTATGCCTTAAATGCAAGGTTTAAATTAGCATATCAAATATATCTGCAAATACTACCAGCCGTTTGGGTTTGTCAGAAGCAGACGTGTTTTGTTTGTGACCTACCTTTCTTACCATCCCCCTGGTCTATAGAGGATAAAAACTTTGCCCTGAAATAGAAGGTCATAACTTACAGTAAAACTGCAATACACAATAAAACCACCCAAAGAAATATAAAACTGATCTAGTATAGAGAAATTACTTACAGTACCTTGCGAAAGTAGACTCTATTCCTACTTTTTATGCAAACGCGAACAGAAAATTGAATATAATTTTAAAATTAGTTCAAATACCTGGCCGATTTTGGTGGTAATGCAGGTGGAGAGACAAGAACTTGCGAATTTTTGTCTTGAGCTGTAATTATATGGTGCAAAAAGCAAAGATATTTTTTAATGTTAAGATTGAAGAATCACTACTTCAAGATTTATTGTCACAAAACTTCAGAAAAGAAAAGTAAATCTCAAAGCATCAAACGAAAAAAATGCGAGTAGACTGTTTCTAATTTGCGTTAATTGAGACAAAAAATGTCTAGTTTGTTTTGTATGTAAGATTAACGGCACTGCGGCTAATGTCTTCATTTGAAATGTGCGCAATTTAGGCTTTTACATTTTACATTTTTACCTTTTATTTGCGGACTGTTTGCGTTCGACGTAGTTGGCTTGATCGTTACCTACAAAAAATATTTAAGTTATCTGTTTATTTTTGTAGGCATTTTAATAGCAACAAGAAACTAAAATACTGTATTTACTTGTGTTTTGAGCTTTTCACTATCAGAAGGTGTTTTCCTGTTTTGACCAACATCACTTTTTCTGGGAAATAGACTGGTTTTTACTGAATGTGTGCGATTAATATACTCAACAAACCGTGGTCGTTTGGTTGAAATTTAAGAGATAAAAGAACAAAAACGGATTTATTTCTGTTAAAGGTTGGTCAAATAGAGTAATAGACAATCAACAAAGCTTGTACTGGACTTGTATAGCCTACGTGATTTTGTTTTTGGGCAATTTGTGGTCTTTTTCCCACTTGGTGACTTTTTCCCGGACGTCCCCATGACGAATTCCGTAATGAGCAAATCTTTCATTCCCATCATCAAATTCAGCAGGTGTGTCTGCACAAAAAGATTTTTATAAGTTATTGTAACTTAAATATTTTAGGAAGCGTTTGATATGATGCAGAGGTGCACAACATGCGGCCTCAGAGACGATCGTGAAAATGTATGTTATAATATATCCACAAGTTCTACCTACATTATCGCGTCATATACGGCGTAAAATATTTGTCGTCAGCTGACTGTTCAGCTAAATTTGTGCATCAACTTTGAAATTAATCAGGATTTTTTTAGGCGCAAAGGTATATATAAAGTGATGCCATACCGTCCTTATTTCTAATATTTGTCCTTATTTTGAAGTGCAATGTCTTAGAAAAATTTATTATCCTTATTTCTAAGAAATGTTATTGTTTTTGCGAGTCCTTATTTTGTCCTTTTTTAACAAAGAACAGACTTGGTGAAATGACAGTCAAATCCCTGCTACAAGTAAAAGTAAACCTAGACCTTAGCTGTCGTGAGATGTACGAAGTATTTTCTACGTAAAAGGAGTTCCAGGAACAGATTGTTTCTGGCAAAAAAACATAGCATACTATATGTCATAATTCGTATAAATGCAAAGATTTGATGGAAAACGTTTGTTGCCTTCCGTATCAATTCAATTTTCGGTTGTCCTTACCAAAAATAAATAAATAAATAAATAGTACAGAAAATAAAAGGTTTTTAGACAAGAGTTAATTGTACGTTGGTATTCCCAGGCTTTTTAGAATGTGCAAAAGTAGCTCCTTAACTTTGGCAAAGTGGAGCCACTGCCATATAAAGGGCACCGAAGTTGTATCTCGTCACCGACAAAAACATATAATAAGGATTGCATTTAGCGGATTACTTTAGATTACTCGACAGACAAGTTAGGAATTACTCTGAACTAAAGTTTTGTTTGTTTTGTTATATTGAACAAAGATGCAAATGGCCAGACCAATACCATGTTTCATCATACACGAGTTGTGTGTTTCGGTCAAAAGACGAAACAAGTGTAATTGTTTAGCTGCCTGAATTGTAGGGTGATTTCAGTCCTATATGCTCCCTCTGCGCATGATTATGTTGACATTATATTAAAGGTTTATTATGGTGTATTATTTAACAGACGCCATAGTAAATGATGACAAACTGAGCAAGGTTTAGTTGATCAATGATCTGAGGCACTTAATCAAAATAAATAAGTACCTTATCGGGAGCAGTACTTTAGGGTGACTCCAAAACACAAAAATATCGTTTATAAAATATAAGCTTAAAAAAATAATCGCTTTTAACAGATCACCTTTTGATGCCTTTGAAACCTGCTGCTTTTCTTTTTTGCGGTGTTTCTTTGCGTTCTTTCTCTTTTTTTCTTGTTGTTGAAATTCAGAGTTGTAGTCAGGTTGTCTATTTTTACCTGCAAAATTTAGACAAGCTTTGAAATATATAAGTTTTTACATATTTTCAAATTACAGAGCGCAATCCATAGGTCAGGATTTTTCACTTTATGAAACTAGATAACCTTTTTTGTGTTCATTTTTTGTTTACTCACCATGACTGACTGGGCTTAGGGGAAAAAATTCTGTCGGTTGTTTACCAGAAAATGGCGAAGTTGATGTTGATTGAAGCTGGGTTGAAGATCTTTGTCCGCTCCGGGCGTGTTTTCGTGGGGTGTTCCTCACGCCTATCGCCCCTAAATAAACAAACGCTGGTCAAACAAGAAAAGTAACTAGACTATGGAAAGAGTCGTTTAAACCAGTGCTCCGCAACCTTTTTTCACGCACGTCACACCATACAAGCTTTAAATGTTCGGCGGCAAACCCGAACCAAAAAATGCGATAATTTTTCGAAAGACTAAAAAAAGCATTAAGCAAGGGGTCTTAAACTTCTTTGAGGGCCCAAAACATATTTTGCGATGGTAAAGGGCCGTACTCGTACTATTGGAACTTCTTCTGTAAAAGTAATTTGAACAAAAATATTATGTGCTTATGTTGTGCGTTCATGCCATTTAATGTACAAAAAACATTCGTAATGCAATAAACGGATATACATGCAATTACGACACAATTAAAAAATTTGACTCAACAATTGGAATTGCTGATTTTCAACAGGAGGAACTATTTCCATCATACGATTAAATAGTCGCATTGATTTCTAGCCCTTACGAATAAAGTTGGAATAAAGTTTAGTTGGATGTTGTAGACTACTGTATCATTTGCTATAACGTTAAAATACACAAAAACAAATTTAAAACAAAAAGTTACGGTTTTGTGGCGGCACACCCAGCATCGTCTTGCGGCACACCAGTGTGCCGCGGCACAGCGGTTGCGGAGCACTGGTTTAAACTAACGCATGACTATAGAACAGTGGTTCTTAACCGGGGTTCGATCGAACCCCAGGGGTTCGGCAACGCCGAATCAGGGATTCGACGAAGGTCTTTTTGAAGTACAATACAAATACTTGTTTTCGCTAAAAACGGCAATTTGTAGTTGCTCAATATCAAAACAATGGATGGTTAAACTTAGGCAGGGTGTTTTAAACTGCTCTAAACAGTTTTTGTGGTAGCTAGAAATTAATCTGGGTTTTTTGGGCGCTATTAGATGGTAAATACATGATATAAACCCAGTATTTTAAAACAAAAATAAGCAGGTAAATGGCGGTCGTTGGTGAAATAAGAATCTGCGATGCGGCCGTCCTAGCAAAATGGTTGTGCACCCCTGCACTAAGGTTTTATTTACTTTTTTGACGTAACAAAGAGCATTGTTCGCGTTGTTCGTAAGCAGAAACACAACAAAGTTTTGTTGGCAGCAAAAATTTATTGCTTCATCTTTTTCATGTTTGTGTTCAGATGCTAAAAATACAATGCTTCATTTTGGTAAAAACTAAAAATTGCCGGAATTAAGGCAATCATGAAACAAGTTGATTGTAATATTATGTCAGAATTTAACAAAATGACAAACAGTAACTGTTGCCACTACGTTTGAACAAAAACTATTTATGACCCATCAAACAAAATGGGTTAAAAACCTATAGGATGCAACTTTGGGGTTCGACCAAAGGCTGAAGAATATCGTAGGGGTTCGGCCGTTATAAAAAGGTTAAGAACCACTGATATAGATATAAGAACGAAGTCCAAACCAAAGTAGAAACACAGCATAAGCGGCAAAGGTTTCGAAAACGTAAATTTGCTTATTTTCTTGTATATGTAGCTTTTTAGCGTTTAGCTATAAACCAAAAAATGTTGGTTATCCAACAAGTGATTTTATTTCGGGGACAAAAAGGTTTGTAAAAAACTGCAAACAAATTATACCTCTTTGTTCGCCAGCAGATGAACTTGGCTCTTCCATAGGCATCCTTTCCCGTGCTTCATCTACAAAACAGAACCATTTTGGTACCTGGGAAACGATACAATCAAAGACGCGCAGTCATTTAGTAAGCAACGCTTAGTTGCTTTGTGTGCAGTAAGTACAAGGGAGATAGACTGTAACATACTTTTTGTTTTGTTTTACACCAACCTATTTCATTGGGAATTTTGAAAACTGTAGAAAAACAGAACTAATAAACCAAATGTTAATTACGAGGTCTACTTACCCTTTTTAGGGTCGCGAAGTATTTCAAAATTTCCCATGAATATAAGCTTCGCATCTACAGTATTATTGAACTTCGTTTTTTTTTCAACATTTAGTTACATATAACTACGTAACTTTTACGCACAGTCTATGTAACAATGTAATAAGTTAAGCGCACCTGTGCAAGCAGTCATGCGTTTTCTGCACTATCTTATTAAAAGCAAATACAGATAAAGATTAGAAGTAGAGGACGATCTTCGGCTTGCCGTCTCTCAATTAAACCTCCAATTGATTTGTTGTGTTCTCAACACAGAGCCCACCGTTCTCATTTGTCAGAATAAATACGTTCGTTTACCGTATTTACCCTATTGTAAGCCGCCCTCGTTTATAAGCCGCCCTCGATTATAAGCCGCATGTTGAGGTGTCAAAAAATAATGTAAGCCGCCCTCGATTGTAAGCCGCGGCTGGGATGTTAGATACTATTGCTTCATCATAAATCATTATGTTGCTACGTAGTACAACTTTTTGCCCATGTTTGTTAGTCACGTTAATAATTGTACCCAACGGAACGTATATCGACGTATAATCTGTACATGCATACAAGTTTTGAACCCCAAATAAATTAAAAAGTTTAAGTGTGGAAACAATACCGGTATAAAATAAATATGTAAGCCGCTCTCGATTGTAGGCCGCCTCCGACTATAAAGCCGCACAAACGGCAGGTAAAAAACAATATACAATCGAGTAAATACGGTACCTATACTGTTTTATGTGAAAATAGCAACTGACAATAGCATATAACAGTCCTAATATTGATATTTAGTTGCTTCGTATCTTCCACAAACTTACATGCTAACAAAATGCTTGGGTCGCGAAAAATTAGAGGAATTTTTTTAGCGTCGCGCCAAAAAAGAATTTGCGGACCCCTGCTGTATACAGTACAATCAAAGACGCCTTGATATTTGGCCTTGTCGGTCAATGCATCAAACAATGCGTTGGACTTTGTCATTTATTCAATTGGCTCAAATTGTTAAGCATTAGTTTACACAAGTCGGATGTCGGGATGTGGGCCGTTGGTATTTAAACTTTATTTCACCTGCTTACAAAACCTGAATTTTTTTCACCTGAAGAAGTAGAAGACGAAAAATTACTTGCAGAGGTCTGGTTTTGAATAATGGAAGCCGGTCCTGCAGATAACAAACAGCTACTTTAAAACTAGATTTGTGATGATTTTTTTCCACTTTTCATTCAGCTTATCTGCTGACCACCATTAATGCATGTGCAGTTGTAACAAAACAAGAACCAAAAAATCGCTAATACATCTAAAATTGTACAATTGAACTGTGTTGACTTGTCACCAATCGTTGCGATAAACCTTATTTTTTAAGCAAACTTAAGTGCTTCAAACCATATACTGGCTTTGGGTATGCTTGCGCCTTCCATTTGTACTATTATCACAAATTCAGTAATAGTAACTTATATAATAAACTCAAAAAGCATAAAATAGCCATAGGCCTTTAAAGCAAATACCTTTTCGTGTGAAGGTTGAAGAAGTTGAAGCTTCGTTTGTAGTATGATGATATGGTGCAGGCTCATGAAAGTTTTTTTTTGCTAAACGTTAAAAAACGTTTGTTTTGGTAAAAATCGTAAAATTTTAGTAAGAAGTTGGATTTTTACACGAACATTCGAATTATATGTTGTACGTGAATTTAGAATAGTACACGCAAGGGGACGGATAATAAGCTTACCACCATATTTGAAACCAATTTGGTAAGTTTGCAATTTCGAAATTAGTACAGCATCTCTACTGATGTTGTTAAACGTATTAGCCCAACTTCTGTGTGGGTTTTTCTGCTTTTGTAGGGCAAGAAACCCGCATCTTTTTCATTCACACAATAAAGATTCTCCAATTCTAACGTTTGATTGATATTCTATGACTTTTTAATCGAAAATTCTGATTTAGCCCGAGAGGATTGGATGAATCGATTCAAAATGGCAACACTTACCAGTGAGCAACGACTAAATTAACACATTTTAAAGCTTAATGTGTATTAGTGTTCTAAAAGTCTCCTTTTTAAGGAGAAAATTTCGGCTGCAGCCTGAACTTTTTCGTAGCACAAAATGTTTGATGTGAAAATACCGATTAATGAAAACGATAGTTGTAAATCTACATTATTTGTGCAAACACGTTTAAGTGGTTCATAAAAGAAATTGCTTTGTGCAACATAGGGTTTGTAAACGAGCAGCAACCCCATAAATTCCATTCGGTCCGGTGTAACGACTAGCAAGAGAGTTGAATGCAATTTACGCGCAAGTACAATTCTTTGTATGTAGCGGCCCACCATTATGCCTAGTTCGTCGACCCTCAATTTTACATCCGGGTTACAATAAACTGTAAAAGTTATACCTCTTTGTCCATCAGTTGAAGTTCCCGGAGTTTCATGCGGTGTTTTTTGCTGTGTTTCATCTACAAAACACGTGAGTATGAGACAAGTGTTGTCCAGTTTAATCTGGTCCCGTTGTTTAATCCGAAACGAACACAATAAAAAAACATACAGGTCCACAGTCGTAATATGGATGGTACGTGCAAGGGGAGGGCTTTTAACCTGTCCAACACCTTGTTTGGAACCAATTTTGTAAGTTTGGAATGTTTAAACTATTTGCGATTCTTATTTTAGGCATGTTGCAGTTTTGTGAGTAAAGAACACAATAGGCACGGCCTTTTACACGAAATAAAAAAAATGGACCCTCTTTTGTTTTTTCCCTTCACTCACAGTGACTGTCCGAACCCCGAGGATAGAATTCCGTCGATTGGTGCCTAGAAAATTCAGCAGTCGATTGTAGATCGGTTCTAGCATCATCTCCACTGGTGTTGTTGTGTCTTCTATTTCGTCCTATCTCCCCAAGTATCACAAACATTACATAGCAAATATAGCAACAAAAGATATGAGAACAGTTTAACCAAAAATAATTCAGGTTACCACACGACAGAGGTTGTAAAAACTTAAACGCATTAGCCCAACTTTTGTGTGTGTTTTTTCTGCTTCAAAAGTTTTTGGGCAATAAACATGAATCTTTTTCATTCCCATAATAATAAGGTTGCATAACTCTAACGTTTTGATTATATTCGTTTACCTTTTGATCGCAAATTCCGATTTGGCTCAAAAAGATTTGATGGTTTATATCGGTTTAAAATGTCACTTACCAGTGAGCTATATAACGACTAAATTAACACATTACAATCAAATACAATGCTGTCAGTTGTTATACAATAGTTTTAGCGTTGGAAAACCAACTGGTTGTGCAGCGAAGTCGCAACCTAAGATAATAAGATAGGTAAAGTCTACTATATTTTTTTCGGCTTCTGCCTGGACTTTTTCCAAGAGCATTTTGTTAGATGTGTAAATAAAAATAAATAAAAACAATGGTTGCAAAACGTCATTATTTAGCTAGCAACATCACAAATTCCATTCGAACTAGTTAAAAGGCTAGCAAGCGAGAACTGTTTAATTTACGCCGTTAGTACATATATTTTAATTTACATGCCGACAGCCGTAAGTTATACAACGCAGCCTTCCCTTAAGGCCTATTCCTTGTCCCATATTTCACCAGGGTTACAATAAATTCGCATTTAAAGTTATGCCTTTTTGTCTATCAGTTGAAGTACCTGTGGTTTTAATTGGTGTTTTTGGCTGTGTTTTATCTACAAAACAAAACCAGTACGTATCAGATAAGTCTTATCCAGTTTGATATGCTCTCGTTGTTCAATCCCAAACGGAACAGAACAGTACAGGCCACAAAACAGGTCCGTTGTCGCTTTTAGAAGAGTGTGTGCAAGGGGACGGCTTATAACCTTACCATCATGTTTTAAGCCAATTTGGTAAGTTTGGAATTTCGAAACTATTGAAATTGCTTTAGTACAGTATTCTGTTACTTAGACTTCCTGCCATTTTGTGTACAATGGATGCAATAGGCACGGGCTTTTTTTCTTTGAGCGAAAATTGGGGTCTTTTTTTGAAGCGGCGCAAATACTTGTAAATTTTACTTTTCGAAATCTCACTACCCATTTTATGTGCAATTACAAGTACAACAGCTTTGTAATTCTTTTGGTTTCACGAATATTACCACTCCAGTTTTGGCCAATTGTATTCGGTCTTTTGACAAAAAAATCCGATTTGGCCCGATCAGATTTAGGCTTAATGAATTATATATATCGGTTCAAAATGGCAACACTTACTAACGACTAAATTAACAACATTACAATCAAAATCCACTGCTGTCATTTGTTACGCAATAGTTTTAGTCGTGGAAAACGGATTGGTTTTAAGGCTAGGTCGCAAACTTAATGTGTGCTAGTGTTCTGAAACTCTTCTATTAAAATAATACATTACGATCCAAAGCAAAGCTGTCAGTTGATATGCAATAGTTTGAGTCGTGGAAAACCAATTGGTTTTAAAGCTTAATGTGTATTAATGTTCTGAAAGTCACCTTTTTAAATTTCGGCTGCGGCCTGAACTTTTTCGAAGTACAAATTGTTTGATGTGCAAATACAAATCAATGAAAACGATAGTTGTAAATCTTTATTATTTGTGCAAACACGTTGGCGTTGTTCATAAAATTACTTGCTTAGTGCAACGTACTGTTTTCTAAGGAGCTAGCAACCCCACAAAGCAAGAGAGTTTTATTCAATTTACGCACAAGTACATTTATTTGTATGTTTCGTGGTCTACCTTGACGCCAAGTTTGTCGCTCAATTTTACACCAGGGTTACAATAAACTGTAAAAGTTATACCTCTTTGTCCATCAGTTGAAGTTCCCGGAGTTTCATGCGGTGTTTTTTGCTGTGTTTCATCTAAAAAACAAGTGACTGTGAGACAAGTGTTTTCCTGTTTAATCTGGTCTCGTTGTTTAATCCGAAACGAACACAATAGAAAACAATACAGGTCCACAGTCGTAATATGGATGGTACGTGCAAGGGGAGGGTTAATAACCTTTCCACCTTGTTTGGAGCCAACTTCGTAAGTTTGGGATGTTAAAACTCTGCAGTTTTGTGAGTAATGAACGCAATATGCACTGCTTTTTGGCATGTAATGAAAAATGGGGGGCCTCGTTTAAATTTTTCCTTCACTTACACGGACTGTCAGACTTTTTGTACCTGATGCTGGTAAGACAACAATGGTTGGGAAACATGCTTACTGTGGCCATGCGTTCAAGCAATGTGAGTGATCCTGAATTACTCTTACTCTGACATAATCAGACCCAAATGTTTTATTTTGAACAATACGATTTGACAAGCGCAAGTTCTAAATCTTTGCGGTAAAAATTTGATTGCACAATAAATATATCTGTAATTTGGATGCATTTACGACTCGAATCAAAACTATTCCTACCATAACCTTCTTCGTCGTTTGCATCACCATTCTGGGATGAATCTAAAACGGTAAATGTGTTTGCTCAACGTAACCAACTTTGCTCAACTTTTTTGTGTTTTGAGATGGAAAGTAAATAAAGTGCAATACTTTATCACGCACCTGTTTCGCTGCTTTGACTTTGCTTCTCGCTGTCTGTAGAAACGTCATCATCACTCGTCGATTGCAAATCACTATCTGAAGACCCAAATTCGGCATTGTATTTGAGCTATTTCAAAAACATAGAAAACAACGTACCTAAAGGAGAGTCAGAACTCGTTGAAGAGTCACTAGAAATCTCGGTGGTATTGACTGCAGCTGTTTCTGTAGAAAAAAACTATCTTTGTGACAAACTAAGATTGATTCAAGGAATCATTTTTACAACAATTAATATGTTGATGCGCTCTTTGGGGCTCGGTTTTAACGTTTGGTTAAAATTACAAAGAATGTTGGGTGTGTTTGAACCAAGAGTGGACAAACTGCCCATGGGGCAAATCCCGTCCCAACCAGCTAAATTATTCGATGTGGAGCTCTTCAACCCCACGAGAAACATTACTTGCTACAAAATTTTAAATAGCACAATGATGGTAGTTAATATTTATCTGAAGAGGCAATCTTAGTGAAATAGCTTAAAGTTGCAAAATGCACGGCTCGTCGTGACGCCATTGATATTGGTTTTAGCCCTCGGCTAGGAAAACTTGTCAAACCATATGGTTTAAATAATAAGTCACACAAATAAAACCTTTTTTGAGGGGGCTTCTGTTGAACGCTTTACCAAGTACCGGCTTCTAAGAGCGTTAAAACTATAAATTCAACCAAGCAATGGAATGTAGGGGCTTTCGATTATTTTAAAACGTACCTGCAAACTGCATTGAAGTTGCAACACTGACTGAAAAATCTTTCAGTCTGGGCCAGTGTGACAAAGGAAACAGTTGAGAAACATTGGAGCTGGGAAGTTTTTTGATGACTTGACGAACAGACTTTCGAACTACATAATCATCCTGCTCGCTTAGCAACCTCCGAAAACTCTTTTTCACTTTCGATAGACGAGGTCGACGTGACGGATCTCCCTGCCAGCAACGCTGCATTGATTTTACCATGACATCCTTGATTGGTGAGTGTGTGATTGAAGCCAAATCGGGACGTTGTCCGTTCACAATAGCAACAAAAAGTCCATCGTCAAGATGCTTGTAAGGAAGTCGTCGCACCAAGATAACGTACAAGGTCATCCCAAAACTAAACACATCCTCTTCTTTGCTCATGCTAATTCTAGGGTTTTGAAGCCTCTCTGGTGCAGCATATACGTACGTAACCTCGCTTATAGAACCTTCAGGTGTGCCAGGTGTACGCAAACTTGTGTGATCGATAATTTGTGCACTGCCGAAATCGCCAAGTTTACATCTAAGATCATCTGTTAGAAGAATGTTGTCTGGTTTTACATCGCAATGGGTTAGACGTTTGTAGTCGGTAAAGTTATGAAGATGGGAAAGTCCATCAACGATATCCGAAGCCATACGAAGGAGTAACACATCTGCTAGTTTAATCCTTGGATTAAAAAGGAGATCTTTAAGGCTACCGCGCGGCATGTGCTCCATAAGGATACCCATTCCATGCTGCCACTTTGCAGCGCCGTATACACGGACGATTCTTTCGTGACTGGCTTGTTGCAAAAGACAAACTTCCCGCAATACTCTGTTGCAAACAAAGCATTGATTAATTGACTGAAGTCAAAAACTTTTTTTATGTTTTTACCACACGTTCTACTGCCAAGACATATACGGATTTACCAGAATTGGCACCAGCCTTGAATTTTTACTCTATAGAATGTTTATCATAACTTGTTCCACATGCAGGCTTAGTAACAATAATCAAAGCCCTTATACGCAGAATAACATTAACGCTACACCATGGATTTGCAAATTCAACTGGAAAAACGTATTATCAATTACCTATCCTCTTGCTTTTTGCGTTCTCTGGAGTTGCCATGAATGGCAACACATTTGATTGCAATAATGTCCAAAGACTTGTGATGACATAACCTGACGAGACTAGATGACCCTGAGCCCAGATTACCCCCTTCACTAGAAGGAACACATCGAATGCTTGATGCTTTGAAGTACTTTGGCTGTATAATAGCTTTGCAATAGAAAAACGCATTATTTGCATTTACAAATGTTTACATGAAACAATACTACCATATTAAACTGTTTTTGCATTTTCTTACCGTATACATTTTTTTCCAACGCATCTGCTCACAATCAAAACGGTATGTGTTTTATCTACCCGATAGTCTGTATACCTTATCTACCGGATAGTCTGCGTTGCTAACCCTAGTAAATTATTGGCAAAGCGGGGGTCACAAAAATAAACACCATTAGTGCATTTAATGACGTAAAGTGGTGTGTATTTATGGGAGCTTCACGAACAAAAGCTGCAAACATTACGGTGAAAACTTGACGTGTGTAAAGTTTTGTGGCACATGAAGGTCAATGGACTAACAAAAAAGTGAAAGTATTATCAAGCACGTTTAATAGAACAAAAACAACAAAAATAATACATGTGTTCAGCCTCTATTTTTCTTGTTTACTTCCAGTCTAGACCACTTATAAAAATATTGTTGCAAAACAAAGCCTTCTAGATAAAGTGTCTTCTTCAGATACTTTGTAACTTATTATTGAGTGAAAAAAAAATGCACTGGCAAATGCACTACGACTGCAGCATAAGGTGATTTTTTCAGGATTATCAATTTTGTGATTCTTATACCCTATAGTCCATGTTAAATCTACTGCTTGGGGGTTAAAGTTATTCTTGTTTAAACTTTATTATCAAGGCTTTCAGACATATGGCAGAGATGTGGAAAGTGTAAATGAAAACAAATCACGTCCGGAACTGCCATTTCCTGCAGAATGTACACCAAATCCGCAAACAATCCTGGTTATTGAAGGAATGCCTGAAATCAACCAGCAAAGTAACTGGCAAGATGCTAGTCGATGTCACTAATATTTACAAACATGTCCAGGTTTCGTGTCATGCATTTTGTCCAGCGCTTGTTGCAAACTGGAAACAATTTGCATTTTAACCCATGTTTCGGTGAAAACGTCCATCATAGGTTTTCTGCACTTAGAATAACATGCGTTACTTCTACGTATTAGGCGTGTTAAAGTTCATTCAGATTTTTTTGGAAGGGGGGCGGGGTTGCGAACTTAGCTACAAAGGTTATTTAAACAAGGACGAAGGACTTATAAAGGGGATTAAAAACTCCAACACAGCTTAATTTACTTCATTTCGTTTATTAACTTATAAAAACGGAAAAATGTTGTAGCGCAAAGAGCAATCAGGCCAGCGGTTTCCAACCAGGATGTCACGTTGGAAAAGTTCCATTCCAAGTCATCGAGTCAAAGAACTTAAATCGACTTTTTGTCGAATGCAGCGTTCAGTAGAAACAGTTGCGAGTCAGCTAATGTAATTTTTTTAAACTATACTAGAATACCGTACGTCAGAAAAGGTTGGGAAACACTGATTCGACCTTAATAAAAACGCACGCATGACAAATCATTTACAGCCCGGCTTTTCCAGAAACTTTTAACGTTAAGAAGAAAAATGGCGTAGATTCCTGGTCTTTATGCAGCTTTGCGCATTTTTTGCCAATGCATCTAAAAATGCTACATGCAGTTGTAATGCGTCTGCTGTTTTGGTGAAATATTACCAGGAAGGGCAGAGTCGGCGTTGGCAAAAATGTTCGTCGCAGTAGAGAGGCCGGACAATGTGCTTGCTTGTACTCGTGCTTGCTGTCAGTCGTGTGATTGACAGCCATTTTAATAATGTCATCCCTATTAGGATTCTATTTACGTTAAAAAACTAAACAGCTAGGAAAGCAAGCAGTTTTATGCAGATAACAGTCAGTCGAGTTACGTTCATTTCGCGTGGCCAAAATACACATAGCCACAACAATGAACAACATAACCAAGCCGGAAATAGCTGTTGCCAAACATTGAAACGTAGTGGGGAGGCAGAAAAGTGTAAGGCACAATCGGAGGATGAGGGCTGAACGCGCTACAGATACACCGTAAATATAAGGTGTTATGTGATCGGTGCTGTCGAAACTTGTAGGTAGTCATTTTGTGATGGTGTTGTTCTAACACAGTGGTTCTCAAACTTTTTAAGCATGCGGCGCATTAAAGTACTGAAATGTCAAATTTCAACACTATTGCTTTATATTAGTTTGAAACGTTGTCGTGCACACCAGTATTTCGGCATAATGTCCTGAAACACCAGGGACGGTTTGCACTTAAAAAAAGGAAATATTTTGCAGCACATTTGGAACTCTCACGGCACTCAGTTTGAGAATCACTGTTCTAACATAACACAACGAATAGTGCGAGTATGTTCATTGACAGGAACAGTATTCGTTGCAGGAATTGTGTGTTATTAGTCCTAAATATTTGTATTTAGGCAATCGTGTTTTCGAAAATTCAATACAATAGTCAGTATTACCAAGGTTTATGGGAAGATAAGTTTTTGAAATAGACGCTTGTTAGGGATAAAACATGCATGAAAAGCGCAGCTAAGCACATTGCATTAAAAAACTCAACTGGTAGAAATTGTTACCTAATGCCAAAACATACAGTGGTCCTCATAGAAATTATATACCGAACTAATGCTTATAGTCAGTGTGCATAATCAAGCAAGCTGGTTGTTCAGTTTTACACTGTTTGTTTTTTTAGCAGCAATCATTAGAAAATTATGGTCCCACCGACAACAAGCGATGAAAGTGAACAACTAATTGAGACAAACAGCGAAAAGGCATTGTTAATAGGACCTACAACAAAAGTGTATTTAAAAAGATGGTTGATTCTCTTTATTGGATCTGGCTCAATTTTCTTGCGGGGCTTTAACGAATCATGCTATGGACCGATAAACAACGTTCTGGCGGGTTATTTCAAAGTGTCGCCATGGCAAATAGACTGGTTTATTTTGACTCAATCAGTGGTTTACATCATCATAGCGGTTCCCATGTCGTGGATCACTGCTCGCATAGGATTTCGGAAGACCTACAACATAATGACTAGCACATTTCTATTGGGTTTTATCTTAATCACGGTGGGAATGTCAACTCAATTTGGTTTCGTGTCCGTGATAATTGGCGAAGCAATTCTTGGTGCTTCTTACCTTATATCGTGGTCGATACCTCCCCCGACAGCAGCTGTATGGTTTCCATCTAACGAGGTAGCTACTGCGGTTGCAATTCAAGTCGTGGGACGAGGTTTGGGAGAATCTGTTGGATCCGTGATTGCACCTGAATTGATAAACATTGACCAAAGTCTGGACGAAAAGCGTCTCCGTCTTGTAGGCATGTTTTCCGCAGTTACAATTTTGGCTGGGATTCTCACAATTTGCTCAGTGTTGTTTGTAACCGATTATCCACCATTGCCTCCAAGTGCGGCACAGGCAAAAGTGATAGCGGATAAAGCAATACAAGGCGATATGCAGAAGCAGAGTTTCGCTGAAGCCTTAAATCATTACAAACAGATTATGAAGCAACTCTTTACAGACTGGCACTTTGTTGGTTATTGGTATGCATTTGCCGTGTGTAACCCTGTCTTGCGGAACAACAGTGTCCTCCTGTCGTCCATTTTGTTACAAGTATTCCCTTCTCAAGCTGATCTCGACTCCAAAGCGGGCCTGGTTTTGATGGGTGGTTGGATCACATACACGATCGGTGGATTCATTACCGGTCCGCTCATTACGAAAACCAAGCGCTTTAAGGAAATCGTTCTTTTTGGCCTTCTGTTTGAAAGTATTTCATGCCTTGTAGTGTTGCTTGGTACCCGATTTCAGTCTATCAACTGCATATATGCTGGTGTGTTGGCTCAAGGCATTTTTCAGGGCATCGCCAATACTTCACTTTTCGAAATCATTGTAGAAAGTACGTACCCGTTGTCAGCAATGCTGGTAACAATGTTCACAGTTATTGGAATTGGTATTATACGCATGGGCTACCCAATCGTGGGTCGGGTAATGCTACAGACCATTGGGGCGACGGCCTGTACAGCTGTGCCTTTTGTTTGTACAATGCTCGCCGCTATAGTGGTTGCACTTCTAAAGCCTCGTTACAAGCGTAGCAAAGCGGATGTGCAAGAAGTCGATAAAAACTGAGAAGAATTTTAGTTGCAAGATGGTGATTTGTCACAATCCGTTTTTTAGGCCTTCCAAGATAGAAATCATTTTAGTTTTTCAGTTTCCATGTTACACGTGACATCTTTATTGTATATTTTTAGTCACTGCCACTAAGACGTCCGCCACTCAAAACTAGTGTGCTACGAAAAATGTTATTTTTTCAATATTTTATTTGTTGCCGTTTAGTACTGTGGCGAATTTTAATCACGTTCTATTTATGACGCATCTTTTGAATACTTTACCTTCACACACGTATTTTCACTTATTCTTTCACGTTACTTTGTTTTATTTGTTCGGATTATTACACACCTTCATGCACATAACATTCTTTACAGTTTATTATCCTGTGTTTCACTATTGTTTAGTCTGTATAATCGTTGTTATGTTTCGCCACTCATTTATTCACTTACTTGTTTTGTTTAATCGTTGTCATGTTTCGCCACTCATTTCTTCACTTAATTGTTTTGCGTGTTATTCTCACCACACAGTATCCTCACTAAATGGTTCTTGTTACACATGATGCTTTTCCTGTGTTTTATACGTTCGCCTCATATGTGCCGTTTGCGTGTTCACCCTTGTTGGTTCTGCGATACCCGGATGTGCCTCTTGGAATCACGTGATTTGTTAATCAACGTTATCAACGTGATTGGTGTGGTAAAACGTGCTTAGGAAGGAAGCATGGTCAGTCTTCCTCTGGGCGCCGTGCGAGTAACACCGTGTTGTTTAATGTCGTGTATTGCTGGCGTTGACTTGTAGTGAAACTTGTCGAATTCGGAGTTGTTTTATGTGAAGGCTTTTTATCGTTGTATTTAAACAAGGCGCCCATTAGTGAAACCAGTTTGTGGTCTTTCTTTGGCTTAGTGGTGAGCCGTTATTGCAGGGTTCGGGCCGTTTCCGAATTAGGGAGGCAGTTTTGGTTTTAAGGTATAGAATTAGGTTTAAGGGGTTGATTGGAATTTAACATCGCCACTTGAAAGATCTTTTAGCCGAATTCCCAATGCTGCCGAAATAATTCCGTAACAGTACCTATAGCTTATTTATACATTATACCTGGATTTATTAAAAGTAACAAATATTTTGTGTGTGAATACCTAGCCCGTTTACAGCGGAACGATCTGTTTTGATTTTAAATAAGTTCGGTTTACTTAATCGAGTTTACACAGAGTTGGGACTGTTTTGCTTGGTGCAAAAATTTAGTGCAGACAGGTGCGCTAAAAATTTAGCCTCAAATAGTTGTGTGTACCTGAAACGTTACAAATGCGAAAAAATGTCGAGGAAAGGGATGGTGGACAGGTAGGCTACGGCGTTGTTATTGCTGCACTTTTGTCGCCCAAGTTGACGCTTTTACGGGCGGTCTGGGAATTTCATCGTCGACGCAAATCTACTGCATATATTTTATGCCATGTGTACATAATTAATTGATATAGTAATCTATCCCTACAAGTGTGTATTTGTCAAAATTTGACCCCCCCTGAAAAAAATTCTGCCGGCGCCCATGAATTGTAGCGATTGTGACATATCCTAATTTGTGCGAATTCAGCAATAGTTGTCTATCAAAATAGCTCGTTTTTGATTGATAGCTTAAAGCTTGCGAGGAAGTTAAAATGTGTACCAACCAAAGCCAAATGTATTGACAAATCACGTTCGAATTTGTAATATTTCCTGTCGCAGTCAATAATAGGATGTAGATGCGACTGTGTGATCTGGTGTTTGCAAGCTTTTAACACTTGTTTTGTCCCGTGCTGTGATTGGACGCTGCTTTGTGCGAAAATTTGTACAAGCCTAGAGGTGCAGTTTGATGCCACGTATTTACAATTTTATAAAACGCACGGCTGATGTAATTGCTCACAACCAGGGAGTCGAACCGGTTGTCATTTTTACAACAATTAATATGTTGATGCGCTCTTTGGGGCTCGGTTTTAACGTTTGGTTAAAATTACAAAGAATGTTGGGTGTGTTTGAACCAAGAGTGGACAAACTGCCCATGGGGCAAATCCCGTCCCAACCAGCTAAATTATTCGATGTGGAGCTCTTCAACCCCACGAGAAACATTACTTGCTACAAAATTTTAAATAGCACAATGATGGTAGTTAATATTTATCTGAAGAGGCAATCTTAGTGAAATAGCTTAAAGTTTCAAAATGCACGGCTCGTCGTGACGCCATTGATATTGGTTTTAGCCCTCGGCTAGGAAAACTTGTCAAACCGTATGGTTTAAATAATAAGTCACACAAATAAAACCTTTTTTGAGGGGGCTTCTGTTGAACGCTTTACCAAGTACCGGCTTCTAAGAGCGTTAAAACTATAAATTCAATCAAGCAATGGAATGTAGGGGCTTTCGATTATTTTAAAACGTACCTGCAAACTGCATTGAAGTTGCAACACTGACTGAAAAATCTTTCAGTCTGGGCCAGTGTGACAAAGGAAACAGTTGAGAAACATTGGAGCTGGGAAGTTTTTTGATGACTTGACGAACAGACTTTCGAACTACATAATCATCCTGCTCGCTTAGCAACCTCCGAAAACTCTTTTTCACTTTCGATAGACGAGGTCGACGTGACGGATCTCCCTGCCAGCAACGCTGCATTGATTTTACCATGACATCCTTGATTGGTGAGTGTGTGATTGAAGCCAAATCGGGACGTTGTCCGTTCACAATAGCAACAAAAAGTCCATCGTCAAGATGCTTGTAAGGAAGTCGTCGCACCAAGATAACGTACAAGGTCATCCCAAAACTAAACACATCCTCTTCTTTGCTCATGCTAATTCTAGGGTTTTGAAGCCTCTCTGGTGCAGCATATACGTACGTAACCTCGCTTATAGAACCTTCAGGTGTGCCAGGTGTACGCAAACTTGTGTGATCGATAATTTGTGCACTGCCGAAATCGCCAAGTTTGCATCTAAGATCATTTGTTAGAAGAATGTTGTCTGGTTTTACATCGCAATGGGTTAGACGTTTGTAGTCGGTAAAGTTATGAAGATGGGAAAGTCCATCAACGATATCCGAAGCCATACGAAGGAGTAACACATCTGCTAGTTTAATCCTTGGATTAAAAAGGAGATCTTTAAGGCTACCGCGCGGCATGTGCTCCATAAGGATACCCATTCCATGCTGCCACTTTGAAGCGCCGTATACACGGACGATTCATTCGTGACTGGCTTGTTGCAAAAGACAAACTTCCCGCAATACTCTGTTGCAAACAAAGCATTGATTAATTGACTGAAGTCAAAAACTTTTTTATGTTTTTACCACACGTTCTACTGCCAAGACATATACGGATTTACCAGAATTGGCACCAGCCTTGAATTTTTACTCTATAGAATGTTTATCATAACTTGTTCCACATGCAGGCTTAGTAACAATAATCAAAGCCTTTATACGCAGAATAACATTAACGCTGCACCATGGATTTGCAAACTGGAAAAACGTATTATCAATTACCTATCCTCTTGCTTTTTGCGTTCTCTGGAGTTGCCATGAATGGCAACACATTTGATTGCAATAATGTCCAAAGACTTGTGATGACATAACCTGACGAGACTAGATGACCCTGAGCCCAGATTACCCCCTTCACTAGAAGGAACACATCGAATGCTTGATGCTTTGAAGTACTTTGGCTGTATAATAGCTTTGCAATAGAAAAACGCATTATTTGCATTTACAAATGTTTACATGAAACAATACTACCATATTAAACTGTTTTTGCATTTTCTTACCGTATACATTTTTTTCCAACGCATCTGCTCACAATCAAAACGGTATGTGTTTTATCTACCCGATAGTCTGTATACCTTATCTACCGGATAGTCTGCGTTGCTAACCCTAGTAAATTATTGGCAAAGCGGGGGTCACAAAAATAAACACCATTAGTGCATTTAATGACGTAAAGTGGTGTGTATTTATGGGAGCTTCACGAACAAAAGCTGCAAACATTACGGTGAAAACTTGACGTGTGTAAAGTTTTGTGGCACATGAAGGTCAATGGACTAACAAAAAAGTGAAAGTATTATCAAGCACGTTTAATAGAACAAAAACAACAAAAATAATACATGTGTTCAGCCTCTATTTTTCTTGTTTACTTCCAGTCTAGACCACTTATAAAAATATTGTTGCAAAACAAAGCCTTCTAGATAAAGTGTCTTCTTCAGATACTTTGTAACTTATTATTGAGTGAAAAAAAAATGCACTGGCAAATGCACTACGACTGCAGCATAAGGTGATTTTTTCAGGATTATCAATTTTGTGATTCTTATACCCTATAGTCCATGTTAAATCTACTGCTTGGGGGTTAAAGTTATTCTTGTTTAAACTTTATTATCAAGGCTTTCAGACATATGGCAGAGATGTGGAAAGTGTAAATGAAAACAAATCACGTCCGGAACTGCCATTTCCTGCAGAATGTACACCAAATCCGCAAACAATCCTGGTTATTGAAGGAATGCCTGAAATCAACCAGCAAAGTAACTGGCAAGATGCTAGTCGATGTCACTAATATTTACAAACATGTCCAGGTTTCGTGTCATGCATTTTGTCCAGCGCTTGTTGCAAACTGGAAACAATTTGCATTTTAACCCATGTTTCGGTGAAAACGTCCATCATAGGTTTTCTGCACTTAGAATAACATGCGTTACTTCTACGTATTAGGCGTGTTAAAGTTCATTCAGATTTTTTTGGAAGGGGGGCGGGGTTGCGAACTTAGCTACAAAGGTTATTTAAACAAGGACGAAGGACTTATAAAGGGGATTAAAAACTCCAACACAGCTTAATTTACTTCATTTCGTTTATTAACTTATAAAAACGGAAAAATGTTGTAGCGCAAAGAGCAATCAGGCCAGCGGTTTCCAACCAGGATGTCACGTTGGAAAAGTTCCATTCCAAGTCATCGAGTCAAAGAACTTAAATCGACTTTTTGTCGAATGCAGCGTTCAGTAGAAACAGTTGCGAGTCAGCTAATGTAATTTTTTTAAACTATACTAGAATACCGTACGTCAGAAAAGGTTGGGAAACACTGATTCGACCTTAATAAAAACGCACGCATGACAAATCATTTACAGCCCGGCTTTTCCAGAAACTTTTAACGTTAAGAAGAAAAATGGCGTAGATTCCTGGTCTTTATGCAGCTTTGCGCATTTTTTGCCAATGCATCTAAAAATGCTACATGCAGTTGTAATGCGTCTGCTGTTTTGGTGAAATATTACCAGGAAGGGCAGAGTCGGCGTTGGCAAAAATGTTCGTCGCAGTAGAGAGGCCGGACAATGTGCTTGCTTGTACTCGTGCTTGCTGTCAGTCGTGTGATTGACAGCCATTTTAATAATGTCATCCCTATTAGGATTCTATTTACGTTAAAAAACTAAACAGCTAGGAAAGCAAGCAGTTTTATGCAGATAACAGTCAGTCGAGTTACGTTCATTTCGCGTGGCCAAAATACACATAGCCACAACAATGAACAACATAACCAAGCCGGAAATAGCTGTTGCCAAACATTGAAACGTAGTGGGGAGGCAGAAAAGTGTAAGGCACAATCGGAGGATGAGGGCTGAACGCGCTACAGATACACCGTAAATATAAGGTGTTATGTGATCGGTGCTGTCGAAACTTGTAGGTAGTCATTTTGTGATGGTGTTGTTCTAACACAGTGGTTCTCAAACTTTTTAAGCATGCGGCGCATTAAAGTACTGAAATGTCAAATTTCAACACTATTGCTTTATATTAGTTTGAAACGTTGTCGTGCACACCAGTATTTCGGCATAATGTCCTGAAACACCAGGGACGGTTTGCACTTAAAAAAGGGAAATATTTTGCAGCACATTTGGAACTCTCACGGCACTCAGTTTGAGAATCACTGTTCTAACATAACACAACGAATAGTGCGAGTATGTTCATTGACAGGAACAGTATTCGTTGCAGGAATTGTGTGTTATTAGTCCTAAATATTTGTATTTAGGCAATCGTGTTTTCGAAAATTCAATACAATAGTCAGTATTACCAAGGTTTATGGGAAGATAAGTTTTTGAAATAGACGCTTGTTAGGGATAAAACATGCATGAAAAGCGCAGCTAAGCACATTGCATTAAAAAACTCAACTGGTAGAAATTGTTACCTAATGCCAAAACATACAGTGGTCCTCATAGAAATTATATACCGAACTAATGCTTATAGTCAGTGTGCATAATCAAGCAAGCTGGTTGTTCAGTTTTACACTGTTTGTTTTTTTAGCAGCAATCATTAGAAAATTATGGTCCCACCGACAACAAGCGATGAAAGTGAACAACTAATTGAGACAAACAGCGAAAAGGCATTGTTAATAGGACCTACAACAAAAGTGTATTTAAAAAGATGGTTGATTCTCTTTATTGCATCTGGCTCAATTTTCTTGCGGGGCTTTAACGAATCATGCTATGGACCGATAAACAACGTTCTGGCGGGTTATTTCAAAGTGTCGCCATGGCAAATAGACTGGTTTATTTTGACTCAATCAGTGGTTTACATCATCATAGCGGTTCCCATGTCGTGGATCACTGCTCGCATAGGATTTCGGAAGACCTACAACATAATGACTAGCACATTTCTATTGGGTTTTATCTTAATCACGGTGGGAATGTCAACTCAATTTGGTTTCGTGTCCGTGATAATTGGCGAAGCAATTCTTGGTGCTTCTTACCTTATATCGTGGTCGATACCTCCCCCGACAGCAGCTGTATGGTTTCCATCTAACGAGGTAGCTACTGCGGTTGCAATTCAAGTCGTGGGACGAGGTTTGGGAGAATCTGTTGGATCCGTGATTGCACCTGAATTGATAAACATTGACCAAAGTCTGGACGAAAAGCGTCTCCGTCTTGTAGGCATGTTTTCCGCAGTTACAATTTTGGCTGGGATTCTCACAATTTGCTCAGTGTTGTTTGTAACCGATTATCCACCATTGCCTCCAAGTGCGGCACAGGCAAAAGTGATAGCGGATAAAGCAATACAAGGCGATATGCAGAAGCAGAGTTTCGCTGAAGCCTTAAATCATTACAAACAGATTATGAAGCAACTCTTTACAGACTGGCACTTTGTTGGTTATTGGTATGCATTTGCCGTGTGTAACCCTGTCTTGCGGAACAACAGTGTCCTCCTGTCGTCCATTTTGTTACAAGTATTCCCTTCTCAAGCTGATCTCGACTCCAAAGCGGGCCTGGTTTTGATGGGTGGTTGGATCACATACACGATCGGTGGATTCATTACCGGTCCGCTCATTACGAAAACCAAGCGCTTTAAGGAAATCGTTCTTTTTGGCCTTCTGTTTGAAAGTATTTCATGCCTTGTAGTGTTGCTTGGTACCCGATTTCAGTCTATCAACTGCATATATGCTGGTGTGTTGGCTCAAGGCATTTTTCAGGGCATCGCCAATACTTCACTTTTCGAAATCATTGTAGAAAGTACGTACCCGTTGTCAGCAATGCTGGTAACAATGTTCACAGTTATTGGAATTGGTATTATACGCATGGGCTACCCAATCGTGGGTCGGGTAATGCTACAGACCATTGGGGCGACGGCATGTACAGCTGTGCCTTTTGTTTGTACAATGCTCGCCGCTATAGTGGTTGCACTTCTAAAGCCTCGTTACAAGCGTAGCAAAGCGGATGTGCAAGAAGTCGATAAAAACTGAGAAGAATTTTAGTTGCAAGATGGTGATTTGTCACAATCCGTTTTTTAGGCCTTCCAAGATAGAAATCATTTTAGTTTTTCAGTTTCCATGTTACACGTGACATCTTTATTGTATATTTTTAGTCACTGCCACTAAGACGTCCGTATTTATGACGCATCTTTTGAATACTTTACCTTCACACACGTATTTTCACTTATTCTTTCACGTTACTTTGTTATATTTGTTCGGATTATTACACACCTTCATGCACATAACATTCTTTACAGTTTATTATCCTGTGTTTCACTATTGTTTAGTCTGTATAATCGTTGTTATGTTTCGCCACTCATTTATTCACTTACTTGTTTTGTTTAATCGTTGTCATGTTTCGCCACTCATTTCTTCACTTAATTGTTTTGCGTGTTATTCTCACCACACAGTATCCTCACTAAATGGTTCTTGTTACACATGATGCTTTTCCTGTGTTTTATACGTTCGCCTCATATGTGCCGTTTGCGTGTTCACCCTTGTTGGTTCTGCGATACCCGGATGTGCCTCTTGGAATCACGTGATTTGTTAATCAACGTTATCAACGTGATTGGTGTGGTAAAACGTGCTTGAGAAGGAAGCATGGTCAGTCTTCCTCTGGGCGCCGTGCGAGTAACACCGTGTTGTTTTATGTCGTGTATTGCTTGCTATTGCTTGTAGTGAAACTTGTCGAATTCGGAGTTGTTTTATGTGAAGGCTTTTTATCGTTGTATTTAAACAAGGCGCCCATTAGTGAAACCAGTTTGTGGTCTTTCTTTGGCTTAGTGGTGAGCCGTTATTGCAGGGTTCGGGCCGTTTCCGAATTAGGGAGGCAGTTTTGGTTTTAAGGTATAGAATTAGGTTTAAGGGGTTGATTGGAATTTAACATCGCCACTTGAAAGATCTTTTAGCCGAATTCCCAAAGCTGCCGAAATAATTCCGTAACAGTACCTATAGCTTATTTATACATTATACCTGGATTTATTAAAAGTAACAAATATTTTGTGTGTGAATACCTAGCCCGTTTACAGCGGAACGATCTGTTTTGATTTTAAATAAGTTCGGTTTACTTAATCGAGTTTACACAGAGTTGGGACTGTTTTGCTTGGTGCAAAAATTTAGTGCAGACAGGTGCGCTAAAAATTTAGCCTCAAATAGTTGTGTGTACCTGAAACGTTACAAGTGCGAAAAAATGTCGAGGAAAGGGATGGTGGACAGGTAGGCTACGGCGTTGTTATTGCTGCACTTTTGTCGCCCAAGTTGACGCTTTTACGGGCGGTCTGGGAATTTCATCGTCGACGCAAATCTACTGCATATATTTTATGCCATGTGTACATAATTAATTGATATAGTAATCTATCCCTACAAGTGTGTATTTGTCAAAATTTGACCCGCCCTGAAAAAAATTCTGCCGGCGCCCATGAATTGTAGCGATTGTGACATAGCCTAATTTGTGCGAATTCAGCAATAGTTGTCTACCAAAATAGCTCGTTTTTGATTGATAGCTTAAAGCTTGCGAGGAAGTTAAAATGTGTACCAACCAAAGCCAACTGTATTGACAAATCACGTTCGAATTTGTAATATTTCCTGTCGCAGTCAATAATAGGTAGATGCGACTGTGTGATCTGGTGTTTGCAAGCTTTTAACAACTTGTTTTGTCCCGTGCTGTGATTGGACGCTGCTTTGTGCGAGAATTTGTACAAGCCTAGATGTGCAGTTTGATGCCACGTATTTAGAATTTTATAAAACGCACGGCTGATGTAATTGCTCACAACCAGGGAGTCGAACCGGTTGTCATACAGGTTCAGGTTCAGTTCGGGTTCGCTTCGTTTTGTTTTTAGGGGTTCGGGTTCGGTTCCGGTTTTTAAAATAGGATATTTTCGGGTTCGGGTTTTGTTCCGGTTTGGGCAAATTATCCGGTCCGAACCGGTTTGCGGTTTTTAAACCGGTTCAAATTTCCATTCGTTTCAATTTAACTCTAAACATCATCTACCTGGCCTTGTCAAACTCCAAAAGAATTTTGCCCGTGTACTGTTAATTTTTGACACGCCCTATCAGTATTATTTCGCGTATTCTTCAGTGCGCTGTTTTAAAAGATCACAAAATATAAAACAGACTGCATTTTTTACTGGTTTGGTTCCGGTTAGGGTCCAACACCAAACAAAATATGGGGTTCAACTCCGGTTCGGGTTTTTCGGAAATCGTAATTAGCGGTTGGGGTTCGGTTCGGGTTTAATGAAATTACCCGCTCAAACCGGTTCGCGGGTTCGGGTTCAGTTCCGGTTCGACTCTCTGCCCACAACAGCTTCGCCCAATAGCAGTTAACTTATTTTGCTTGTTCCCATTGCTTGCTTAGCCTAATAGTAATTCGTTTGTTGCTAGTAAGACTTGAATTTATAACTAAAGGTTATAATTATTAATTTCTAACGACCAATTGTTTTGTTTCTTAAACATTCTATTTGAATAAGCGTGTTAATTGAATAAGGAAATGAACAAACTGAGGTTTAAAGCCTTTGTTTGACGAGACTCGTGACATTGATTGACGAGGAAAACTCTAGAAGTGAAGACGAAAGTACAGGTGTTTTTATACAGAAACGTAGGCTATACAGAGACTTTATTTGATCTATTAGACTATTTTGAAATCCCGACTAGGGAAGAGTTCATCGAAGGGGTGTTGACTAGAGACATTGCCGTGCAAATAAGTTCATTTAATACCCACCGAAGGTTTATCTCTACAACGTATAACTTCAATCAACTGATCGCTCGAGATCCAGACGCTATACGGAAATTTATCAACATAACTACGGTTTTGTTAAGCCGGTTACGAAAGCCATTTACTACACCTTTGTAAGTTTGTAGTGTATATTAGGTGTCGCGGTAGAAGCTATAAATTTTTGTTTCCTGCGGCAGGAATATTACAAAGTTCGAATAAGATTTGTCAATACTTTGATTGCTACACATTTTTTAAGCTATTGAAGTTGCATTGTCCACGCTAATAACACTAAATGAAAATTGACTTACCGGTACCATTTAAATAGTACATGAATAACGCACACGCACATAACTATATCTGTAATACCAAAAGTAAGCACACATAAATGTGTTAGCAATAGCTGTATCTTTGCTTCGAATGGATAGCATTGCAGAATAACAACAAAGCGTGTAAAATTTGCCTCAAGGTAAACATAATACATTCTAGTTAAATGCAGACAACAGCAGTCATTTTAAACAGCATTTTTTTTCACGGAATTTATCGCCACATATATGCTTTCAAATGTGTTTAGACACGTTGCGTTAGACATACCAAACCAAACGTGCAAATCACAGTTGTTTCTTCGAAAATTATTAACTGGTTTTCAATCCCTCAAGGTCTTGCATGTTTCCAGAAGTAACACTGCAAAAAAAAGAATACCAATACATAAAAAATGAATGAATGGTACCAAATCAACAAATGAATGTTACCTTAAAATTGCTTCAACCTTTGCTACTTCGCAAATGGCATTGATTGCATCAGATATCACAGCAAGTTGACCAGTGAGTGAATGCAAAACTTTACATTGACTGTTGTCATCGATGGATGTAAAATCATTGTTGCATTGGTAATGTTTCCACAAAAATCGGTTTTGTTTGTCTTTTACATTGTAATCATTATAGTGCAAAGTCTTGGGAATTTCCAAAAGCATTTCACACACTATTGGCTTGGCAAATGTTAAATAGTTTTGTTCAACCTCTGTAAAACGCCTGTCGAGGACGTGTTCAATAAGTTGAGCCTTTTGAATAATGTCCTTCATTTGCATATAAAATTTTCCACATCCTTGTACACAGGAAAGTTGTTTTGAAGAACCATATGTGTTTTCAAGCCATAGTTTGATGATTAAAATGGAATTGTAAACAGCATTTTTATACTGCATACACAGTCCTGGTGATGGAGAGCACAAAACTAAAGTGTGAATTTTTTGTTCATTAGGTTCCACAACATGCAAATATCTATTGCTGCCTATTTGTATTTCATTTAATTTAACTTTTAAAATCATTTTACCAGACACACTTTCAGTAATATCTTGGACTGGTTGTACATTAAACATGACCGCAAGTTCTTTTAGCTCATCCAACGGCATGCAATCGAATAAAGTGATATCGTGAATGCTGCACAATGTATGAAAGGTTTGCTGTCCCTTTCCTTGATAAAATATCACTCTTACATTAAATGTTTTGATATTCTGTAGCCACTCTGTGCATAGCTTAGTTGGAAATGTCAATAATGAAGAATGTTTGCTATTTGTGTAATCAAATAAAGCTTCTGTTTCTGTTTGAAATGCGCCATCCCACTGAACAAATACTGCATTGCACTCTAGTTCAGTTTCTTTTGAAGGTAAAACACCACAGCTTCTATGCAGTAAAACACCTTCAAGAATTCTGCTATTATCCACATGCAAACCTGTGACTTCAACAACAAGTTGGTCATAGTTTCTCATGTAAACTGTTAATGTAGATTGCAACTGTATACCATTTCCTGAGCATAAATTCCGTAATAAATTCACAGCAAAGTCATTTAGTTTGCTGACAGTGGCTTTGGAGAACTTGCCATTCATTGAAGTTCCTATTAATGCTTTGACATTGTTCCAAAACTTGGAGTCTGAACTTTGGCATTTTATAGCATGTTTAGCACTGAACCATGTCATAAACTTATGACATTTCAAAATATTGTTTAAAAAGGAAAGAGATAATACAGTTTGTTGTCTTGCATGGGTTTGCTTGTCAACCAGGGAATTTGATGCAACAAGCTCATTTTGGTTTAAGTAGCGTAATCCCTTCTGCACCATCAGAAGCATGGTTTTTGCCCCATCTCCATACTGTTTATGGTGTTCCTTGCAGGCGTTTATGATCATTCTACAATTTAACAAACACAACTACAAATTAAAACAGGCACACTATCAAAAAGGCAAAACTCAAAAACTAACAGCTTTTACAAACATAAAAAAACTATATTTGTTGTTTACAGAACTGTTATTGTCAATTGGCACATACCTAGCCACAGGGTTGGTTAAGGTAATTGCACTTAAAATGGTGCAGCCATCATTTGTCACCAGTACATTACCAGATGTATCTTCCATTAACACTTTTCCTTCTGTGGGACCAAGCAATTTTGAAAACACAATGCAATTTTGCTCCAGTTCAGTTATCACTTGACCGATATCGATAGTTGTTGACTTTGCCATAATCCTGCCAACATTTTGAAAAGTTTTATCTTCGTTTTGTTTATTCAAGAACAGGATAATTTCTAAATGTTTCTTTGGAACCACCGTTTGGAGGTTTTATGTAGTTTGTGTGGCTACTTATATCCAGGTAAGTAAGAATAGTTCTAAATTCATGAATCATAAGTTTTTAACAGTATAACACAGTTAGGTTGGAGTAAGTTTTAAGCATGTCAGTGTGTTTTGTTTTCAGCAATAAAAGTCAACAACGGCAAAAAAATAAATACACACCTTTATGAAGTTTCAAAACATGGAAGACACCTTGTTTTATGCAAGAAACCAATGTAGTTGCAGTAACACTTTACGTAGAAATCTTAATGTCAGAGTTACAATTAAAGCATTAACCATTACCTGCAGATTATAACATCTGAAATACACACAAAAAAACAATAACAGTGGCTGGTTAAACAGGCAATTTGAAATATTTGGCAATCAGTTACAATGTATATGGAACATGTGGGCCTGTTAAACCTCTGCAAAATTGTAAACATGGCAATTAAAATTACAGTCAGTTTGTAATGTCATGAGCACCCACCCATTAGAAACATAAAACAATTTGTTAATTGATGGACTTTTAAAACATGACAATACCATAAAACCACAAATCAGAAAAGCTCAAAAAATCATAAAATGCATAATAAAAAGAACAAATAGAATAGATACTAGAGCACTTAGATATGCATGAAAAACTGAAGCATAAAAAGGCATTCATATCAAACACAGTTTTGGTTTATACTTCATTGCCACAAAAGAAAAGTTATTTTGTTGATGCAAAATATAGCGAGATAAAATTAGGCTTGAATTCCACACATATGAGACAGTACAAGGTTTTTCTATCCAGCAACAAATTTAATACATTTAATTACTGCCTAGGGTCAGTTAACAAAAACACAGTTTGATTTAAAGCAGGTTCCTTTGGTCTCAGTCAAAGGTTGATCTTCATTACTTTGGGAATTAGGAATTGAGTTTAAACTTCCTGAGTGTGAATTAGCTATAGGCGGTTCTGTCATTCTTGGTACTGGTGGTTTTGAGTTATAAATAACCAGTGCACAGACTATGGTGATGAAGGACACAACGTACAGGGCTGACATCTGTAACATAACAAATATATACAATGTTTGCTGTTGTGTTACGACAGTTAGCAAAAATAACTACTTAGGTCAGATATGGATGTTTAATGGTTCTTAGCAAGGGTATCAGTGCCAACAACAGAGCAATAACAATTTCCACAGAAAGTGGACAAGTTAAAAACTACTTTACAAATTGGGCACCTAAAATAGAAACAAATACCAGGCAAATTCTATCACCCTTCCAATGACTACTAAAGTAGCTTAGTCAGATGAAATTGTCTGCAAAATTTTGTGTGATAATGTTTATCTATTGAGGAGGGCATTTTAAAATGACCTATTTGTTCATGAGGCAGAAAAGGTTGTAAAACACAGTGTTACAGTAATTGGGCATTTTTTTAATAGTTTTTTCTTGCTCCAGGATTATCTAAACATGTTTTTAAATATTCCCAAAAATGTACTGTTTGAACACAAACCTTGTCTTGGAATAAGAACAAGCCCGCAAACAGTGCATAGAGATCAGCAGTTAAGAGGGAAATGTTGACTGCAGTGGCACTACTCAGCTTCATCACAACTGGCATAAGCGAATAAAGCAAAAACATGCAAACTGCAAATGCAGCCAGCAGAAGAATTATGGTACTGTTCCACTGGAGTGCAGCCAATGTTTGTCGTTCCAATATTGCCCTATAAAAACACATAAACAAAAGACATTGTACTTTAACAGCTTTCAAACAGGCATAGTTTCATTTGTACTGTCTGCACTAAAATTTTTGAAAAAAATGATCCTCATTCAACAGAAAGAAAATTGTGTCTTTGTTTCATTTTTAACCTCAGCAGCCAGGCAATGCAAAAATGTGATATGCTCACAATACATCCACTGCCAAGATGCATATTTTTATCTAAAGTCTGTTAAATTATATTAAAATTATTTCGATTTAGAGTGTTGTTGACTGCAAAACCCTACAGATCCTACAGCATTTGAGCAATGCTCAAGCCATTTGCTCAGGTAAACACTTGGTCGCTGAGACAGGGCAAGAGGCAGTTGGGTGAAGCAATTGGCCACCATGCCGTTAAACAGAAAAATTAAATACAATCAATGAAACCGTAACCTATGAGTACAACAAATGGCAACCTAAACAGAAGCAGTGTTATGCTTATGTCCCCAAATTATGTAAATACTGTAAACCAGCTTAAACAATGTGTTATCGTTATAATAATCAAACTATTTGTGGTAATTAGGGAAAGAAAATACCAATCAGTTTGCACCCAGTTGTAGTTTCAGTTTGCACCCAGTTGTAAAACTGTTCCATTGGAAAATAATGATTAAGAGTTAACATGGTACATATGTGGCTTGCTTGCATGTATGTATCATATTTAACTGTCAATATTACATTTGCACATATACTATTCTTTTTCCATTGGAATATGTTTGAAAGCAGTTTTAGATACTTACATCTGAATTCCTGAAATTATGGGACAAAATAACCCATACATTCCGAGAAACTCAACATTTCCTGCTGAATGCCGCTTTGCAATAAATTCCATTGAAACATTTGAGATTCCATAACACACAGCTCCAGCTAGTACAAGAACATCACCCAAGGCCGGATTACTCCCTGCAATGCATAAATTTTTAGTCATATTCCCTATGAACTTGTCAAATTCTTGCATTGTATTGTAAGAAATTCAATTTTGTACTTATTACAGAGCAGTACAAAACACTACCCTAGTGACTCTGGGTTGAAAATATGCCAAAATAAAAAGGCAATGGACAATGCATCTTGGTGTGACATCATGAGTTAATGCCCTAAGGTTAAAAATGGATTGGTCAATATATAGGAAATAAAAATTATTGAAACAGGTGGTTAAAGCGAGCACAATAGCCATGTAGGGAGATATTGTCCAAGTAGATGTCACTTTAAACTGGAATTTAAAAAAGCTGCTTTAAAGTGAAATAGATCAAAACACAGAAGCATGATATAAGTACAACTTGAAATTGAAATACATGTGCAATCCAGTACTTACTACAAGGTAATTTTTAAAATTCTATGACTGTGGTCATTCCAGTCATAACATCAAGATTACAGTCCATTGTTTACCTGATTCACTGCTCTTTCCCACAATAACATCGGCACCAACCATACATGCAACCCCCACCAATGCAATGAACACTCCCACATAATGAACAGGCAAATATCGAATTTTCAACAGCAAATAGGAAAGTACCATTACAACTGGCAAAATAAAGCAGTCCAGCAACTGTCAGTTAAAAAAAAGGTTGTTACTGTTTGATTTTAGTATTTGTTATGTAATATCATGATTTTGGTGGGACATTTGATATCCGTTTTTGATGGTTTATTATCTAAACATGAAAAAAATAAACCTTTTGACTGTGTTTGTGATAAATATCTATTCATGCCTGGCAGCAATATAAATGACAGAAGATAATAATAAAATAAATACTTACACCAAAATAAGAACTAACAAATGGTTTAAATATACTGTTAAATGTTTTGTGCTGGCAGCAAACAAGATAGATGTACAGGAATTTGAACAAAAAACTTGCCTGAACACTTGTCAGTGATGTATACTGGTATGCCAAAACTACCATATAATTTGCTTCAACATCAAAAATGGCAAGAATTATATACTTCCACCAATTTTCCTTCAGTACCTAAAGGTAAACATAAAAATTACAAAACTGCGAGAGGCCTACACCATATTAAGACATAGACAATTCCATTTTGCTGAGTTATTCTGGCAATTGTATCTTTTAAATTATTTAAAAAAAAACAATTGCCAGAACAGCTCTATAAGGTTGATGTTATGTATGGCAGCACCTTATGTACATACGAGATAATTCTATTGAGTCAATTAAAGATTTAAATCAAAGTGTTGTTTGGATGATCAGTAGTACTCACACACCAATAAAAATGTCCTTACATGAAATAACAGAATTTTTCCATCTTCAGTTCTTTTGCAAATAAGCATGGTTGTGTAAACCAAGCACAGAAGAACATAGTTAAGGAATCCTTGGAAGACTGGAAGTGATACATTGTGTCTGTATAAATATTCACTTGAAACAGCTGTTCCACAAATCAAAAGTGACAGTCCCTGTCCATATAGCACTGGTTTCAAAACTCCCCTAAAACAATAAAAAAGATTGGTATTTTAGGTTTGTAAAATCTTTTCCATTGAAGTTTGAAGCAATACCTAATACTTGTGCAAAAGCATAAAACGTCTGAGTGAACCTGAATTGTTAACTATAAAAATATGTTAAACGTTATATAGCACAGTCTCATGCTCTTCAAAATAACATAAAGTTGACAAATGTTTCTAGTAATTATTTCAAAATAAAAGATTATATTTTTTTTTGTTCAAAGGGGCATATGATTAGCAATGATTGACTATTGAGTTGGTAGAAATCAGATTTCAGTATTTAATATGTTAACTTGCACTCGATGTAACTAATTACTTACCAAGTAAAAACATGTTTTAGACCTCTTTTTACTTTAATAAATGTCTGAGATAATGTAGTACTTGTAGCACTTGAAGATGTTTGAATCACATCAGTTTCGTTAGTTGTAATTTCTTCCATAATTAACTAGTATTATATTTATAAACCCGCTGTTCCTATGTTCTGACTATCGTTACATTCATGTGTTAAAATATTCAGTTACCCTTAATTTATCTCCAACAAACTTTGTTTGGATTTCTTTAGTACTACTGCAGTAAGTACTGCTGTTGGTTTTCCTGTATTGGGTGGAATCCCTAAACCGGTGTTCTACGTCACACTATAGAAATCATTTCACCTTGCACGTGCAAACACAAAAATCACACCTTTCACGGCGAACAGATGGAAATTATTACCCGTTTTTGTTTTCTAGCTAATTTTTAAGAAATTATAATTAAAACGATGATATCATACGAGTAATTTTTGCACGCAGTTCGGTCGATTTTCACGTAGCCTACAACAACCAATGATTTTTTATTTATCATTTTCCTGACCAATCACGGCGGTGAAAAGTAATGTGTTCGGTAAAATGCAATGCGCTTATGTAAACAAGTGCTGTTGTGCAAAGTGTTTACTTTCATTAAACTGACGTGCCTGAATTTCCTTCAACACATTAACAAAGGTCCAGAAAAATTGTGGGAAAACAAGGTTTTTCGTTGAAAAAAATTACCATGCTTTATTTATGTCTACTACTGCAATGCACAAATAAATGTATAGGCTATAACAATAATTTAACAGTCACAATGAAACTGTACAGCAAATACCACACATTTACACATTAACAACAACAAAAAAACATGTTTAGAAGCCTTCTGTGTTCAGCTGACAGAAAAACTGCTTGCTCGAGACGTTGTGTGGCCGTGTTTTCTTCGCTTCACTGAAGCCATCAGCTTATCTAATAGGTTAGAATAGACAATAGGGTTAAGAGCACTATTGATTGGAAGCAAGATTATGGCTGAAATAGCGTATGCTAACGAAGGTATAGATACACCGGAAAAGTTTAGAAACGCCATGATAGAGATCGGAACCCAGCAGCAGAAATCAGTGACAATAAGACGAATGATTTTTCGTTGTATTTCTGCAAAAAAGATAAAATATTAAACGTGAATGTTTATATTCATTGCACCAAGGGTCCAGTTGATGGCGTAGTTATTATTTTTTCTTAACAATAAATCTGTTTTTTTTTTCTATTGACGTTTTAAGTTATTAACGGAATGTGTATATTTAATCACCACAAACATTAAAGGCTGTAAGACTTTGTGCAATCTCCTGAGTAAAAAAAACTCTTGTTTCTAGTGTTTCCATGATTTACTATTTACAAATGCAGTCAAATTTCTGCTCGGCTTGTAATAAATCATGACGCATATGACCAAGTGTGCACTTAATTATATGGCCTCTATATTGTTTAATGTTGCGCCGGTGAATATTCTTAGCGCATTTTCTTGCTATGTTTAAACTTTAAACTTTAAACTGATTTCAAACCTTGATTTTGTTTGTTAGCTTTTCCCTTTTTCGATCTTCGCTTCCCCTTCCTGTGTTCTTCCTTAGTCTTTTTAGTCTGTCCCAATGTCTTCTTGTAGATCACGATGTAAGCAGTTGACACAAAAAGAAATGCCACGAAGTTAAAGATGCTGATGGCCAACGAAAAGCCCCAAGCTTTGTCGGATAAAGTCACAAAGATCTTTGGTAGACACACGCTGTCTACACTGTAGTAACTGAAAATGAAAGCGTGTGTTTCAGTTTGATAAATCACAACAATGTTATAAAATGCAGCAAAATATAAAGTAGTTAACGGGACTTATTCGTCTTGGCATAGTGCAACTCTTCGCATGTGCTTTTGTAACAAAAATGAAAATAAACGCACCAAAAGGAGAACTCCACTTCAGAGTTGTAAGTCGGGCCGGTTTTTTCGGGTCGGGTTCGGGCCGGATTCGGGCTTGAGTCTTTTAACGTAAACGTTCTTGTTTCGGGCCTGACTTTACACTCTGTGTCAGTACTTTTTTAAATAAACCTAATGTCAAACAGCCCTAAACCGCCTTGTTTAGGGCCAATTGTCCAGTATTGTATAGTGTGTTTGTTGCATTAATTCTTTCCTGAGACTCCAATGCATAGTCCCGTCAATCAAAGTTTCGGGCCAAAACGGGCTTCTCAAAGTCAATTCGGGTTCGGGCCGGGTTTCGGGCTTGTACTTTTGAGTTCGGGTCGGGTTCGGGCTCCAATTTCAGGCCCGTTTACAACTCTGTTCCACTCACCAATGACACTAAATTAATTTCTATAAACGAGTAATGCCCGTTTTTAGCCTGAAACGGTGTCACAAACAAATAATTTGTTTGCTTGTTTTTCCGCAAACTTAAAAAATTTGTAATACACTGACCCAGGCAAATAGCCGAACAAGTAAACTTCATAGTAGAAATGACCATTATACACGATTCGTTAAATCTTTGTACTTACTTAAAGTATCGATAGATTTCAAACTTTTTGCCATGTCCGTGCTGGCCGTTTAGTATTAATTCAAAGTCGTACCACGAGGAAGCTGCAGAGATCTGTACAATTTCACGTTTAAGACTTTGGGGATGCCGACTGGCGGGGCCAAATGTCAACATACGATCCATGAACTGATGAAACACTGTGAAAATAAAGTTTTATAAAACAAATGTTGTTTTGAATATGCCCCTAAAACAGTGGTACACTTGTCTACAATGACCGACATGAGTAAATAAAATTGTAGTAAGCTAAGTGCTGAAAGTGTTAAACAGATGAACCAGCACTTAAATCTTTTAATATTAACAGGACTTTTGCACAGTGATAATGCATCCATGTTTGCTTTGTTGTTTTTGTTTCACAAATAAATCTTTTTATTATCAACAAACTTAAACAGGATTTTTAAATCCCTATTTCGAACCCCATACTGAGGTGCTTCGTAACCCCAATGGTACACATAGCTACCCATTCCCAAAATATTGCTTTGTTTGATGCTGGACAACAGACAGGTACTGTCTGCATGAGCAACGCCAATTGATAATGTAAACTCTGGTAATCCCAAATAATGTTTAATCAATTGTCACAATAAAGTATTGAATCAAGCATTTCGCAAAACTCAATTCGATGTCCGTATTACAGGAATTATTCGCAGTGAGTGAAATTTGCATTTAACTTGCATTGTCAATTTTTGTGGGGTAAGTTGGCTAGACGTTGACGAAATCACTGTACATCTAGCTTTTTAAATAGCGGAAATTGGGAAACTGGTTCGAGGTTGCATCGTTTAGCTTAACCATATTTACCTGGAAAATCGACGACCACACTTTTGAAAAAGGGCATGTCGCTAATCCACGCTTTGGTCGTAAATTTGCTGTGAAAATGTGAACTTAAAGGGATGCATGCGATGGACCACGTGACCGCCCAAACGATTAACAGCAACAAAACGACGATTTCAGTCCTGGGTTTTGCACTTGCGTTGAAAGGCTGAAACAACAATGAATACCTTATTTTATCTTTTCTAACCACTTTGTCCGTTCCAAATGTGAGATTTTTCAGAATTATAGCAACTTTTACGCGCACGTATTGCCTATGTATAAAATAAACAGAACAAATTGTTTTAACAATGTCAAATCAGAAATTTACCAGAAGACTGTCAATATAACCCAGCTGAAATAAACTTTTGCAGCAAGATAACTGGACTTAACATTTTGGAACCATGCATTACAGTTCAGAAATTTTCCTACTTTATTAAACGTTTAAAGCAACTTTACAAAATTTTATACGATCACAGAGTTCGTTTGAGACTTTTATGACAAGTTTTCAAATAGCATCCGACAATTTTGCAACTGGCCTTTGTAAAAAAATATACATTTTATGACTTACGTTAAAAACTGCATACAGACGCAATGATGTCAGCAGGACCATAGTCATCACTGACGCTTCGCTGGAAAGAACCACAAGTACTCCCATCACCGTACAAGTCGAACTTGACCTCCAGTAGAGATCGTTCTCACAATATTTTCCCGCGTAATGTACTTCAGCTGCTCCCAGCATTATCAAATAAACTCCCATCAGTAGATCGGATATAGCCAGATTAAGAACTAACATATGGTTTGATCGAAGAGAGGCCGACTGGTTTTGGTAACCTTTGAGTGCTTGGGCTTCGGTTATAAAAATGTACTGCAAAAAACATGGAAATAATTCGTTAAATTTTTATCATACCAAATACAAGAATTTTGGGACATAGCTTATCGTTTAAAGCTCATCAAGAGTGTACAACTACATAGCTGAAAAATATGTCACAGAACGCTTTATAATAGGATGTATCTGCAGCGCGTTTTACCATTGTCCACCATTCGTGCCCCTCACTATTTTGCGCTCGTTTTAACATTGCGCAGCTTTTCAGTGCTATTGTGGTCGCTATGTTTTCTTTCACCAAGCGAAAGAAATTATACTCAACTCAACAGCATAGGCGGGTATTTTTTAACACAAACCATGCCTATTTGACGAATAGAAAACAAAAATAAACGCCAGGTACTGACCAAGTTCCCAAATATCGCGAGAATCCCCATAATCCAAACGAAGGCGTGGAGCACAGAGCTCGATAGGAGATCGGATCTTGAGGAAAGAGCGTTATTTGCAATGTTGCTTCGATTAGTCGGGCATTCATCACTCCAATCCGTGCAGTCTCCCATCCCGTTAAAAACCTAATCCAAAACAATTTGCTTTAACATTTAATAAAAAAGAAATAAAAATTAAGTGACTGCCTGCATTTTATTGTCAAGAAGATAATGCAGTTTTGCCAAAATTGGAATGATCAGCATTTTAAAATAAATGTGTTGTTGCCTTTTTACTCCAGTATTTGCAGTGGCGACAATTTAATGGCTAGTTCAAAAATCGCATAAAATATATAAAAAGAAGATTTCATCATTAGGATAGTTTTTGCAAAACATGAATTGCAAAATTTTTCTGATAAAACCTTTTGTTTGACGACAAACAGTGGATTCCTGTTTTCGCAGTAGAATCGTCCATCTCCTGTGCAATTCATTTCGTCTTTTTGATTGTCACATGATATCACTTCATCACATACCTCGCGTTTGCTAATGGACACCTAAACAAAAACATTAACTACAAAACGACAGGTGTTCGACATAGGGTTGTGGGCTAGGTCGAGCTTTCCAGTAGGATTTGGGGTTTAGGTTTTTGAAACTGATATACTCTATTAAGAGTTCTCAACTCTGCCACATTTACAGCAAAGTTTTACTTTTTATGCACGAATATCCGCATCGATACGCATCGATACTGCCTGTATATCTTTTCCTCGACATATTTTCAAGCCAATTGACTTATTTTATTCGGTAAATTTAGATTTCAGTTTAAAATTTCCTGTTTAGATTCGTTTTAGGCTCTGCACTTTCGGGTTCGAGATTAAATATTTGGCCCAAAACCAATCGACTTATTGGGTACAGGCATGCATACCTTTTTTCCTTGTAATGCTTTGCAGTAGTATCGATTTTTGTGTTTGCAAAGAGCCCTCTTTTCATCCACTCCGTTATAACAATCTTCGACTCCGTCGCATTTCTGTGACAAAGGAATGCTTACTCCTCCCTTTTTCAATCTACATCGAAATTTATATCGACATGTCATTTCGTCAGTGATATATGTGTGAAGTGGGCAGTCCACAACGCCGTCGCACACCTTTCTTCGAGCAACAGTTCCAAGCACCGTTTTGTTCTGCAGAAATTGAAGATAGTATAGCACAGCTTCTAAGCACAGGTATTTTTGCCAAAGCATTAGGTCGATTTATCACTGACTTTAAATTTTTACAAGTTAGAACAATCAAAATTGTTTAGTTTCTAAAAGTAAATTAAGACTGAAAGCAAACTGGGAAAATTTCTCGCTACTTTTTATTCTTAATTTTCTACGATATTGCTTATATTATGTTGGTGCGGCAAAACTTTCTTCTGTACCTTGTTTCGACACGTAAAGTTCGAGAACACGGCCTTGTTCACAGCACTGTGGTTACAGGTGAATTTGTTTATTTTAGCGATTGTCGCATTGTAAGGGCAACTTGCAGAGCATTCGTCTTCTGGAGTATCCGTGTAAAAATTGACACGCGTTCTCTTTAAACAGTCGGCGTGATGAGTGCAGAAGTCACCATTGACCTGATGGCACGAGTTTGTCGCCATTCTTGTGCATCTACAATATGTAAAAAAATTATCGCAGGATTACAGTCCAGATGATAAGTCCGATAACCTGGACCCACAAGAAATTGCAAGAAAGAGAAAATGATATAAGGTTTGCACCTCGGGCAAATGAAATCAACAGATTGACACAAATTTAACTTAACAAATTAACAAAATATTTTTTAAACGGTTTGCACGGCGACGAAACACCCAAAAATAAATTTGAAACAAACACTTTCAAGCATTTTAGTTGTAACGACACCTTTTCAAGCGAAAAGCAACATGCACGAATTTTGGTGGTACACATCATAGGCTATATTGTTGTAAAGGTTTTGGTACAGTAGTGTACTTCTTTTAACTTTTGCACCAAGAATGATTTGTGCGTCGTTGCTGTTGGCAAATTGTCAGTACTAGAAATGTTATTGACTGCGTCTCATACTAAGGATTACACCAAAATCCATAAGGCGTAAACCAAATTCAAAGACTTACTATACGTAACTGAATAACAAATCAGTATAAAACATTTCAATCAGAAGTTGCACCAAACATGAACAGTTTAACTTCAAACCTTAATCACTTTGGAAAAATAATCACTTTGTTATTGTTTGATTTAGGGACTGGTTTAACATGCTACATGTGGAATGCAGTTCAATCGCCTTGAAGTAAAGGAAGCCATTATTGAACATAAAAATCTGTAATATTACCTGCACGGTTGCCCGACTGTAGTGGCGTTGGCACAAGGCAATGTACCTTTGCAGTATCTGTACCTGAAAAGAAAAACAAGTTTCAAGTTCTTGCACAGTTCGAAGGTTTAAGGCAGGGGTGGGGAAGCTACTAAGTACTGCGGGCCGCATGAATTGCAAAATATTTTCGGGCGGGCCAAATATTTTTTATGTTCAAATTCCGTGCAATAATACCCTAGGCACACAAATGATTTTATATTTCATCGCTCCAGATTTGATTTTTTCTTTGCTGTTACTTGTTTGCAACAAACAAGGCATACAGGTTTATCACTTTTTTCGACTAAAATCTGTCCATTCTTTCTGGAACACCCTAGCTCCATTTAAAACTAACACCACATGGCAAATGATTTGTTACTGCAAGGAGAGACAATCGAGTGACTGTTACGTTACAAATATAGCAAGTGGTTGAAAGTGTGGCCATTTTAATAAGTTTGGCTTCAAATATAGAAATGTCGAAGTCTTTTCAAGTAAATATTTGTACATAAACGTTTTATTATTGTTTTTTTTTTATGCTACGTTTTAAACTGTACTTTAACAAAATTGTGACGCGGGCCACTTTCAAAAGGCAAGCGGGCCGCAGGTTCCCCACCCCTGGTTTAAGGTCATGCTTACTTTTCGTCCATTCCATCATTACAATCCAAAACTCCATCACAAACCCGAAATCTGTCAATGCATTTTCCCTTGTCACACAGCAATTGGCCAATTTTACACGACCTGTTAAAAAGTTTGGGTAAAAAGGGTGTTAAAATATGTTAGGGAAAGCAAATTTTGTGCCTGTTGAGTTGAGTTTAGTTTATTTCGCTTGGTGAAAGAACACATAGAGACACAATGCACCTGAACAATCACCAAGCCGGAACTAGTTACGCAACGTTAAGACGTGTTGTGGGGCTAAAACGTGGAGGGCACAATTGGTGGATCATAATTTAACCAACCGTTTTAGCTCGGTCTTACCTTATTGGCAAATCAAATTACAAGTAAACTAGAAAAATATTTGGGTGTATACATGAAAGGAAAACAAATGTACAGTCGAGAAGTCACATCTAAACAAGCTACCTGGCAAGTAGTACACAGAGCGCATGGGTGAGTGTGGTCAGAGTATGCCTAGTTTGGACATTGTGCTGATGTGTTGGGCCATTGCTTTTTAGACTGTTGCTCACAACAAACTGAGGTGCCATAATCTGGCAACACTTGCCTGCCCTTTAACCCTATCGTCTTAACATCAGCTGCACCGTTAAACCTTACTCTTCCGTACAACAATAGTGATCGCATTGTAAACAATTAAATGTTGAGAAAAAAATGCTACTAAGAAAACCAACGGAAAAGTGCTTACGTTTTTTTCTTTAGGATATCGTGGTAAGTGATGACTTTGTTGCAGATGGAAGTTACTGAAGACTCGCAAAGACATTCGTCGCTCATGTCAGGACAATCAATCACGCCGTCGCACATACTCGTACGTGGAACGATCATGGAACCATCGAGGCACAAGAAACACAAGGAGAAATTAAACTTGGCGAGACTTGATTTGCGGATGTCCCTAAACATATGAGATGTCAGCAAGGTTCAAGAGCCTGCACGATGGCCAGGGTTATTTATGTTTACATGAACTGTGCATGACAGTGATGCAACATAGACTTCACGTATAGTTACTCCAATTAAGACTCAGATACACAACGAAAATTGACGAGATAAAAATTAGACACGGTCGTGTTTGAGGCCAATGTGTATTTCGAAAAGCAACTTTACATCGGTTAACAGCAACATGTAGTTCCTGCACAGAAAGTTACAACAAACACCAGAAAACGTCTTTGACCAGGGCAGGATTAACTATTAGATATTCACTACACACTTGTGTATATCGCGCACCAAAAAAAGAAGGACCACAGAAACTTTTTAGCGGTATTTTAGTATTACAGTATACCATCCAATTCGAATTTTTGTGGGCTGACAGTGCGACGTCTAAAAGTGTAAATAATGTAAAGAAAAAACGATAACTAGCATTTTATGTTTGGAAGGTCATGTGCAACGCAATTCAAAACTATGTCGCATGCCTCTGCGGGCCATAGTTTGGTCATATGTGGCACAATACAACAAAGGTAATGTTTCTAAACGTTGTGCTGGTTTACCTTGGAATTTTTAAAAGTTTGGGATCAGCCACGTAGCACAAATCAGAGCCATCTGTACAATCCTGCACGCCATCGTAGACCATCACTTGAGGAATTGTACACTTGTGACCATACCGCACGCATTTAAAGCCGTGTCCGTTGTTCCAGCGTGACACTGTGGGGCAGTCGTTGCATGTAGTTTTGTCACATATATTTGTTCGCTTTACGCAAGTTCCACTAGGGCATAGAAAATGGCTGGTACATCCGATGTCGCAAGGGGTCTTTCCAACGCACGTCACTTTTTCGTTGCAGACAAGATATCGATTTATAAAACAGGATCCGTTGTGGTTATTCGCTGCGTTGTTACAACTAAAAAACAATTTTGTGGACAAACTAGTTGCTTAAAAATGAGTTTACCACACATTCAGCAAATTCTGTCAATAAACTCACGTAACCAGTGTGAATAAATATACTAAAAAAAGAAGTGAAAGCGATTTGCTTTATCCTTTGACGTTCACCAGAATCTCATGCTATCTTAAGTGATATAAAAGGCTAAAATAGACAATCCGATTACATAATGTTTATCGTATTAGGTTTAGAACAAGACATAATATCAAAAAGAAAAAAATAGATTATATTTCTTCACCAAATCAAGTCAATTAGCGCAAGATATTTTGAACTTTTCAACTAGACTGAATTAATAACCCTAAATGTCATTTTAGTCAATTGCCAACAACTACCGACAACTACATTGTATTGCCTTGACTTTTGTTAAAAAAGCTAATGCTACATCCTTTTCAAAACAGTTTGATCAACCTTCGGGATTCTTAGGAAGTGTCAATTCGTTACATGCATTACCTCACTAACGGAAGGGTATGATTCGCTGCATGATTGACCTTTAGCTCATCAGTTCCGTCCACACAATTTGCTACACCATTACAAAGATTCTTCATCCATATTTTTTGAGTTTTCCGCACGAGGCAAGTTATATGGGGTCCAACTCCTATATATAATTGAGAATTTAAATTTTGGAAAAAAATAAAGCACATAGCTTAAAAGACAGAAAAACGAGACGTGTTTACAACATTTCATAATAATTACATAAACGTTACATTTGGGCCTAAATTGTCCGTTTAGACATGGGCGCCGGCAGAAATTTCCAGGGGGGGGGGGGTCAAATTTTGACAAATACACACTTGCAGGGACAGATTACTATATCAAGTAATTATGTACACATGGCATAAAATATATGCAGTAGATTTGCGTCAACGATGCCCCCTGAGGGGAGCCCTCTTGCCCCTACGTGCCGGCGCCCATGCGTTTGGATAAAAAAACAAAAAATTTAAAACAAATCATTGATTTTTTAAAACAAAACATACCAAGCAAACCTTTTATGTTTCAAAACAAAAGCTACAAAGCAAATGTATATGTATGAAAAGTTTTCTTGCTGTATAACACTGTGTGTAAAAGTTTTAATACTAACCTTCAACAACCATGGGCAAAACAAGGAAACAGGAAATTATGATGAACACATTCATTGTTTATCTATTCACCAACTTTGTTAATCTGCTTTGCTCAACAGCTGTTACACAAATATAACTGCAACTAACGAATATTTAAATGTTATATCAGATGTTTTAAAATTAACATAGGTAAAAATATAATGGAACCGTCAGTTTGTGTGCTATCCTCCTTCTTGCATTCACCTTTTTTCGTGTAAAAACATGTTTCAAGCTCAATTGACAGCTTGCAGTAATGATGATTACAAAGATTGTGGAAACGTCTGCTCTAAGGTGTATTCTATGTACGCAAGTTTTCTGGTAGTTTGTTTTTGATAGTGCACATTTTCTAAGGTAATTTGCAAGTTTTAACCAATATTTAAGCAGTGAAATAACCAATTTGTAAACAATTAAATATACTGGTATTGGGGTCAACTGCATATTAATTTTCTAAATATTGAATCTAGAAGCAGATTTACTTAGTAGCTCGCCTAATCTCATTTCACAATTAAAAATTTGTAGCCTACTGGATTTCAACAGTTCAGTAGCTACATGTGCCTAAACTTTACTTGCCTTAAATACCAGACAACAAACCATCAAGCCGTCAATATCCTAATAGTGCTGCAGACAAGTGAGGATGTTGTGGTAATCAACTTCCTCTACCACCTGTCACCGATCTTCGTGATAAACTGTTAACAATATAGGAAGTGATAAGCTATATTGTGGTTTGTGACGAAAAGAGCAGATAGCCTTTTAATGCGACTTAGAGCAGGCACAACAAAATCTTTAAAAAGTTACTTAAAAATTTTTTTAGTTCGAACTTGATTTCATACCCAAAGATGACTTGCAAAAAAGCCCGAATTAGACCCAGAAATTTTACCAAGCTTCAGCTACAACGGAGATATGGCCTGACCCGGTTTGACTTACAGCACTTGTTTGCATTGTTGCAACGGTTATTTCTTATAATGAAATGTTTGCTAACTGAACAACGTTTCGACAGATGGTTGGAGTTAGTCAGCAACTGCTATCGTTCTGTATTTGGATAAGTTGAATAAAGATTGATTTTTATCTGATCTGTTTTTAACGCTTACAGTGCCAATGGATATTTAGATTAGAAACAAGGTAAACTATCTCAATGTACCATTCCGGTATTACGGTACTGTTGTGTAAACCACATATACTTTAAAAGGCAACACGTTGACTGAAAGCATAAACCCCAGGAAAATTAAATTACGATCTCCCACTTCGACGAAAATTTGGGTCAATTCTAAAAAATTGAATCGAATGCAAAAAATTGAGAAACCGTAACAACAAAGAATAATCACTTTTTGTATGTTATACGCATTAAATGAGAAACAAAAAAATATCTGTACACAGCCACAATCGGACGTAAATAGTAAATACCAATGTACGAAAACAAACGTGCCCATTACACCATTTGACTTCATTGAACGGCTTCGTAATCGTAACATTCGTAAGTTGCTTGTTCCTCATAGTCCATTTCTTCTAAAGATTTTTTCGAAGCAAGTGCGAGTTGCAATTTTTCGTTGCATATTTGGTAAAATTGCGGACGCTCGGTGATGGACAAGTCCTGACTGTGCTGAATTGCGCCTTGTGCTCGTTCAAAACAATCAATCGCCTTCTCCATGTATTCTTTCGGTCTGAGCAACCCTTGCGCATTTTGGCTTGCTTGAGAAGGGGTTAGATTTTCTGCAACCACGGCGTTGCGAGTGGTCAGACTATGGTCGATGTAAACATTTCCAAGTTCTATAAGGCACTGTACATAGATGCTGGTCCTTTTTACCACTTGAGCTGGCCAGTACGTCGCTTTGCTAAGGGTGGCTTCTGCAGCAAAGTTGTGGCCAACCAAATGCTCGATTAAACCAAGGTTGTATTCGCACTCAAACACAAGCACGATCTTGTAACTTTCATTGCAATGGACTCGGTCTGCTTTTAGCTTAATTCCGGTCACGTAAGGCAAAATTAGATTCACAATGAGATTCCTCTTTCCACCACTTACAAGTTCCTTAGCAAGAACATAAAACTCGTGGGCACATTCAGCTAGACCTTTGATTTTATAATTAGGTTTCACCATGCGGTCATAGGACTCTGCTGTCATCATTAGAAGCACTGCTGAGTCAATCAATTTGCCTTTGCTTCTTTCTTCAGCGGCAAGTTGAAGTAAATTGTTGCAAGTTGAATCTTGGTCATCTGCGGATATTTCCATCGCTAATTGTGCAGCATATGTCTTAGCTTCTTGTTTTCCTTGCTTGAAGCAAGTCTTTGCCTCTTTTCGGAGTTTTAATGCATTTTCCGAGGTTAGGGTTGCGTACAAGTTCAAATCTGCAAGACAGCAAACAAAATTTTCAATATAGGTTCAAGATGAGCAATGAATTTCCGGCATAAATGTTGATTGAAGTCAGCTTTGCGCTGTTTAACTCATTTTGTGAATATTTTGTAAAAAATATTGTTTAAACGTTAAGTAAGCTGTTCTTGAAAAAGTTTTCTGTTTGTATTTTGAAATATGGAGAAAAATGTAATTATGCCCTCATTGTTTTCGTTCGTACGTTTCTGTTTTTGGATGAGCATTTGTTTTTTTCGTTCGTACTTACCTCTGCTCTTTAAAAAGACCGACATTCGTTTCTTGAAACTTGCTTTTCCGCCTTTGCTTTGTCTCCCTATAAAACACACTAGAAACGTTAAACTTGCTAAAAAAATTCTTAAAATATAACTGCAATTGGTTAAGCACCAGAGGGCGCAGATTTTATTTTTTACTTTTTGTAATACATTACAAAGCCATGTCATTGTCTAAAAATAACGTATTTGTTTGTGGGGATCACCTTGCGTGGTTGAGGAAATCAAACGTCGCCTTCTGTTTGTCAAGTAAGAAGTGAGATGACTTTCGCTAGGAATTCGTTGTGATTTAGACCGATTCGCTTCCGTCGTGGTTTCGGAATCTAAGTGTTTGTGCAAATTTTGGTGAAATGACCTAACTCACTTTTAATAACCTCAGTTTGGACCAAAATTGTTGGTTTTTGTTTGTAACATAAATATCTGCATATAACTTACAGACAGGACAGGTTTATTAATCTGCAGTTTCCAGAGGACATTCCAAACAATTACCAGTTTAGTAAGAATAATGTAAATATGTGTTAGTTAGAGGTTTGTTGCGGTAAAAAGCAAACCTTTTGTCTAGTTGCTTTCAGAATTGTAAATAGCACACTTAAATCACACATTGACGGTGAAAGCTTTAGGTGTTTATTAATTTTGTTTAAGTGTTTATCATACCCATTTAAACAGTGGGCATATTTTTTTATTATTGACGACGGTGTTTATAAGTCTGCATATATATATATATACCGACCTTTTAGGTATGAAGGTCCCTGTATCACCTTTTTCTGCGAAAAAATCAGTTGTTAAAAATGTTGCATTTAAAACGCGACGGTAAAATTTTGGCAACAAAACTTACGGAAGCTCCAGAATCAGCTTCTACGGGCGTCCTGGAATATTAACAAAATAAAATTACTTTTACGTATTCATTTACCTGATACAAAATAAGTAAACGGTACTTCAATAAACAATAATGGAATTTTCACAAAATAATTTATTTCAGTTCCTGTCTCTTGCAATTCTTCTCCACTTTTTTTTGTATGAAGCGATTTTTTACTGTACGGGCCACAGTTTTTCTATTGGGGTAAAATACTCAAGCGTGCGAAAACATAAATGGACTAATGTTCCTAGTTAAAATTGGTAGGGCCAGATCAAGATTCCTATATCGAATAGAATCTCATGAAGTATTATTTGACGAGAAGTTTTATAGACACTGACATTTGTTTTGTAATTACGCATGCGTCCTGCAGGCTAAGTAAAATACCTTGCAAAGGCACATTTGACGAAATTTCGGCACATTTATTGCTTCCAAAATGTAGACCTAGTGTGTTGGGTCATGATGTTTTAAAATCGGTATGACAATTTGTACAACGCTCTCTCGATATTTCAAAGCCGATCTTTGACAGAAACAACAAAACAAGGCCGATTTTGTTTTTCTGTTATCTAAAAAATGCAGCTGACAGACGCTTAAGGGCAAAAAATTACCGTGAGTAAAATCACTTACTGTGGGATCGGTAGCTTCGGACGATTTGTTCGTGGAGGAACTTCAGGGCGACCTGCGACAAATTACATAATAAATCTACAGTCTTTTATCACATAATTTGCTCATTGAACATTTTTAAGGTGCTTTTCGTTTGGCTGATAATCAAAAAGGGTAGAAATAGTAAAAATAACTGTAGATTGTTTTTTATGCCTGAATTGTAATATAGCCTATTCCATTTTAAGTATTTTTAGGTTGCTAAAACACTCACTTTTAAACTTCGTGGCTTTATCCTTAACGTTGCCAGGAGTAAGTCCGTATTGGCCCAAATGGTCGTTTACAACGTCGTAGTCGTGATCATCTGTGTGGCGGATTTCTTGTTCTGTAGAGAGCAATGAGTTAGGACTCGCTGATAATTTTATTGGTTTAAGGACTCAAATTTATGCAATAAACTGCCATGTACACAACCGTTTGTTTCAGGCGTCCTACACCTGTCTAAGCTACGTTGCACTAAATTGCACGGATAGCTGTTCTGTTGGGATGCAATTGCGATTTATTAGGCGTACGACATGAAAAAAGCTTGTTGGAGTTAAGGTTGGACGCGCTTTTAATTGTGTGGCCGACGATGGAATGCTTAAGCGACACAATAAACTTTATTAAAAGGCAAACACTGGTCATTTATTCAACCTCTGCGCCAAACCATGGGAACAATTTATTTGAGGACTTTGGGGGCACGGATAAGGATTTTGATGTTGTAACTATCCTGACCTTCTTGGACTTCATCATGGCGTAAGTTGTCAGTTGATACAGACATTTGCTCAAAACCTGCTTCCTCATCGGAATCGAATTCACTGCAATCTCCTAACTCATCGTCTAAAAAAGGATGCACTTGCTATTAATAAAGGAACTTCGCTGCTAAAGGTAATACGATTTGGGATTGAATGTTATAAAATTGGTGACTGTAGTTATTTACAAAACCGATTTCTGTCAGTAATTTACAGCCTTTGTGCACCATACGCATATCCTTATCGTTTAAGTACTGTAAAAAAAGATAAAAATAGAACAAATTAAACAATCCTTTTCAAAATACCAACAATCATATTTGGCAAATTTAAACTTTATCAGTGAAATTGCAAATTATCAGTGAAAGATGTGTTTTAAAAATAATAAAAATAGAGGTATATGTTATTTGAAAACCAAATTAACCGTCTCCATCAAGTTGTATGTTTTCATTTGTTTCATAAATTGCTTGATATCCCATCACTCCGTGTAAATCAGATGGTGGTACTGCCAAAACAACAGCACAGTTTTATAAGAAAACATATTACTTGCTTTCGTTTGGTACAAATCTAATGCTACAGTATAAAGTTACGGCTTCTAGTCTGGTCAAGCCGACGATATAGCCGAAATGTGGTCTTATAGTACATGTGTCAAAATACAGTTACAAAGTCTTCAATTAACACTATACAAATGTAAAAACTTGAAAATCAAATAGTAAATTACTTTCTCTACTGTTCGCACCAATTGTAGTGGTTTCATTTGTTGTAGATCCCTGGTAGAGCTCTTTAATTGGTGTTTTATATTCTGAGAACGGAAAACAAATTTTAAAACTTTAAAAACAACTTCAGTGATAACGTTCTTTAGAGAAATAATTTTGAGTCGAGTTAAAAAAAACGAATTGTTCAGTGCAATTGTGTCGTTAAATGTGTTTTTTCCAAAAGTGAAATAAACTCAACTCCATGTCAGTTAACCATGTTTTCTGCTAAAACAAACGTTAGTTACCGTCCAGAAAAACACTGTTGTTATTGGTGCCTTCATACGATTGTTGAAGATCTCGGAATACTTCTGTGCCTTCTAAAAAGCATGACTAATTGTAATCCTTAAAACATCATGTTGGATGGTTATGTCAAACACAATCTTATAAAACGGAGACTTGGCATTGCTACACTTACCCACTGAAAGAGCCTCGGTTTTTTCTCCGAAGTCGTTTAGCCTTTCTGAATCAACTGATGGACTTACACAGTCATCTATGTTACAACAAGTAAGTTTTAACTCTTGATGATGCAAATTTTACTAAGCAGTGATAAAGTACTGACCAAAAGAAAAATGAGAACACGCGGATACAAAGGAGTGATCTGAATCGCTGTCAGTATCTTTAGTATCATCAGTTACTTGTTCTGGAAAATGTGAAATAAATAGAAATTAATTTGATTAGTGTCGACTCGAACTACAGCAATGATCTCAAATGGGCACATGAGTATTGTTTCTTATGATTGACCCAAATAGATTTCATCGGCGCCGATAGACGATGTCATTCAGGCAAAACTTTGCAAGGATTTGTTTTTATCCTACATGTAATGTAATAAACAATGCCAAGTACGTTATATTATTAAAAATAAATAAAGACGATTCTCAACGTTTTGTCTTAAAAAGTTTTAGAAAAGTGTGCAATGTAGAGATTGGTTTGTGCGTTAAAAAATAGTTTTAAAAACATTCACTAAAAATAACGATTTTTTGTATTGCTTACAAAAATTTCTTACACGTCCAGAATAGAAACACTAAAACAGAGATTAAATGCTTAGAGAAAGCACTTTAATTATAGCTCATCACAAAACAAAAACAAATCTAAACGTGTTTGCTTTTATAATTTTTGAAAGGTGTGCAATGTATGGACTGGAATGTGCCTCAAAAACAATTAGATTAAAAAACTTTCATTATACGTGACGACTTTTTAACGTGGTTAGGGACAAAGGACAACTTCTAATTACTTTCATTTTGTCCTCGCAAACAAGTTCTAGAAATTATTACGCACTTAACATTGTTAAGCTGTTGCAACACGTTTGGCATTGACATTACGTAAGATCCTTATGTTGAATTTCAAGTAGGAAAAACATTTCCAGATGTTGCGGTTGACAAAGGCAATCAAGTTAGTCTTATCCAAGCGCGCGTAAACAATGTTCGGCTTTTCTAGGTGGAAACACACGTACAAAAGAGAAACAAACGTCAAAAAGTAGAGATGAAATGCTTGAAGAAAGCGCTTCAACTACAGTCTTTCACAACCACTGTACGTTTCGTTGAAATGTTGTTACAACCCAAACGCAACGATGTAATCACACCACCAAACGTTATACTTTGCAACCATTTCAAATTGCACCAAAATCTCGCTAGTTAAATCTGCTACAGCCTGATGTTTATGGCCGCAATATTCAAAACCAACACAAGCTATCAAAAATGTATTTGTCAACTCTCAAAATGAGGTTTTACCTCCACTAAAGAGTAAAACAATATCGACCAATATAAGTAAATTTATTTCAGGGCTTGCAAAATCTGGCGATTGAAGGCCATGGTTTATTACTCATTATTTTCGATAAACTTCTCTATCACAATCGGTAAGTCAGTTACGGGCAGCAATTTTGCGGACAAGTATTGTTTTTTATTTTAAATGTAACGTAATAAACAATGCCTTGTTATTGAAAAAGAAACTAAACGTGTCAGCTGTTATAATTTTAAAAAGGTGTGCAATGTGTAGACTTGAATGTGCCTTAAAAATAATTGAATTGAAAAACTTTCATTAAAAGTGACGACTTTTTAACGTGGTAAGGGACAAAGGAGTTTGAACCTGTATTTACTTTCACTTTGTCCTCGTAAACGAGAATTCAAAGAGAGTTTGAGGATCAGCTGTTGCAACACGTTTGGTATTGACATTGCGCAAGATACTTTGTTGAACTTCCAGAGTAGGAGAAACAACCTTAGGCCAGAGGTCGGCAACCTTTTTTATACAGCGGACCGTTTTTGAAACTAAAATTTTATCGTGGACCGGCCTTTAAAACACTGCAAATATTTAGCAAGGGAAGCGCTTAAATTTGTTTATCAACCCCGGGATACATAGGCAAAGTGTTTTAAAGCATTTACCTAAAAAGGACACGGCCTGGTAACGAACTCCTCGCGGACCAGTGCCAGGCCGCGGACCGGCGGTTGCCGACCACTGCCTTGGGCGTCTGACAAAGGCAATCAAGTTAGCCGCATACTTTCCTCTTCAAACGTGAGTAAACATGTCTGGGTAGAAAGACACCCACATATTTGTGGCCAAAAACGGTTGAGACACGCATAAAATCGGGTTTGGTGATAAAATGCTTTAGGATAACACTTTTCCTAAACTGTATTCGTCTTAGGCAAGTTAATTGTCCAAGAAATCGTGTCAAAATGATACATGTCTTCAATTCCAACGTATCACAACCGCTGCACGTTTCGTTTAAATGTCATCAACCCAAACACAATGAACCACACCACGTTGTACATGGCAACCGTTTTAAGTTACACCGAAATCTCGCAGGAAAACTGCAATTGGGCCACATTTAAAGTTCGATATTGATTTTTAAGACTAAATGGCTGAGAACGATAACTTTTAAAGACCCGATCTGTACTTGATCTTAAACAGTTTTGGTGTACATACCAACCATTTAAAATGAGTACTGAGTACTATACTGTAACACACAAGAACTCTTACCAGTAGAACGTGCACCTTCATTAATTCGACATTGATCGATTGTTGGCCATTCCAAACTAGGAGAAGGTGGTAAAGCTTGCAATGGAAGCATCTCAGTGACTTCAACAACTGCCCTTAAAACTGCAGGGTCATTCCTATCGCCACCCAGCACCGAAAGATGCCTTTTTACTTCCAGCAAAGTTGGCCGTAACGATGGTTTTCCGCTCCAGCATCTTTGCATCAGGATCTTCAATTCGTCAAGCTCAGCTGAAGTTGACTGTGGTATATTAGGCCGTTGACCGTTTATAATTGCCCGCAAAAGACAATCATGCCATTTGTATGGCACTTCTCGCGCCAACATCACATACAAGGTCATACCAAAGCTATAGGCATCCTCTTCCTTTTTAAAAGCGATCTTTGAGTCCTTCAATCTTTCAGGAGCGGTGTAAAACAATGTAGTTTTTGCAATTTCATTTATTCTTTTTAGTTGCCCCTCTACCCAAGTTTGATCAATTATTTTCGCACTACCAAAGTCGCTAATTTTGCATCTAAGGTCATCGGTCATGAGAATGTTATCTGGTTTCACATCGCAGTGGGCCAGACGTTTGTAGTCGGTAAAGTTATGCAGATACGAAAGTCCATCAGCTACGTCATATGCCATACGAAGCAACAGTACGTCATCGATGGAAATTGCCTGGTTTAGCAGCAAATCTTTCAAGCTGCCACGCGGCATATACTCCAAGAGGATCCCCATTCCAGAAGGCCATCTCGATGCCCCATGTAAACGCACGATTCTATCATGATTGGCTTGTTGAAGAATTTGAACCTCGTTAAGGATCCTAAATGTATGTCTTTTTTAACACAGAAAAATAAAACCGTTTCTTCACACCTAAAAAACCACAACGTTGATAAACTTTAGAAAAAATATTTATGTTATGTAACTTTAGGGGTCGGCAACTTTTTTTGGACTGCGGACCCCTTTTTAAAAGTACATTTTTTATCGCTGACCAGCCTTAAAAAAAAATCTTTAGCCATAAAAAAGCTTAAATTAGTTTATCTTTACCGGGATGCACGAGGAAAACGATCACAGCTCCGTAACGAACTTCCCGCAAACATGCGGTTGCCGACCACTGAATGTGCAGTTAATGATATAAAAGACATATTTAACTGTTTTGAAATCTAAAGCTGCATTACAGTGTGATAGTAATTGCAATTCCCTGTATTACGTGCTTATGTATTTTGATTACTGAACCAGTGGGTTATCATCATATTGCAGTTATTTGTATTATTTTAAAACACTTAAAATATAGGTAAAACTTACTCTCTCTCCTGTCTTGTTCTTTGCTGCTCATCCCCGTATATCGAAATACATTTGACGGCAATGTAGTTATGATATGTGTGATGACACAATCTAACAACACCAGATGATCCTGACCCCAGTTGACCCCCTGCACTGGAAGGCACACATCGAATACTCGATGCCTTGAAGTATTTCGGCTGTAAATAAGTATAGTTGGTACTTTGGCCTAATCCAGGCTAAAAGGAAGATTACACCGCTTTGACACGAGAAAGGACTTTCCACTATTTAATACATAAACATAAGTTTATTCCGATAACTTTAAATTGGTATTTTTGATTAAGTACATGTTTGTAGTCAACAATATGCTAACCTGATACTCACAAATCATGGTATGTCAGGCATATTAAAGCATGAACATATTCATCTTAGCTGATACTGGCAATTATTAAAATCTGATTAATTGGTAATTACTATTTGCCAAACAAACTTACTTCAGCCATGTTTTGCGGTGCTTCCAAAGAGCTCAAACGCCACCGTCATTATATCGCTCCAAGTTATTAAGTCTCTCTGTCGTAACTAACTTGTGTGCGACCGTGCGCTGAGACGAATAAAATGGGACTATCCAGTAACCTTTTGATGGGTATTCGCGAGCACACAACCATAAAACCCAGCCTTGTTCGCAAAAGGAACCATCTTCCACAGCATAGTGTTTTTATGAACATGTGGAGATTGCACAGGCTATTCCATGTTGTTATAGCAAAACATTCGTATTTATACACACACTATGCGTGTTTTGATTTCCATATCAATTATATTTCTCGCAACACGAGCGTTGCTGGTGTTTCAATAAAATGCAATTAAAATTCGCTATGTAATTCACAACATCAGAAAGCAATAAATAACTTATCACAATATTTAGTTTTGTCCGTAATTCAAATACAAGTCCTACAATTTGCTGATAAAATTAAATGAGCTATTTCTGAACAAGTCAAGCATCATTACAAGTTCAACGGTTTACCTCACAAAAGAGTGGAAATTCGACTGGTTGTATTTGACTCAATAGCGCCACTGGCGTTCCCAGCGTTCTTGTATGTCATTTTCTCCTTACTATATAAGCCTTACTATTGTAAAAATCAAGAATAAAAATCATTACCTGCTGTATATGGTCCAGGCCGAAAATATTCGTTTTGTTCTAATTTAGCACCAATTTAGTGTTTTTTTTTATGTTTTTTTTAACTAGGAAAGTTTTGGTTTCGTTGTTCGTGTCGTTGAATTCCACATGCTTTAACAAAAGTCAAAAAACATTTTTTCCCTCACAAAAATAGGGGGTAACAGTGTGCAAACTTCCGACGGTAAGGTGTTTGCGGGGTTAAAAGGACGTGATGGCGTTTCTCATAAAGCGGTGATGGGGATTTTTCTGATCGGTTCCCCTATCAGGATTAATCAGTAACGGATATCTAGGAACTATTATGTAATATCATTGTGACGCGAAAATGTATTATTTTACCATCAGTTTGACTGTACGTACTATAGAGTTTGGAAAATTTTTGCCACAGACAAGCTTTAGGCATCTACCATGTCGCAAATGTTTATTTCCTGCTGGATCAAACGTTTGAGATAAAGGACATTTTGCTGCTTCGAATGGCCTATGGCAGCTATGGCGAACCTCTTTCATTAAATGAGTCATACATGAGCTTATAATTCGGAAAGAAAACAAAGTGGGACACAGATTTTATTGCACGTCAACACTATAGAGAAACTTGTTACATCTCTGCAAGTCTTGCAATTCTAGGCTTATAATGCCTAATTTTCAGCTTCAAACATGCAGCAGTCATGTGTGAGCCGAAAAGATTCCTGGCACTCGATCTTGTAAAATAACAACATATTGTTGGGCTGCAATCCCTAAACTAACCAAAACATTACCGTTTGCCAAATTTAAATCAAACATTAAAAATAAGCTATTGAATGAGACTTAGAGTTTGCTCGGCTTGGCATGGCAACGAAATCAGTCAACCACGTGCTCGTAAGAAACAATCCTGCCAAGCAGGACCAGGTCCCTTACTCCCTTGCTTTGTTATATCATGTGCTTTTCTGTTGTTGTTTCTCATTTTCATTCATTTTTTGGATTGTTTATTAGCTACATTTTTCCCCTTACTCTCCTTGTTCGTGTAAATCTTGCGTAAGCTTAGTTGTTTATTTTTTCACAATTTATCGCTCGCTATCTTTTTGCCCTCTGCTACACCTTTTTAATTTCTGTTTACTTTGTTTTTCCAGATTGTTTATTTGCTTTTTAGTTTCCGTTCAATTTATTTTTCCACGTTTACTTTAATTACTTCGTTTTTGGACATTTGTCGCCCGCCATCTTTTTTGCCACTGTCACCTTCTTGTGTAAGGGGTGGCTGACAGGATGACCACGTGGTCTTTCGCTGCCCCGCACGCATAATCTTTGTGTTACAATCCATTTTCGTTGATTTAAGTGCAAATAAACTAAACTTGAAACTTGTTACAAAAACACGCTAAGCAATAAGTTGTACGTTTAAATAAACATAACTGTTGCATCACAATCGACTTATCAATCTGTATTTTAATACAAAAGGCATCATCCCCATATCCGAAGTATTTGATTCCACCGCAGCTACTTCAATAACAGGAGAGCTGGTGTGGTCAATAACCATTTGAGCCGCACTTGTGAAATCGCGCGAGTATTTGATGAAAGACGGAATTGAGTTGGCCAAGGGGCGGTCGTGTAAACCTTGCAACAAAGTCACATACAACATCTCGTTCCTAACGCGGCATTGGAATCATTGCGGTAGGCGAAGTTCCCTAAAGCACGGAGTGCGTAAACAAACTCGCGACCGGATTAACCAGGCAGTTGCAAGCGCCCAATCAGTTGATTCCTGCGGCGCCTTGTCTTGCAGGGTCCATTCCAGATCATCTATGGCCGAAAGCAACAAATACCGCTTAACTGGATCTACGGCCTTAACGCTGGAGCAGGAATGGAATGGAGCCCAGAATTGGGTCTAGCGATTTCGGGTGGCGAGATTACCTTTGCCGAATAAATCCCAAAAGCCCTGCCAATCTGATCTACTTATTCCCCGGGACTGTCTCCCCGATTCTGTAAACTGATTCTGTAAACGATCCAGAACCCTGCAATAACGGCTTACCTTGAAAGCCGGATCCACCTAACACTGGTTTTGCTAAAAGGGCGTCTTTACCTTTGCAACAACGTTGCACCAACGTCAACAAATCAGGTCTCTTTATCTGAAAACTAGGCGTGTTTATCTGAAACAAGGCGTGTAACAAGAAAACTGCCGTACTCTAGACGCCCACAACGAGACTGCCCCGTCCTTAACAACACGTGCAAAACCGAACTCGGTTTGCGGGCCATTTACCAATCACCGGCTTACACAATTTTACAAAGTTACATGGCACATCCGGGAGCGCCAATCAACGATGCGGAAAATGCGGCGGGGAAAAGGCAGTGCGTGGAAAAAGCGTGCCACTAGAACAAAGAAAATGAAAGCGGTATTGAGTGGAAATGAGGGATTAGGTAAAAATAAAGAAAAGATGTAAGTAACTTTAAAATATAACATAAGAAAATATATATAAGAAATACATTTAAACGTGAACATCAGTGAAAAAGTATTTGCATAAGTGAAATAACGACATTTATCCCAATTAACATAAACAGATAAAAAAACGTCTTGTACAAAGTAAATCAACAAGAAAATGTACAGCGGCTGACACGTGAAATATTTTTGCCACAATACACGTGCTTGCTTTGTTGTGGTCACGTTGGCTGTTGTGTTTAGTCGGTGTCATTATCAAGCGTACAACCTCATTTAAAAAACGGCAAGTAAACCAGTACATAAAAAAATGTAGGATGCGGAGTGCCATCGGGGAATACCCGAATGGTGCTGAACCCAAAGGCAAACATTAGTCGCAAGGTGGAGGCTTTATGGAAAAAAGTGCTTCGCACGCTTAAACTTGTATGGGAACTGCAATTTTCGGCTGGCATCTTAACAGGAAACATTTAGTTTACCAGTATTGTGGACTCGTAGATATCTCGATTAACAACCTCGCGTCTACTGATTTTAAGTCAGAAGCACTTGCTACTCAATTATAAAATATAGGAGCAGATAAAAGTTGTATTGGATCCTTGACTGAAACTTTGCTAGGCGTCCCATCCATTTCCGTACATCCACATGAAACGTTAATAGGACAAAGCACTATAACGTAGGGACTAGGCCCCACTTACAGCCTGAGGGTGTTGGAGCTCTCAGGTTGTACCCCATTAAGCACTTACCCCATAACCCGTCACTGCTAAAATAGTTCGCATTTTTTGTAATGACATAAAGATAAAGTACCGAAAATGTATGTCTATTCGCATAAGTAATGTACTTTTAAGTCATGGTTTTTCAATTAAGATGCGACATAACATTTCAAACTGAAATCACATTGGACATCAGAAAAACGGACGCAGCACATCATTGACATAAAACCGCAGACATAAAATAGCCATGACGCTTTCGTTACGCTATAAGCAATAAAATACTGAAGTATACTATTCATTGCGTTAAAAAGTTGCCCTTTTCTGTTTCATGTGTGTGTTGCAAAATACGTGTAAGTAAAACATGAAAGTATAAGTATAACAGAAAAGAACACTTGCCAAATTCGAAATATATCCTGAACATAACCTGCGCCACTTTAGTCATATTGTTTGCGACCAATTGACGCACAGGACGCACGTATGTACATTACACCCAATTCCAATAGACAAAATTTCTACACAATGATTAGTGTTAACTAATTGGAAATAATAGCAACTAGTAAGACCTTGCAAAAATTAGTGTTCGATTTTTAGAATCTCTGTGTTATAAAGACTTGAATCTGTTTTTGTTTTAGATTTCTTAAAGTAGCTTCAGAGTTTAAAGCCGAAGGACTTTATTAAGCATTGCCCGGCAACTTTCACGATGTTCGTGCTTTTCGACGTTTGACAAATCGTCAGCTACCGCAAAAGCCTCCAAAGCCCTTGTGAAACAATTAGCAGCTTTTTTCAAGCATTCCTTTCTTTTCTGCAACTTGTAGCGTACATCTGTCGCAACATCATATTCGTAAGCACCTTCTTCAGGGTGGGTGTGGGACTGGGCTTCGTTTTGAGCCCAGATTTCAGCAAGACGCTTATCGGCATATATTTTGCCACGTTCAAGTAAGCACTGGGCGTAAATGTTTGACCGTTTGACTGGTCCACATGCTCGAAAGTCCGCTTCACCAAAAGTGGCTTCAGTGCTGATGTAATCCCCAAGCATGAACTGGACACGACCGATATTAACTTCACATTCAAATCTCAAGTAGGCTTTGAGGTCCCGATTGCATGGGTTTACATGATCCAATTTGATTTTGTTTGCATTCATGAAGGGTAACAGCAACGAGGTAACAACTTCTTTGTGACTTTTGGCCAATAGTTCAGAAACGAAGTACATGTCCAAAACGCACTTCGTGTAGCCATGGATCTTGAAATAGGGGTCTGAAGATTTTTCGATGATGTTTGAAGCAATCATGATGTACATTACTGAATCCAAAAACTTTTTTCTGACTTTTTCGCTTCTAGCAAGCTCCAGCAAATTTTCCCACTTGGACTCAGTGTGACTTTCAAGTCGATCTGTCATCTTTTTGACAAGACCGTGGACTTCTGAAAAAGCCCCCTGCTTGCAAAGCTCTTTGAATTGTTTGCGAAAATTGCTGATGCTGATTTCTTTCTTGATAAACTTGGAAAAATCTTTAAAAACACAAATCAAATTTGTTTTATTTTAAGATGTCTATCTTTTTTGTTTTTTACACTGTATTTGTTTTCTATTATCAATTGATTTTATTTTGAGATGTTTCATTTATTTTTATTTTACCGAGGCATAGGATGAGATATAACACTTGTTCAATTTATATTTCACCTTTGACTTTTGATGTTGCATTGTGCTCATGAGCGGTCTTATCTGGTAAAATATGGATGAAAAGATTTTGTATCCAAATTTTGTATCCAATGCAGATTACACAACAGCAATTAACTCCCAATTTTTAGTTTAATTTACAGCCTAATTTCTATAAATCCTATAATTTTTAACAACGAGTTTAGATGTCTAACCTACCTTCTGTGCTACTAAGCGTGTGGTGTCCTTCAAAATGCACCAGCTTCCAGAAATTATAATCTGCGTATTAGCATAATTAACTTCATTAGTATTGAATCAGATCAACTCTTAACTTTTACGTTTGATTTATAACTATTTGACCAGAACTAACATATATCAAGTCAAATGAGCTGGCTGTAATTAGCACTTCAAGAAAGATAAAAAAATGTTTTTTTTACCTGTTGATTGTGCAGCAATACCTGTGCTTGAACTTATAGGAGCGCTGTGACATTTCTGTATGTAAGTAAAGTGAAGTTTTTTTGAAAAATTATTAATTCTCAACATACTTACAATAAGAGGTGGTTTTGTTGTCTTGTCTGGAGTTTGACTTGAGAATTCACTGAAACAAAATAAAAATGTCATTTGGCCGAAGACAACTGTTCAGTGTTCGGAAATAAAAACGTTTTCCGTTGCGTAAAACCCTTTTCTTATGCTATTGAACACACGGATACAGTTGTCAGGATCAATATGTTGCCGTTAGTTGCAAAGCATTTATTTTATTCAGGCGTCAATCTAGCCAACAGTAGAAGGTCGTAATCCAATCGTCAAACCATTGTTGGTTAGCAGAAACAAACACGTCATTAAATTGAACATATTTGCATCTGTACTATGGACGTAAAATCGGTAGAGCTACTAACACCATAACGCAAATGACAACCAAAAGTCGATTGGTTATATCTCTAAAAATGCTCACGGTTAGGGCTATTAGGGTCGGGGTACCCCGGGTAATGTATTAGCACTTAAAATTCAATAAAACTAACCCAAAAAATTAGTTACTAATGTAAAAAATTTAAAAACTTATTTCCCAACCCAACCCGTTTATAGCCGCTAAATAAAAAATTCAGCTCTTTACGCCCCCTAATTTCCCAAGGTTGTCATTTGCGTTATGGTGTTAGTAGCTCTACCCAAAAAATCAACGCCATGATAAAAAAGTTTTCTATGGCACACTGTCACTTTTATGACGCAAGTAGTGTCCAAAAGCACATCAGCGTACAATACCCTAGGCCAGGGGTGGGCAACCTGCGGCCCTTGGTTCAAGGTTGTGCGGCCCGCGGAGACGCTTGAATTTGAAATGTACTGACAAACGAGTCTAACTATTATACATTTTTGAGCAGATTAATGCACCGATGCTATTTTTTTGCGACCTGGCAATATGTTGCTAGAATCAAATGCGAATTTTACTACTAGTTATGTATATTTGGTAAGCAACAAAGTAAAATCACCTTGTGTTATACACCGTGTGCGACCCGCGAGCTAATTTTGGCTTTTGTTTTTGGCCCCACAGTAACAAAGGTTGCCCACCCCTTCCCTAGGCCATAACAGAATCAACCGGTATATACAATGTTGCCACATAATTTATATTTTTTTAATTTAATTTTATAAAAGGTTTTGACTTATTCTGTTTCTACAAACGTATGCGCTCTATTCAAATAGAATTGCAAGTATTATGCCTCAACAATATAATCAATGCAATTTTGTCTTTCAAAATTTATTTACACAAGCATATACCTCGTTGCTGATGGACTTCTTTCATCGACGAACAGATCTTAAAAAATACACGTGCAATGTTATTTGTAAAGTTGTGCTTACACAAAAAACTTCCTGAACCAATATGCGCTCAATACAGACAAAAATACTGGTTTTAATGTACTGAATGCTGTAGTTTAGTATGCAATGATATTTGATAACAGCTAGGTTTAAGAAGCTGCATAGCCTACCGTTTGGATTGGTTCTGTCGCGAAGTGGAATTGGCGGAGGAAGACTGCTCTCATTTTGTTTCGGGATAGGAACCGAATCCAGTCTTTGCCTAAGAAATGTGTAACGTTAAGTTAAGCCAGTCATGTGTTTGCAAGTTTGTTATTTGAAGAGTAACATTTAAGGTAGAAAAATAAACAAAAGCAAGTAGCTACAAAAGATTATACAAAACAATGTAATCAGCATAACTAATTGCAGCCATTTTGCAGCAATTGTTGAAAATACGCAAGTACTTACAGTAGCGGTATGAACTCTGATCTGTAAGCAGGTACTAAAAACAAACAAAAAAGAGGAATGCTTTGACTAAATATGAACTGTTACACACAGAACTAATGACAAAAAGCTACAGAACCTATCGTTGTTAGGTATATGACAACGCGTTTAGACTCCAGTTAACGACTTTCAGCGAATATCGTTGACATTTGATCAATTTTAACCGCAATTGATGCAGTATTGTTTGTGGTTTAAAAAACGGAAAAGGTGGGTTAATTGCATTTAATCTCATTATGTTTGAAAATACACTCCAAAAGTAATCTCTCGTAACTTACCAGCTCTAGTAAATCATTAATTTTGTTTCGGACATTAACTTGTTTTGTGACAAGTAGACATGACATGTTGGCGCACTTAGCACAGATTTAAGTGGTCATTTCTGTGGATCCCCGCGACATAGTTAACATGTAGATATTTACCATATGTTTTCAGTCAACTATACACTTAAAAATATTTGAAATATTTCAGTAACAAATTTGTACTGTTTACCTGCCCTCGAACTTCCAGGAGCACTTCTCGAGTTCTGCAAAAACATTTTAACGTTTTAAATTAATCTGTCAAAACTGGGACATGTGAATTGACAAACCAACCTTGCAAGTTTATTTTATTTTTGTTCCTGTCTTATTATTTAGCATTAAGTTCTATTTTAGGATTTCACTTAACCCACGTTTTTTTAGACTACCCCTTGCTACTTCAGCCATATGGAGGACTGCTTTGACATACTTTACCTATTTTGATCTGTTTATTTTTATTACCTTGGAATCAAACTTACTGTCAATGGTCGCTTTAATCTTGGAGGGGTTTTTGGTCTGACTCCACCACCAAACGTCCTACAAAAGACACGATTAATATAGTAAACAAGAAAACTAAAATTGGTCGTTATAACGTCATTAGCTATTTGATCACGTCATACAAAAACGCAAATGTTTATTTTAGGGAATTGTACGTAGAACAACTTGGAACTAACAATTATCATAAAAAACACAAATACACTGCAATTTTACAAACCAATAGAAACAAAATGACAACATTTTGTAGGTGATAACGTCATCGAAAAAAATGTCTTTAATCTGTAAATTTTTTTATACCTAACAACTTTTCCAAAGAAAGTTTCTGCCTATCTTTTACCGATTTTGATTATTTAACATTAAAACGCAAGATCATGTCTAAACGCAAATTTGTATCTAAACAAATTCAGCAGTCAAAGGGGTACCCCAAAAATGTTGTTTCAATTTTACTCACATGTCGTTGGGAATTTCGACAGCATGGTCTGAAATTTAAACAAACATTTATATCATAATGATAAGTTTTTATTTGTGGCAACGCCAAAGTAATCCCACCTGGCCTAGGTGGCAATGGCGGACCGAAAGATTTGAAATTATTTTTGATTGTACGTGTTCCTTCTTTGTCACTGTAACACATGAAGTTAGATGTTGAAATGCCACACACTCTTCTAATTGAAGAAAAAACTGAAGCACTTCTCGTTCTTTCTTCGCCGAAACTGCAACCGTGAGAAAAACACTGTTTTCAACAGGGGTATTAAAACTGAAACGTGACTTAATTGTCCATGGAGCAGAAATCAGTTAGCCAGATAGCTTAAATGACTGGCGATGTCTGGCAAACCAAAAACCTTCAAACCAAAAACAACTATTACCGAATCATGATTCTAAAGTAATAAAAAAAAACTTACAGTGGTTTTGTAGGAACTTGATTCACGCGCGCAGCACCTAAAAAATGATATCTTCCGAGTATCCATTTGGTTTAAATGTGATAGAATAGACCACACCAGATGGTAATTTTTTACTCGATTCTTAAATTCACGTGTCAGTTATTTGGATTAAGAAACGTATTTTGTGTCTTAGGTACGCAATTCACGGTTTCAAAGATTCTAACCAGAAACGAACAAGCCAATATATTTGTATCAAGCATGACGTTTCGACATCAACTTGTGTCATTCTCAAATGAATAAATCTAAAAACAAGCAGCGCGTAAAAGCAGTAAAAGGGCTTTTTATCGCCGTTATCTTTACGTTTTAAACTGCCTTTCGCGCTAGTGTTTTTTTTGCCTTTTTTAATGCTTTTTAAACTGGTTTTACGCGCTGTTTGATTTTAGATTTATTCATTTGAGAATGACACAAGTTGATCGAAACGTCATGCTTGATACAAATATTTTTTTTTCTGGTTAGTATTTTGTGCCGTTGATGGAAACAGAAGGCTTGCTGGAAGTTTGCCAATACTCTTTAATTTCAACAATATGACTAACCTAAAAGTTTCCTTCCAATTCGGGCATCAATAAGCGCCAACAACACAACACAATTTTCTTACCTGTTCGTGTCAATGGTCTGTGACTTACGAGGGTAGGGTTTTGGCGATTCGAAAAAGGTGTTGAAAGCTGTACATTGGGACTTTCTAAACACAAGTATCTTGCGTCAAATATTTTTTTTTAACTTTGCAGTTTTCAAGTTAATACTACCTTGCTAAAAAAAAACAGTGCAACAGTTCAACCAAAGAATGCTAATTTGTTAACGTACGAAAAACATTTGCCTTCTTCTAAAAAATGGATGCATTTACCTCCTTGATAATTAAGGTCTATGTATGATTCCTCGTCTGAAGACGATGATAGTGGGAGTTTTACTTCGGTCTCACTTTCGTCTTGTTGCATTCGGTTATAATGCTCCGTTTCGGCTGTGGATAAATAACTTTGTAAAGTTCCACTTAGAAATCTGTAAACTAAACTGTTGTATTCTTATCCACAAAACGCCAAATTAAAAATTCTTTGAGACTGCCAAAAGAAAGGCCAATTTAATATGAACTAAAAACTCCATGTGGTGTCTCTAGCTTTGACAAACTTACCAAGCCCACGGTTGAATGCGTGGTTGTACTCATTGCTGTGTTCGAAACGTGTTTCAAGCAAGTAAGGTTCCGAGTCTGAGGACGAACCTAAAATAACCACTAACAATTACTCTACAATGTGACTATGTCACTAAGTTAAGAGTTAAGCCACATTATAAGCCTTACCGTTGGACATAAGTAGATTTACAAGTAGCCTACACAACGAGTAAGTTCTCAGCAAAGTGGAAAACTTGTGCACTAAGTAATAAAATTCGAATGTACTTTTGCTGTGCTGTTTCATTTTTTACTGGAACAGTAATGTTATGTATGTTTATCGTATTGAATTTACAGCTCTCTATAAAGTTAAGTCCTGCCAAAATATGTGCAAATGTAAAGACTGTTTTTAGTACCTGATAGACAGGATGAATTTTCTGAACATTCATCCTCAGAATCATTATTCGAGCTCACCCAGTTGCCACATGCACCTGGATCTACAAATAAAAAGAGTTCCAACTTATACCGGTATTTAGGTAATCTAGACCACAGTTTTATCTATGTTCTTCAACGATGAACTTTCCTTTGTAATCCCCCGTGATAAAGTGGCAATTTAATCTTACTGTTAAAAGCCCCTTTTTAATTACACAATCTTAAAACCACAATATAGTCTTGTGTAAGCATGATGCACAAACACAAAGAAATACATAGGAATAAAAGTTGTGTCAGTCACGTTAATATCCCCACCTCTCCCACTTAAAACCTTGCCATTACTCCAAATTTCGCCCCTAAAGAGTCAGTGATATTTAAGTTAATGGAAACCGTGGAGTACAACAGCCAATATTTTCCAATTTTACACATTTTCTTTTGTTTTAGTAACCTGCTTTTTAACAATATTGTCAGTAATCTTGCTTAAAATGTTGAAATCAGACCCGAAATTGTGGTCCTAACCCGCTAGCAGAAGTCAAAAACTTGGGCCGAAACTGCATTAAAACCACCTGAAAATAGTCCCGAAAGTTAGTTTTGACAAAGCTTAAATTACAATAAAAATGTTGTCGAGTGTCAAGTCAGGTTTAAACTATGTCTGTGTTTGTTTAACTTAAGTTCAAACCTGATCCATACCCCAAGCTAACCCGAAAAACGGCCCGAATTAGGCCCGAAAGGTAATTTTACCAAGTTCCAGTTACAACACAAATGTGGCGTAACCCGGTTTGATTTACCACACTTGTTTGCATTGTTGCACAACGGCTATTTTTACAATGTAATGTTTGCTAACCGAACAACGTTTCGACAGATGGTTGGCGTAAGTCAGCAACTGCTATCGGTTGTATTTGAATAAGGTAAATAAAGATTCATTTTTATCTGATCTGTTTTTAACGCTTTAGAGCCAATGGTTATGTGGAATGAACATGATACTATTTTATAAAGTGCGACTTGATCGTGTTTTCAAAACCCGTTTTGATTGATTTACCTTGTTTGTCAACACACGAATCCAGTGTTGGCCATTGCGCAGACGGAGGCCGCGGAAGCTTCTGTCGTTTGGGCATCTTGTCAAGAATGCGACCAACGGCTTTGTGCATCGCAAGTTGCTTTTGTTGCTCAACCAAATCAAGCAGTTGGATTTTTACATTGACCATTGCCGGTCGTTTTGATGCTGGCCCACTCCAACAACTTTCCACTATTTCTTGTAGTGTTATGATTGGAGAACGAGACACAGTCAGAGTTGGACGTTGTCCATTTAATATTTCACTAAAGAGTGCCCCGTGCATCGCATTCTGGTATGGAAGTCTACGTTCCAACATAACATACAAAGTCATCCCATAGCTGTAAACGTCTTCCTCTTTTCTCATTGCAACGTGGGGATCCAAGAGTCTTTCAGGGGCTGCATACATGAATTTTACTTTGGTGCACTTGTTTTCCAACTCTGTGCTACCTAACCCTGTGCAATCGATGATCAATGCGCTGCCGAAAGTACCAATTTTACATCTTAAGTCGTCTGTCAAGAGAATGTTGTCTGGTTTCAAATCACAATGAGTCAGACGTTTGTAGTCGGTAAAGTTATGCAGATGGGAAAGTCCATCGGCGATATCATAGGCCATACGAAGCAGCAAAATGTCCTTTATCTCAGTCGTGCGATCCAGCAGGAGACTTTTTAGGGTGCCGCGCGGCATGTGCTCCATTAAAATTCCGAACCCAGAATCCCATTTTGAAGCTCCATAAACACGAATAATTCTTTCGTGGCTGGCTTGTTGCAGGATGTCAATCTCTGTAAGAGCTCTAAAGCAAACACTGTCATGGTTATTATAAACAACAAACACAAAGATCAGGATGGATTTAGAAAGAGCACCCACTATTTCGTTTAAAATGACTGCGAAACACAAGCCTACACTAATGTACTTTCCACATTAATGAACGTAAATAAATCGTTTACATTATGTTTGACAAAACTTACTCGTTTTCCTGTTGTTTCTGGTGTACATCTCCTTGGATGGAAACGCACTTGACTGCAATGTAATCGAGTGATTCATGATGACACAGTCTGCCGATACCAGATGACCCTGACCCCTGTTGACCCCTTCCACTCAAAGGAACACAACGAATGCTTGATGCTTCATAGTATTTTGCCTGAAACCAAAAAGTAATAATTAGTAAGAATATACTTGATAATAATTCGTGTCGTGACTTTAGGTCTGAGTTATATCCTGGCTAAAAACATCAACTGGAGCCCTTTTTACTCTTAGTAAGACTGATGTTGCAACTTACCACTAACATTTGCGACATAATAGATGCCTAAAGCTTGTCGGTGGCAAATCTTTTCCGAACGCTATAATACGGGCAGTCAAACTGACGAAGACAATAACGGAAAATACCTTTGCGTTGCAATGATATTGCCTAAAAATTCCTAGCTATTCGTTACTGATTAATCCTACAGGGGAACCAGACAGAAAAAAATCCCCATCAAATCGCCCCAATTCTACAGGGGAACCAGACAGAAAATACGTTTTTTAAGAAACACCGTAACGGCCTTGTTTTCACGGGGTTTAAACCCAGGAAACTCCCTGGGACGAAAATGTATGTCTGTATATGCGTCAGCCCCGCAAACTTTTGGTGATGCTAAAAATGTGATAAATGGCTCTTGTTTCAACATGCAGAATTTAATGACACCAAAAACCAAACCAAATATTTCAAAAAAATACTAAATTTGAACAAAATAAATTTTTCGTTGCCATGGTTGGGCCTGGACCATATATAGTACGTATTCATTTTTATTCGTGATTTTTATAATCTTATAAAGTAAGGAGAAACGGACACACAACAACTCTGGGAATGCAAGTTGCGCTATTAAGTCAAATATAACTGTGGGACTTTACGCTCTTTTGTGAGGTGAACCTGTTGAACTTGTAATGATGCTTCACTTGTTCCGAAGTGGCTCTTTTAGCTTTATTAGCAAATAGTAAAACTGGTATTTGAAAGGGCAAAACTAAATATCCGATGATGTGAATGACATAGTTTTTGTTGTCATAATTTTTTGTTGTTAATTTTTGTCGTTTTGTTGTTTACATTGTATTGAAACACTAACAACGCTCGTGTTACGAGAAATATAATTCCTATAGAACTTAAGTCTTAAGACAAGCATATAAGGTGTGTATGAATAAACCGCGCAAGTAAAACATTAAAAAAGGAAGAATATATCGACTTTAATAAACAAGTAACTTAGCCTAAGCAATCCTCACATGTTTACAAAACACAATTCTGTGGAAGAAGGTTCTTTTGGCAAGCGAAGGCTGGGTTTTATGGTTGTGTGCACGAGAGATTTAATAACTTGGAACGATATAATGGTGGTGGCGTTTGAGCTCTATGGAAGTTCTGCAAAACATGACTGAAGTAAGTTTGTTTGGTAAATAGTTCTGATTACAAATTAATCAGATTTTACTGATTGTCAGTATCAGGTTAGCATACTATTGGCTACAAATATGTATATAACCAGAAATACCATTTAAACGTTACTGAATTAAACTTATGTTTGTGTAGTAAATAGTGGAAAGTCGTTTCTCTTACCAAAACGGTGTAATCTTCCTTTTAGCCCGGATTAGGCCTAAGTACCAACTTTACTTATGGTTTGGACTCGCCAACAATCGATAAGTGTTTACTTAACGAAGCTGCACCTCCTACTGGTAAGAGTTTTCAGGGCACATTGGTGTTACAAACGTGGTTTATGCCATGAACAGTGTAAAACTTCAGTTGAATTGGTATATAACTGATGTTGATTGAGACCCTTGATTGAAATGTTGATTGAAAACAAAACGGTCTTTTTCTCATATGTAGGACTCACTTATAGCAAAACTGATTGATGTAGTGTCTTGTCATTTGAGGGTTGTTTTTAGCCGTAATTTGATATTCAACAAATGTGTAGTTCGAGTCGACACCAATCAAATTAATTTCTATTTGTTTTACTTTCCAGAACAAGTAACTAATGAAGATACTGACAGCGATTCAGACCTCTCCTTTGTATCCGCGTGTTCTCATTTTTCTTCGGGTCGGTACTTTTATCACTGCTTAGCAAAATGAGTATCATCATTAACACTTGCTTGTTATAACTTAGATGACGGTATAAGCCCATGTGTTGAATCGTGGAGGTTGAACGATCTAGAAGAAAAAACAGAACCTCTTTCAATTGGTAAGTGTAGTAATAACAAGTATTAGTTTCGGTAGAACGCCTCCAATGGGCCTGGCGTACTATGATTTACGTATGAGTGTGTCGTGATTTGTTGCACCTATAACGTATTCAAAATGTTTATCTTTTTATTAAAAAGCACAATGCAAAATCTAGCCTGCACACAATTTTTAGACCCTTTTTAGTCATTGGATAACACCTAACTTTTAATCGCTTTTTTCTACTTTATTACCCCAATTGTATTTTGGCGTTAACTTTGTTTGTTAATAGGATGAAGATAGATATAATGGATTTTAGTCTGCTATAGTGTGATCGTAAACACGATCGCTGACAATTTTTTTGATCGATGTTTGATTTCAAAAATAGTTATGGTTTTTAGAAGGTATCAAACTATCTCGTGATCGTCAACCATCATATGTGGACTTTAACGACCAAGGATACGAAGAAAACAACAGTTCCTTTCCGAACGGTAACTTGCGTTTTTATTGACATAAACCTTAATAAACTGACTTTGAGTGGAGTTTATTTCACGACATCATTGCACTGAACAATTTAGTGACATTTAGTATTTCATTTTTGGCCCAAATTTTTTTGCACACAGGAAAAATTAAGTTTAAAAACCTGTTTTGCGTTCTCAGAATATGAAATACCAATTAAACAGCCCTACCAGGGATCTACAACAGATGAAACCACTGCAAGAGGTGCGAACATCAAGTATTACATTTCGGTTTCTAAGGTTTTACTTTCGTAATGTGTTGATCACCATTGACTCTTAATGTTGGGGCAAGTTTTACTGGCAAGGATAAAGGGTGACATTTTATGAGGTTAAACTGTTTCTTTTTTCTCATTTTTCTACATAGTGAAACAGTTATATAAAGCAGTGGTCGGCAACCGCAGGTCCGCAAAAAGTTCGTTATCGGGACGTATAGTTTTCAGGTTAAATAACTTACTTTGCAACATTTCCCGTGCAAGTTTGTTTAAAAATTATCCATCAGTTAGAGAAATAAATGTAGTCACCAATTTTATGGCTTGGAAATCTATTAAGTGTTCATCTGTTTCAGACAGCAATTTGGACGATTGCAGCGAATTCGATACAGATGAAGAGGAATATTTTGAACGAGTGTCTGCCTCAACATACAACGTACCACCACATGAAATCCAACAAGGTCGGGACAGACTATAACGAACTATGCTCTTGTTCAAATTTGTAAAAAAATGCAGGAGAGATTTGAGCACATAATGGACGGTGTTTGCTTTTCTATAAAGTTTATGGCCCCGTGAGCTGTTTCAAAAAGGATGATGACTTTAAACATTCCATCGTCGGTCACACATTTGGGCGTTTCGATCGTTAACTCAAAATATTTTTTTCTTACCTTGTCGTACAGCCAACAAATCGTATTTGCTTTTAAGTTGCAATGCAACACGTGTAATTGAGTGCAGCATACGTTAGGTAGGTATAACTTTAGGACACCTGGAATAAACGATTGTGTGTATGTCGGTTTAATTACCCAATTAAGTACACAGAAAAAAACATATTTGAAATATCTATAAAGTAATAAATCATTTGAACTTAGAGATGAAACCTTCAAGACCTTATTTAGTATGCATTGGGGTATTTGCAAAAGCAAGACAATTAGATTTCTGTGAGACATGTCGGGCAAAAAGATTGGATCTCAAAGGGTCAAGCAAAATAACTTATATCAATTCCCAGCAAGTTCTAACTTATTGCTCCACACAGAACAAGAAAACCGCCACACAGATGGTCACGTCTATGACGTTGTGAACGATCATTTCGGCCAATACGGACTTGTTCCAGACCATGTTAGGCACAAAGCCGCAATGTTTAAAGGTGAGTGTTTTAGTAACCTGAAAATACCCAAACTGTAATAGACTATGTTACATTTCAGGCATGAAAACAATAAGCAATTTTCATACAATTTCCACTCAGTTTTTTCATCAGCCAAACGAAAAGCACTAAAAAGTTATTTCAATGTGTGACGGGAGATTTTGTACTAAGAAAGCGCTTTAATAACCGTTATTGCAGACTTATCATGTTATGTGTCGCAGGTCGTCCAGAAGTTCCTCCACGAACAAATCGTCCAAAGCTACCGATCCCACAGTAAGTGATTTTACTAACATTAAAACAACTTCTATTTTGCTATTGATCGTCGGTCAAACACGCGGCTTTGAAGAAATGATACAGCGTTGTGCAGATTAGCACATTCAGATTAAAACATGATTGTCAGAAAAGCTCGCGTTATGTTGACAATAAACGTCTCGAAATTCCGTCTAATGTGCCTCGGCAAGGTCTTTTAACTAGTTTGTGTAATTACAAAACAAATTTCAATGACGAAACAACGTCTCGTTAAAAAATACTTTATTTTTTTGCGTATAAATAAATACGTAAACGCAATTTTTTGTTTTTTTTTTAATTTCAGGACGCCCGCAGACTCTGTATCTGGTGCTTCTGTAAGTTTTGTTGCCATATTTTTACAATCGAGTTTTCACATGTAACATTTTCAGCAACCATTACGGGATAAGGAGAAACAGGGATCTTCCGATACAAAAGGTTGGTATGCTAGTCAAATAGGGATAAATTAACAATTAAAATAAAATATTAACATTACAAAACATCCACCGACATCATGTGATTCAAGATGTGAGGTTTTTACAATTTTAAAAGCAACTTGCCAAATTACTTTTTTTCAGCAACGAGCCAAACATATACATTTTTAATCTTTTCTTAGCTAATTCGAAATTACAAAATTGTTTTTGTCGAAACTGCAAATTAATAAGCCTGTTTAGCGTATGACTGACTGTCTGTAAGTTATATGCAGATAGCTATGTCTACAAAACAACAGCAATTATTCTGATCTCAAAGAGGTGTTTGAAATGTAAATAGGTCATTTTCCAACTGGCTTTAATTTTTTTTTCCTTTACATAGATCCTTACATACATTCCAACACAACTGCAAAGGCAAATCAGTCCAAACCACAACGAATTCCCTGTGGAAGTCATCTCACTTCTTACTTGACCAACAGAAGGCGACGTCTTAGTTTGTTAACAACGCGAGGTGATTGTCAGGTTTCCTATTTCTAGACAATAACATGGCTTTGTAATGTGTTGCCACATCCCTAAAATAAAAATACTACTTCTTTGCGCCCTCTGGTGCCTATAAGCAATTGTATAATTAGTCTCGAAAAAATGTCATGAAATAATGCCAATATACATCATAGGGTGTTATATCTGATTGTATTAATGATTGTAGAAGCTGAGCAATTAGCAAATTTAACATTTGTAGTATATTTTTACAGTAGAACACAGCAAAGGCCGAAAAGCAAGTTTTCAAAAACGACTGTCGACGTTTTTAAAGAACAGAAGTAAGCAAAAATATCGAACAAGAATGGCCGAAAACAGCAACGTACTAAAAACGCAAAAAAGGGACATTATTTTCATGCTTTACAATACAAATAGAAATGTAACTTTTGCAAGAAATGCTTACTTAAGGTTTAAACAACTTTTACAATACATTGACAAATTGTGTTAATTACACAGCAGAGGCGACCTTTCATCAACACCTTTACCTGAAAGTCGTTGCTTATCTGAAACCAAGATTCAAATTATGTTTGCTGTCATGCAGATTTGAACTTGTACGCAACCCTAACCACGGACAAAGCGATAAAACTCCGCAAAGAGGCAAAGACGTGCTTTAAGCAAGGGAAACAAGAAGCTAAGACACATGCTGCACAACTAGCGAAACTAACATCCTCAGATGACCAAGATTCAACTTGCAATAATTTACTTCAACTTGCCGCTGAAGAACGAAGCAAAGGCAAATTAATTGACTCAGCAGTGCTTCTAATGATGACAGCAGAGTGCCATGAAAACATACCGAACCCTAACTCCAAAATCAAAGGTTTAGCTGAATGTGCCCACGAGTTTTGTGTTCTTGGTGAGGAACTTGTAAATAATGGAAAGACGAATCTCGTTGTAAATCAAATTTTGCCTTACGTGACCGGGATTAAGCTAAAAGCGTCGCGAATCCATTGCAACAAAGCTTACAAGATCGTGCTTGTGTTTGAGTGCGAATACAACCTTGGTTTACTCGAACATCTGGTTGGCCACAACTTTGCCGCAGAAGCCACCCTCAGCAGGGCCTCCTACTGGCCAGCTAAAGTGGTAAGGGGAATCAGCATCTATGTACAGTGCCTTATTGAACTTGGAGATGTTTATATCGACCAAAGTCTGACTACTTGCAATGCTGCTGTTGTAGAAAATGTAATCTCTTCTCAAGCAAGCCAAAATGCACAAGGGTTACTCAGGCCTAAAGAATATGTGGAGAAGGCGATTGATTGTTTTGAACGAGCATAAGGCGCAATTCCGCACAGTCAGGACTTGTCCATCACCGAACGTGATCAATTTTGATTAATATGCAACAAAAAATTGCAACTCGCACTTGCTTCGAAAAAAGCTTTGGAGGAAATGGACCGTGAAGAACAAGCAACTTAGGCATATTACGAAGAGGTTGAAACCGTGTAATATACACTTTGTTTTTATCGTGTTGGTATATACGTCCAACTGTTGCTGTGTGCAGACATACATTATTTGCCATTTATTGCGTGTCGACATAGGATGCCTACTGTTCTCGGAAAGGTCCCTTAAAAACAATATATGTCAATTAATGCATGTAAGATACAAAAAGTGATATTACGATGTTATTATTGTACGTTATTACTGTACAATTTTTCTCTTTGTTGCCTTCCGATAGAATTTAAAACGTCGTAGTATTTTAGCATGATATAACGAGGATTTTTCTGTGTCATGCTTTCAATCCCACATTTATTTCACTTTTTGGCAATCGTAGGGTTTTGCATTTGTTTTTCGCCACAGTGACATGATACCTAGACAGAAACGTGACATGAAGTAGCTTGCTCTTATGATAAATCCTATATAAACGTGTGGAATCCCTTCTCGAGCAGGCCAAAATGCACAAGGCTTACTCAAGGCGAAAGAATGTGTGGAGAAGGCGATTGATTGTTCAACAAACACAAGGTGCAAATCTGCACACTTAGGAACTGTCTATTACCGAACATCCTATTTTTATCAAACATGTATGGAAAACGTACAGTTCGCACTTACTTCGAAACGAATGGTGTAACATTTGTTTTTGTCACATTGGCATAACCGACCAATTGCGGCTATGTGCAAGTATTGATTTTTTTATTGGCAGTTTGTCAATTGTGAGTCAGATCCAAAAATTGATTCTTGCTATTTGATTTCGCTTTTCATTCACTTTAATCAAAAACGTATAATACCCCGTCAACATTTTTCGCTTTTTATTCACTTTTACAGGGTTCAAGCACGACCATCTTCGAGGTAGCAGGTCGCAAATTTTCCCTTTTGTCATAAGCAAACACTAAAACAACAGGTAAAGGACAAATGTAAATAACAGCTGTAAGTTTATGTAATAGAGAGAAAATGCTACGCTTGGAAAGCAGGTGGCGCCATTGAGTCAAGTATAACAGTCGGATTTTCCACTGTTTTGTAAGTTAAAACTGTATAGAGTGTTTTATTTTTAGTTTTGTCAGCAAATCGTAGAACTTGTATTTGAAAGAACGAAACCAAATATGTTAATATTTATTGTTTTTTAAAGATGTGAATGTCATAATGGTTTTGTTGTTGACATTCCATTGAAATATCAGCAACGCTCGTGTTACAAAAAATAAAATTCGTACAGAAATCAAAATAAGCATACGTGTGTATGAATAGACCGCGCGATTAAGAAAATAATAAAGTTAAAAATATATCAGCTATAATGAACAAGTAACTTAGCCTGGGTTATCCCCACGCGTTCACAAAACACAATGCTGTGGAGGATGGTTTCTTTTGCAAACAAGGTTGGGTTTTATGGCTGTGTGCATGCGACTAACAATCCGAAGTTTGGATAGCCCATTATATTCGCCCACGGCAGCATATAACCGCGGTTGACTGGTAGTTACGACAAAGAGATTTGATAACTTGGAGCGATGCTCTATGGAAGGCCTGCAAAACATGGCTGAAGTAAGTTTGTTTGGCAAATAGTTGTAACGAAAATAGTTGGCTATGAAAACATGGATTTAATAACACACATGTCACTTTCATTGGATTAAACCTGTATACTTATGCAGTGATGTCTAAAGTGTTGTTCGTGCCGAGACGGTGACAATGTTCATTTTGGCCCGGATTAAGCCAATTACAAGCTATATTTTTTTCAGCCTAAATACTTCAGGGCATCGAGTATTAGATGTGTGCCATCCAGTGCAGGGGGTCAACTGGGGTCGGGATCATCAGGTATTGTTAGATTGTGTCATCACACATATCATAACTACATTGCCGTCAAATGTATTTCGATATACGGAGATGAGCAGCAAAGAGCAAGACAGGAGAAAGAGTAAGTTTTATCATTATTTTATAATAGACATGTGTTTTGAACTAATACAAACAACTGCGATATGATGATAGCCTACCGGTTCAGTAATAAATATACATAAGGACGTAATACCGGAATTTTCATTACTAAAACACCGTAATACAGCTCTAGCTTTCAAAACAATATTTTTTTTAACATTTAAATAACATACATATTTTACTCAAGTTTATCAACGTTGTTGTTTTTTAGGTTTGAAAAAAAACGATTGATAATTCTGTGTTAAAAATGCATATGTTTAGAATCCTTAACGAGGTTCAAATGCTTCAACAAGCCAATCATGAAAGAATCGTGCGCTTACATGGGGTATCGAAATGGCCTTCTGGGATGGGGATCCTCATGGAGTATATGCCGCGTAGCAGCTTGAAAGATTTGCTGCTAAACCCAGCAATTCCTATTGATGACGTACTGTTGCTTCGTATGGCATACGACGTAGCTGATGGACTTTCGTATCTCCATAACTTTACCGACTACAAACGTCTAACCCACTGCGATCTGAAACCTGATAACATTCTTATGACCGATGACCTTAGGTGCAAAATTAGTGACTTTGGCAGTGCGAAAATAATTGATCAAACTTGGGTAGAGGGGCAACCAGAAAGAGTGAATGAAATTGCAAAAACTACATTCTTTTACACCGCCCCTGAAAGATTGAATGACTCGAAGATCGCCTTTAGAAAGGAAGAGGATGCCTATAGCTTTGGTATGACCTTGTATGTTATGTTGGCGCGAGAAGTACCGTATAAATGGCTTGGTGGTCTTTCGCGGGCAATCATAAATGGCCAACGGCCAAATGTCCCTCAGTCAACTTCAACTGCACTTGACGAACTGAAGACCATAATGCAAACGTGCTGGAGCGGAAAACCATCGTTACGGCCATCATTGCAAGAAGTAAAAATGCATCTTTCGAGGCTGGGTGGCAATAGGAATGACCCTGAAGTTTTAAGGGCAGTTGTGAAAGTCACTGAGAATCTTCCATTGCAAGCTATACCACCTTCTCCTGGTTTAGAATGGCCAACAATCGATCAGTGTCGTATTAATGAAGCTATACGTTCTACTGGTAAGAGTCTTAGTGTGTTACAAACTTAGTTTATGTACTTGACAGCAAGGTACTCATGCCAAACGGTTGGTGCACACTAAAACTGTTTAAAATCAAGTACAGATCAGACTTTTGTAAAGGTATTGGTCTCAGCTTTTTTTAAATCAGTGCAAAGTACGTAATTTGTCATCGTGCTGCTAGTTGATGCTGTTGTTTTTAACGTAAAGATTGTTTTCGGGAGTAAAATCACAACCAAACTTGAAAGATGGCACAAATGAAAGCTTACAGTTTAGGTGCGAGATTTCGGTGCACCTTCAAATAGTTGCCAGGTACGACATGTGATGGTTAGATTACATCATTGCGTTTGGGCTGTGAAAACATTTAAACGGAGCGGACAGCGGTTGTGGTAATTAAAGACATGTGACTTTTTGACAAGAATTCCTAAAAAATTAAATTGTAGAAGACGGATACAGTTAGAATAGGCATTTTCTCACTAAACCCGATCTTTATGAGTATTTCAATCGTTTTATGGGTGTCTTTCAACCAAGACATGAAAGCCACACGTTGTTTACACAACAAAGCTAATTTGAATGCCTTTGTCAGCCGCTAAATGGTAAAAGTTTTTGCGCTACTTTGAAAGTTCAACAGAAGAATCTTGCGCAATGTCAATACCATGTCGTGTTGCAACAGCTGAACAATGTCAAATGCGTAACAATTCTTAGAACTCTCGTTTACGAGGATAAAGTGAAAGTAAATAAAAGTTTAAACTTCTTTGTCCCTAACCACGTTAAAAAGTCGTCACTTTTAGTGAATGTTTTTTAATCTAATTATTTCTAACGCAGAAACCAATCTATACATTGCACACATTTTTGAAATTATAAAAGCTGACATGTTTAGATTTGTTTATTTTCATGATAATATACTTGGCATTGTTTAATACGTTACTTTTAAAATAAAAACCATTACTTGTCCCCAAAGAGAGAGATTTTGGGATAATTAAGTGCTTTCTCTAAGCATTTTATCACGATTTTTTGACAGGTATTTTTTTGCGTGTGATTTAACCTATGAAAGTCAAACATTTTTTACACACGCTTGGAGGGCATCTATAAGGCTAACTTGATTGCTTTTGTCAATTGCAAAAGTTTTTGTCCTGCTTCGGAAGTTCAACAGAAGCATCTTGCGCAATGTCAATACCATGTCGTGTTGCAACAGCGGAACAGTGTTAAGTGCGTCATAATTCCTAGAACTCTCGTTTACGAGGACAAAGTGAAAGTAAATAAAAGTTGGAACTCCTTTGTCCCTTACGATTTAAAAAAACGTTATTTTACGTGGATGTTTTTTAAACCAATTTTTTTTGACGCACAAAACCCTAACCAGCCTATACATGGCACACCTTTGTAAAATTAAGCTAAAACGATTAGATTCGTTTTTATTTATTTATAATATTATACTTGACATTGTTTATTACGTTATAACGTAAAAATAAGAAAATACACTTGCAAAATTGTTGCCTGCATGGCATTGTTTATCGGCGCCGATGTAATACTTTGGGGCCAATTCTAAGAAACAATACTCATGTGCCCATTTGAGATCATTGTTGTAGTTGAGTCGACACTAATAAAACTAATTTATTTTTATTTCACACTCCCAGGACAAGTAACTAATGAAGATACTGACAGCGACTCAGATCACTCCTTTGTATCGGCGTGTTCTCATTTTTCTTCGGGTCAGTACTTTTGTCACTAGTTAGTAAAGTTTTTATCATCATGAGTTAACACTTGCTTGCTGTAACTGAGATGACGTTGTAGGTCCATTTGTTGATTCAGAAGAGTTAAACGACTTAGGAGAAACAACCGAGGCTCTTTCAGTTGGTATGTGTAGCAAGTCTAAGTCTCCGTTTCATAAGATTGTATTTTACAAAACCATCCAACATGATGTTGGTATATGTGTTCTACCTAACGTTTTTTGAGGATTACAATTAATCATGCTTTTTAGAAGGCACCGAAGTATGTCGAGATCGTCAACCATCATATGAAGGCACCGATAACAACAGTGTTTTTCTAGATGGTACTAACGTTTATTATGGCAAAGAAGCTTGGTTAACTGACATTGAGTTAAGTTTATTTCACTTGGTGGAAGAACGCACAACGACACAATTGGACTCAAAATTCAATTGTTTTAACTGGACACAAAATTATTTTTATAAAGGACGGCATCACTGAAGCTGTTTGTAATGTTTTAAAATCTGTTTTCCGTTCTCAGAGAATGAAACACCAATTGAACATCAGGAAACAACGTATGAAAGCATTTGGTGCGAAACAATTGGTGCAAACACCAGAAAACGTAATTTACATTTTGATTTTCAAGTTTTTACATTTGTAACCGTGTGTTGCCACATACACTATAAACTATTATTTGGCTATTCCGTCGGCTAGACCAGACTAGAAGCTGTAAATTTATACCCTGACTTAAGATTTGTACTAAAGGTAAGCAACGTATATGTTTTCTTATAAAATTGTACTGTTATTTGTTTTGGTAGTACCACCTTCCGATCTACACGGAGTGATGGGATCTCAAGCAAATGATGAAACAAATGAAAACATACAACTTGATCGAGAAGGTTAATTTGGTTTTCAAAAAACGTACATCTCTAATTTATTATTTTTATATTTTTTAAACACATCTTTCACTAATAATTTGCAAGTTTTAGTTTGCCAAGAATAATTGGTGATATTTTGATAAGGTTTGTTTAATTCATTATATTTTTCTATTATTGTTTTTTACAGTAGTAACACGACAAGGTAGCGTAGTTCATTTAAAAAAGCAAGGCATCTTTTTTAGACGATGAGTTGGAAGATTGCCGTGAATTCGATTCCGATGAGGAAGCAAATTTTGAGCAAATGGCTCCATCAAGTGACAACTTACGCCAAGATGAAGTCCAAGAAGGTAAGGACAGCTATAACATCAAACCCTTTGTCCGCGCTCCTGTTAAAGTCATCAAATGAATTGTTCCTATTGTCTGACGCAGGGGTTGAATACATAAGCCGTGTTTGCCTTTCAATAAAGTTATTGTGTCGCCTAAGCATTTCATCGTCGGCCACACAATTAAACGTGCGTCGCTTCCAACTCCAACAAGTTTTTTTTGTCGTACGGCCAACAAAAATCGTAATTGCATCCCAACAGGACAGCTATCCGTGCAATTGTGTGGAACATAGCTTAGACAGGTGTAGGACGCCTGAAACAAACCAATTAAATTATCAGCGAGTCCTAACTCATTGCTCTCTACAGAACAAGAAATCCGCCACACAGATGATCACAACTACGACGTTGTAAATGACCACTTGGGCCATTACGGACTTGCTCCTGGCAACGTTAGGGATAAAGCCACGAAGTTTAAAGGTGAGTGTTTTGGTAACCTAAAGATACCGAAACTGTCATAGGCTATATTACAATTCAGGCATAAAAACAATCCACAATTTTAATACAACTCTTTTATTTCATCAGGCAAACGAAAAGCACCATAAAAATGTTCAACGAGCAAATTATGTGATAGAAGGCTTCATACTACTAAAGCTATTTTCTAAAAGTAATTGCTGATTTATTATGTTATTTGTCGCAGGTCGACCTGAAGTTCCTCCTCAAACAAATCGTCCAAAGCTACCAAAACCAACGTAAGTGATTTTACTTACAGTATGTTTGCCCCCACGCGTCTGCCAACTGCATTTATCAGATAACAGGAAAAAACAAAATCGGAGTTTGTTCTTTGTTTCTGTCAAAGATCAACATTGAAAATTTCAGAGAGCGTTGTAAAAATTGTCACATTGAGATTAAAACAATATGTCACAAGACTAGGTCTACATTCTGGTAGCAATTAATGTGTCGTAATTCCGACCTTTGCAAAACAAATGTTAATTACGAAACAATGTCTGATCTTAACGAGAAACATTCCTACATTTTAATTTTTGCACGTCGAGCTATACCCCAAACCTAGCTCCTTATAGGTCCTACAGTCAGAAATTAGGCGCTCAAACAAAAAACGTGGAGAACAATTGCAATGACACAGAAATTAAAACTGATTCGTCTATGGTTCCAATATTCTTTATTTAAGGACTGTTCTCTTATTTTGGATTGGATTGGATAAATAAATACGTAAACGCAATTTTATTTTGTTATTATTTCAGGACGCCTACACACTCTATATGTGGAGCTTCCGTAAGTTTTGTTGGTATACTTTTACTGTCAAGTTTTCACTTGTAATGTTTTGAGCAACTGTTGCAGGATAAGGAGAAACCGGGACCTTCCAACACAAAAGGTTAGTATGTATGTGCATACATATTAAACACTTTACAATATCAAACGTGAGCTCTGTTTCAAATTTTTTTGTGTTTAAATGGGTATAATATCACTTACAGCACATAAGTATCACTTAAACCATCCACCGGCATTGTATGATTCGGGGCGCGTTATATTCACAATTTTGAAAGAAAAAAATCTAACTCAAAGATATTTAAATTATTCTTTTTTAATTAGCAGTGGTAAAATTATTACGCCAGTTCGTCTGATCGCAGCAATGACTCACTGTAAGTTATATGCATATATTATATTGCTATGTCCACAAAACAAAAACAAAAAATTCTTGTCTGAAATAAGGACTTAAAATGTAATTAGGTCATTTTTTCTAACTGGCTTCACATACAATTTTTTTCATAGATTCCGACCCCACGACTAAAGAAAATCCTTCCAAACCACAACGAATTCCCAGCGAAAGTCATCTGACTTCCTACTTGACGAACAGAAGACGACGCCTTAGTTCCTTAACCACGCACGGTGATTGCCAGGTTTTATTTCTTGGCAATAAAAATGCAATGACATAACTTTGTAATGTGTTACAGCAAGAGTAGACTGATATATGTAAGCACTTGATGCCCTCTGGTACCGAACAAATTACAGTTGTAGTCTTACAAAATTTTAGCCTTGACAAACCGTAATATATGGTACATCAGTCGGTTTAATAATAATTGTTACAGATTAGCAATTACCAAATTTAACATTTGTAGTTTATTTTGCAGTGGGACAAAGCAAAGGCGGAAAAGCAAGTTTTAAAAAACGACTGTCAACGTTTTTGAAAAGCAGGGGTAAGTACAAAAGACTAAAACAATGGTTCAGCCAAAAACAACAACGAAAAAAATTGGGGCACATTGATATTTATTTTCATGCTTTAAAGTACAAACAGAAAAGTAACTTTCACATGAAAAACGTACTTAACGTTTAAACAGATTTTACTTGACAAAATGGGTTAAACAGCGGAGGTGAATTTCCATCGACACCTAAAAGCCATTGTTTACCTTCAACCCATATTAAAACTTATGTTTGGGGCCGTGGCAAAGTAATTCAATCAGTAAATTTGCAGATTCGAATTTGTACGCAACCCTTATCACGGACAATGCGCTAAAACTCCGAAAACAAGCCAAGTCGTGCTTCAAGGAAGGAAAACAAGAAGCAAAGACATACGCTGCACAATTAGCCAAACTAACACCCACAGATTACCAAGATTCAACTTGCAATAATTTACTTCAACTTGCCGCTGAAGAACGAAGCAAGGGCAAATTAATTGACTCAGCAGTGCTTCTAATGATGACAGCAGAATCCTATGACCGCATGGTGAAACCTAACTCTAAAATCAAAGGTTTAGCTGAATGTGCCCACGAGTTTTATGTTCTTGGTAAGGAACTTGTAAGTGATGGAAAGAGGAATCTCGTTGTGAATGTAATTTTGCCTTACGTGACCGGGATTAAACTAAAGGCATCGCGCATCCACTGCAACAAAGCTTACAAAATCGTGCTTGTGTTTGAGTGCGAATATAACCTTGGTTTAATCGAGCATTTAGTTGGTCACAACTTTGCTGCAGAAGCCACCCTTAGCAAAGCGACGTACTGGCCGGCTCAAGTGGTAAAAGGAACCAGTATCTATGTACAGTGCCTTATTGAACTTGGGGATGTTTATATCGACCAAAGTCTGACTACTTGCAATGCTGCTGTTGCAGAAAATGTAATCCCTTCTCAAGCAAGCCAAAATGCACAAGGGTTGCTCAGGCCGAAAGAATACGTGGAGAAGGCGATTGATTGTTTTGAACGAGCACAAGGCGCAATTCAGCACAGTCAGGACTTGTCTATCACCGAACGTCCGCAATTTTACCGAATATGCAGAGAAAAATTGCAACGTACACTGGCTTCGAAAATATCTCTGGAGGAAATGGACTGTGAAGAACCAGCAACTTACGCATGTTACGATTACGAAGCCGTTCAATGAAGTCAATTGGTGTAACGCGCACGTTTGTCTGCATTAGTATTTACGTCTGGCTGTGTCTGTGTACAGATGATTGCTTTGGTAATTTTGGTTTGTCATTTAATGTGTGTAACATAAAAAAGTGATCATATTTTGTTATTACGGTTTATCATTTTTTTGTTATGGATTCAATTTTTTAGGAGTGATCCAAAATTTTCGTCAAAGTAGGAAATCGTAATTTAATTTTCGTGGTGTTTTATGCCTTTGGTCAAAGGATCGCGACAAAGATTTTTATTTAGTTTTAGTCACAGTAACATGATACCGGGATAGTAGCTTGGCATAGATTGGTTTGCTTCTTTCGTACGGCAAAAAGACATGTCACTTTGGCCATATGCTGGCGTTTCCATAAAATACGGTTTATTTTCGTTTGCTATTAAATATTTGTTTTTATTAGTTATTCACAAACAAACAAACGAGTCCATCAAACCATTTAATGTACCTGATCGAACTGAAATGTGATTCAATAAATGCAGTTGTCCCACATGTAGTTTTCTAAATCATCAAAACGTGATCAATAATGTATTACTTCTCCAAGTTTTAAATGCAGTGAACAGTTTACTCTCAATAGAGTTGGTTTGACAATTTCAGGTAAAAACATCTCTCAAATAACAGTGAACAGGAATTTGTAGATTCGTGACAATTACCGCAATCAGAATATTTTATACAATGTAAAAGAATAGATTAAATTTTTTAAAAACTTGTGGAATTTTGCAAATTGCCATAGTATATATGCTTAAAATATAAAATAAGATATTTAAAAAAAATGCTTAAAAAAACGTAGGCCTATTTAACTTGCAAATTTGCAGGAAGTAATTCGTAATTATATGATCCAAACATTAAGTAACTTAATAGTTGGTTTCGTGCAGTTACCAAAACATTTTACAATTTTGTTCCAGTTAAAATTTGTCAAACTGCTTGTCTTTACATAGTATACGTAATATACTCGACAGAGTTTGTACAGGTTAAAGTTTAACTAAACCGGACTTCATTCGGGCACTGCATTTATCACTTAATTTCAGTTTTCTGTCTTTTTTAATCTCTTCTAAAGAGTCGCCACTTTAAAACATAGGCGCAAGAAAAGTGTTTTTTTTTTAAGTTTTATCACAAAACCAGTAGGATTTGGTAAGAAAACATATAGCACTCTAACTTTTCCTTGAAAATACGAAATAAGTGTTAGTGATAAAACAGTTTGCTTTGCCAAACAAACGTCGCAACTTGACCATGATAGCTTCTATGGCGCTTATCTTTCTTTAAAAGAGTTGAGAACATTGCCAAAAGTGTTTTTCATGACAAAAGCCCCGAACTAAAAAGCGTGATTTTAAACAACGACTAAAACTTACAATCAGTATACTCAAACACATATGCGCGCACCTTGATGATTTAGTGATTACAATTAATTTGTGTCCACATACTGACTCGTCTCGAGCGTATACGACTTTATTAAACTATTTGGACATATCTGTATTGTATATATTTATCGCTAGATGTCGTCCCTGTGTTGTGACACTTGTCGCATATAACATCGTATCAAGAACAGGAACTTGGCCGAACAGTCAAGGAGCCTGACCATCATACAGTCATGAAAACTGTTGTATTTCTTTGTATTGTTCGCTTAAGGAGTAAAATAGAATGAAAAACGAAACGAACCAAGCATTTGTAGCTTGGATAATTTCAAATTTACGTAGCACACACGAAAAGTAATCAATGCAGACAAAACAGTAATGAACGCGGTACAACTAACGAATCACGTGACTGTGGAATACGGGTGCGCGATTCACTGTCTTAGGGAAAGTACACGAAGCGCAAATATAACAAAAACCTTAAACGGGATTTGTCTCTGGTAACGTTATGCTTAGCCAAAAACAAAACAGTATGCTGCGTCTTAAACGGTACACCGGCAACTGCATGAAACAGTGTTTAATTCTTGACAAAACTCACAAGATATTTCTTTGTAATACTTTTCAAGGCGCCAAAAATGTTTGGTGGGAAGTTCTTCTAACATTAACCGAGTAGTAAAGCATACCTAGACATTTAAATATGATCACAGAAGCTTATTGAATTTTAAACCTAATGGCCATGCTGGCGTCACCAAACAATATGTTGGTGTTAAATATTTTATTTTGTTACGTATTTGTAAACCAGCGAGAGTCCATTAAATGTTCCGTTGAACCCGAATAAACTGAAACATGATTCAACAAATGCCTTTTGTGCCATATGTGGCTTTTTATTTCGTTATAACGTGGTCAAATCTGTTTTACTTCTCGGAGTTTTTAATTGTAATAAACGGTTTATTTAGGCAGTTGATTTGGAAATAAGAGTGAACAGAAATAGAAATATATAGACTCTAACAGTTTGCACAAGCAGAATATTATATAAAACTTACGAGCTAAAAGACTAATAGCCGCGTGTTTGAAATAAGCTTTGGTATTGTAGAAAAAAATGTGTAAACTGTTTTCACAACCGAAAACGGATTCCAATTGAATCGAGTGAGTTGTGACTGTTTTATTAAAACATTTAGTAGTAGCTGGTTTCGTCCAGTAACTGATATTTTTTTATTATGTTGTTGCAGTAGTGTTGTCAAACTGCTTGTCTTTGTATAAAACATGACAAACAACACATCACTTAGCGTGGTAAACGCAACTGCGCCAAGTACGGCAATGTTAGCTGCAGAATGGAGTTTGCTTGGATTTTTGATTCTCACCGCACTTTACTTGACGGTAGCATCGGCAGTTTACCAGTTTACTTCAAATCAACCAGGATTAAAGCTGAACAACAGATTATGCACATTGTCTGGCATTATGCTGCTGTTTTTCTCGGTGGCACAAGTGGTTGACAACACCCGAATCTTTACTTCAGTAGCAGTTTGCAGATGGTTCACTAACCCATTTCGCCTGTGCTTAGAAATTTCTCGCTTCTCAGTCTTCTTATCTTTATGGCTTCGACAACATTAAGTTTACAACTCCGTGCACACGACAGCAATATGGACAAAGGTGGCTCAAAAGTTGAGTATGACAGTAATTGTCGGGATATCATCGTTTTCGATTATCCTCGGTATTGGCATTGCCATCAACTCATTGGCACCCGCAGGAACCCATGAATGTGGAGAACACCCCATAGCAATATTACTTTTTGTGATCAGCCAAATAGGTTTTACAATTTCACAATTGATCTTGTTGTTACTTTTGCTTTTACCTTTTTGCAAATACTTCTCACATTTGTCAGATGTCAACACGATCTACGTGCGTTGTGCAAGTACCGCTGTTGTATGCGTTGTTTCAGATTTATTGATCACTGTCGCCATGGCATTTTTGCAAAATCTAAAAGCATATGTCTCGGAAATGTTTATTAGTAACCTTATCTACGCAAACTTTGTATTGAACGTGTCCGCTTTGATATGTTCTTTCCCTGATTACGCCACAAGGTTGTTTCCCTTCAAACTGTTGTCAAGCACACAAACTACAAATGTAGTAGTTTTGTGTGAATCAGCTTACAAAGGTGATGGAGTTCAGGAAGCTGGAAATTCAGAAAGACCCAGAGTTATTATCAATGCTTGGGAGAAAGACGTAAAGATAACCACTGTCTCATCCGATATTGATGCATCGAAATAATAGAAGTAACGATTTGATGTTTATATGTACAAGCAACCTGTTTTGCTTATGTCTTTTCTGGTCTGTTTTCTGTTGAAAGTTTCATGATGTTACAAATGTTTTATTCTAAGTTTATGTTTTTGTCTCAACGTTGTAAAATCAACATGTGTCCTTGCTAACTTGTATAATTGTACAGTCTTCGAAATATGTAAAAGTTGCACAGTCCCAAATCAACTCGTTTTTTACCCAAAGGCCGTCAATTAGAGTTTTACCGTGTTTTTGTCGATGCATATGTTGTTTTATAATTAGATATAATCCTAGAATAATAAACAAAAAGAATTTGTGTGTTGTGTTGTGTGATGTTACAAAATTGTTAAAGCTGGTCAAAAAAGAAATTAGTACTTAGACCTTAAACTTTCAATTATGAGAAAAAAGGACGACTTTAGACTTTTGCTGGGTGCATATGATGTTCCATAGTTATATATGGCCATAGAACAATAAACACAAAAAATATGTATGTTCTGTGATGTTACTCAATCTTTTAAAGCTGGTTAAAAAATTAGGGCTCATACTCTGCCCAAATCGACCGCAATTTGATTCAAATGCAATAAAAGTAAAGCAACTATAAACAAGGTTTGGCAATCGTAACACTTGTCCACCAACAAACAACACTCTAAACGAAATAATTTTATCGGATTAATTACACATAAACAAATATGCGTGCACCTTGATGATTTGGTGATTACAATCAATTTTTGTCCACATACTACATCGTCTCGTGTGTAGGAGATTTTATTGAACTATTTGTAATGTATGTATTTATCGCTAGATGTCATCACTACGTTGTGACGTCACCTGTCGAATATCACATCATACCACACAAAGCTAATGCTGTGCCTATTGTACTACCAGGCGTTTTTCTAAAAGACCTCAAAAGGACAATGTTTAAGTTTATCTAACAGTTCGAGTGGAAAAATTTCAGCGGACTACGTTGTGTAGAAAGATTGAGGCTGAGAGAATTAATATGCTGGACCTCGACGCGTATTTGGCGTCACTCAGTGTTACATGGATCATCCGGCCCTTCAGTGATTCGTATGCGTCTCCCTGGAAAACCATCGAAACCTCACTTGTCAGAAATGCAAGACGTCAATTGCCTTTGCCTCTTGGGGCCACCCGCCTTAGCGCCGGTCGTACCTGGAAATGGACATTTACGTTTTAATTGACCGGTTCTGTCGCATTTGAAGCACCTGCGTTCACCTTAATGTACTGGACTTTACCGTAAATGTTCGCTCGTCCTCTATAGTGTCGTCATTTCTACTTCCGTGGCTCAGATGGTTCACGTCAGTTCGACGGTTCTCTGCAAGGTCCGAAATTGCCTATCCTCGAGCTTTATAAGAATCATTTCCATATCCGGAGTAAATTAAGTGTGATGTCATAACAGACTACAAGAATCAGCCTCTGTAACAGAGTGGTGACCGACAGATCTGTCTTCGCTTGTCAAGTATACAAAATATACTCATAAAGAGTGGCAGACGATCAGCGTTAGTGTAAAGTTTTATTTGCAACAGAAATATTAATTTCGCCTATTAAGGCATCGTCAGTTTCTGTCTTATTCAAATAATATCCGGAGTATTTATGATTCCACCGCAGCTAACAGGAGCTGGTGTGGTCAATAACCAACTGAGCCGCACTCGCGAAATCGCGCGAGTATTTAATGAGATACGAAATTAAGTTGGCCAAGCGACAGTCGTGTAAACCTCGCAACATAATTACTTACAACATCTCGTTCCTAACGCGGCATCGGAACCATTGCGGTAGGCAAAATCCCTAAAACACGGAGTGTCAGTCAGTTTATTCCTGCGGCGCTCATTTGCCCACTGTGCTTGTGGCGCAAAGCGCGTTTCTTCAACACTTCGTACTCGACTTCATACCTGTAGCAGTCCTTGTCTTGCAGGGCTCATTTTAGATCCTTATCTATGGTCGAAAGAAACAAATGATCAAGGGCCTTGTGACGCTGCAGCAGCAGGACTCGAAGACGATAAAATACCGAGCCAGACCGTCTCCATGCTTCAGTGTTGGATCTTGCATCATGAAGTCAAAAGACATGATAAAAATATAATAAGACGTTAACCTAATAAATCACAATAAAAAACAGTCTTCCCAGCGAAACCAGCGGGTCGTGGTGGCAGGGTACTGACATGCTCGCCAATTGGTTACCGAATTGCTTTGACAGCCCTGGTATTGGGTCTAACGATTTCACGTGGCAGTATTACCTTCGATGAATAAGTTTCAAAACTGCCGATCTGATCTATTTCTCGAAACTGTCTCAAACGGTCCAGAAGCCTGCAATAACGGCTCACCACAAGAGCCACATCTAAGTTATAACACCTACAATGTTACACCAACGTCGACAAACTAGTGCTCTTTACCTGAAAACTACCACAGTATGTGGAAACAAGATCACAAGAAAACGACCGTACACCAGAAGCCCACAAGGAGACTGCCCCGTCCTTAAAAACACGTGCCAAACCGAATTTGGCTCGCGGGCCGTTAAACAATCATTGGCTTACACAATTTTACAAGTTGCCTGGTACATCCAGGAGCGCCAATCAAGGATGCGGAAAATGCGGCGGGGAAAAGGCAGTGCGTGGAAAAAGCGTGCCACTGGAACAACGAAAATGAAAACGGCATTGAGTGGAAATAAGGGAATAGGTGAAAACAAAGAAAAGTTGTAAGTGATTTTAAAATATAACACATAAGAAATACATTTAATGGTGAACAAAAGTGAAAAGGTATGTGCACAAGTGAAATATATGAAACACAAGTGCGACATTTATCCCAATTGACATAAACAGATAAAAAACGTGTTATACAAAACAAATCAACAAGAAAATGTACAGCGGCTAACACGTGAAATATTTTCGCCACAATACGTAATAATAAGACGAGACTTTGTGTATTCGTCGCAAATTTCACCTGTCTGCTTTGTTGTGAATCGAGTTGGCTGTGGTGTTTAGTCGGTGTCAGTATTAAGCGTATAACTTCATTTAAAAGCGACAAGAAAACCAGTACATAAAAATTGTAGACTGCCGATTGCCATCGGGGAATACCCGAATGGTGCTGAACCCAAAGGCAAACATTAGTCACAACGAGAAGGCTTTATGAGAAAAAAGTGCACAGCGTGCTTCCACGTGTATAGGAACTGTCAGATAACGTCTTTCGTCGCAATTTTTGGCTGGCATCTTAACAGGAAACATTTAGTTTACCAGTATTGTAGACTCTTATTTCCTTTACCATGGGAGACATAGAAAACGCTCACAAATCATTTTCCAAGGACTTGCCAGTTCTTGTTGAAGGTCAGATTAAATGGAGAGGAATCAAGGTCAATGCACCTAATCACAAACTTTGCAGAATAGAAATCAGTAATCGCGAAGTTTTGTGCAATGAAGAATCTGTTACTGAGGAGGATTTGCCTACAGTGTAAGTACAACCTTTGGATGCCTAAATTTAGGTGTTGTAAGCAGAGTTGTACGTCGGGCCGGGCTTAACACACTGTGTCGGTATTTTTATTTTGAATAAACTATCTAAGTAACCAGTTTCGGGACCGAAACTAATGTCAAACAGTCCTAAAACGCCTTGTTCAAGACCAATCGTCTATTGTGTTTGTTGTCTTATCTTTCCTGATGCTTCAGTGTATAGACCGGTCAAATAAACTTTCGGGCTTAAACAGACTTTTCAAAAACGATTCGGGTTCGGGCTTTCGGGCTCGAATTTCAGGACGGTTTACAACTCTGGTTGTAACTACGACCATCATCATCATTATTGCAAGTCATCGAGCAGAGATACGAAACTTGCGTTATAATTGTTTTATGTTTGGTGATATTTTAAAATATTGACATATAATGCGGAACAATACAGTATATTTCAATATGATATCGCAAATAACAGATCAAACCGTTGGAAGCAACTGCGCAACGCAGGGCGAATACAGTCAAATCTGCGACATCCCAATGTACAACGGTTTTACGGGGCAATATGCACACGTAACACTTTCAGGTAAATGAATTCTAACAAAAACAAACTGTACTTTATGTGCAACAATATCTCAAAATTGTCAAATAATAAATTTTAACTTTAGCATTGTCTTGGAAAACGGATTTCGCGGTCATTGTGATGAGTTTATGAAACAGATGGTCAGTAATTCGGTAAACGGACTGACGGTGCAAAGAATGAAATGCAAAATAGCTTTGGAGGTATTTTACTGGTTTTACAATATAAAGTAACAAGAATGCTTTAGGTTTTTTTTTTATCAGCAGTATTTAATGGGGGAAAAACGTGATATCAACAATAATGGTGCCATGAGCGTCTGCCGAAACGTTTGAACAATAAAGCATGTCGCTTTTCATGTCTCCAAACTTATAAACAGATTTAGTTCCAAAATAGCAGTATTAAAATGGCATAATACGACTCTTGAAACAGGAACATCAATAAGCGAAACAGGAACATAAAACGTTTTACATCTCCTAAGCTTAAAGCGGAACATAAAATTGGGTTTTTAACGTCATAGGATATGTCTGTGTAGCTGTGGTCGTTTTGTGCCTTCATTTGTCACGAGTGGTTGAATGCGAATAGAAAAGGGGAACTACGGTTTCGTTGTAGTAGTCTCACAAATATTTCTGATTTTTCGCTTCGTACCTTTCAGGTTGTTGAGGGTGCGGAATATTTGCATGGACTTGCACCATCTGTTTTTCACATGAACCTGAGACCAAAGAATGTAATCATCACCCAGAACTTTACTGCTAAGGTATTTTTTGAAAGTGCGCCTCCCTTATGGGAGTTTCATAAGCCACATTACAAGCCTTGTAATCGGGTCTGAAAAGTACAGTGATGTGCAATTTGCTTTACAAACTTATATGAATTTGAACTTATGAATTAATTTCATATAAATGATTGACGTCTGTTACAATCATCATCAAATACAAATTTCAACGTAATTTCACCTGATGATGTCCTTTGGAAACGTGTAAAAGCCTACGTTTACTAAATCACAATCTTTTCACAGTTAACTTCTTTTGAGTATTCCATTCGTTCCCCAGAAGGTATGTTATGACTTGACTATCTAACGAACGCAGTTTTTTTGATTTGTTTAAACAATCTATTGATTTAAGGTTCGTCAAACTCGTGGAAACGAGATCTTCCAGAAGATTTTGAAGAATATTTGCCCCCGGAGAGTGCAGATAAGAATGCTATTCCTTCTCAAAAGTGGGACGTGTACAGGTTAAACCCTTATAGTTCTGATATATACCAGGATGATTGAAGTCGAGTTTATTTTGCTTGTTGATAGAAAACATACCAACACAATTGCACTAAAGCAATCACCATGCGTAAATTGCTGCGCACTGTTAAAATGTTATGGAGCGCAAAACAGTGAAGGGTACATTTGGTGGATCAGGACTAAACGAGCTGCAGCTACACCGTTTTATTAAAATTGACACCGTTTAAAAAGTTAAAACAGTAGGTTATTACGCTTCTGTTTTCTTTTCTTTAGTCTGGTGGTCAAATATTAACCAAAAAAGCCTAAATATAACACACGTTTATTATTGTTCACAGCTATGGGAAGTTTTGGTTCCAGGTTTATGAAGGTAAAGGCATTGATTTAAAACATTTTAAAATATTTTGTTCAAAATTCAGTTATAAGCAACACGATGCTTTGTGCCTTAAAATGAATAACCATTTATTGTAATTTGAAGCGCAGTAATAAAACTTTAATGAACATATTATTATATTAAGATGCCGAAGTCACGAAAAACGGTAAATGTGATGCCAAAAATGAAAATGAGTTTCCACCAGTGCAAGAATTCATGGCAGCGGCTACGGAGGCTTTGGAACTAAAACCTCTATCAAGACCAAGTTTTAACGGTAAAAGATTTTTTTTGTGAACAAGAAACTTTTGACCTGGGCTTTTTAAGTTACTGTATTTAAATTGGTGTTCATTTAATCTGTTGCGAGTAACATTTTTCGGGGAAATTCCCACGTAAATTTTTAGGTGTTTTCCCAATCGGTTCTTCAGTGTCTAGAGTCTAGACCAGGGGTGGGCAAACTTTTCAGTGCAAGGGCCGCATTCAAAAGTTCTAAATCTTATCGGGCCGCATAGTATTTCACCAACGGCCGCCAATTGCTTGCTTGTTTTTGTTTTAAAATAACTGGTGTAAAGAATTAGGTTTATATTATATATATACCATTTAAAGCCACCTAAAATGCTTAGATTAATAGTTTCTAACATGGTGCATAAGTTTAGCTAAACGAAGCTGATTGTTTATGACATCATAATCTGTATTGTGACGATTACTGTGCCTGTTTTTTCGGATTCTTTGCACACAATAAGCGGATAAACAGGCACCGCATATAGTTAATAGGCTGGTAATCTTTTTTCCAGTCACACGAAATCTGTTTTTAGCAGTTTAAAATAGTTGGCAAAATAGTTTTAGATACGTCATGGCCTCCAGTGCATGTATTTTAATAAACATGGTCACAGCCGCACAAACCCGTCTCCGCGGCCGCATGTGGTCGTACACGCCTGATTTAGCCCAAAATATTAACATAGCATATTTTCAGCTATAAACATAAATTTGTTGTCAGTTGATTGGACAAACATTGGTTGAAACGCTACAATTGTAATTGTTTCAAAATAAACAAGCACGTTGTTTTGTTAATAAATTCCTTGCGCCAACATTAAACAATGCGAGCCGCATTTAGTATCCATCTTTAGGTGTTGTGCGGGTCTGTGTTAACGATTCTGAAGCTATTTTTTGTCTGTTTCCAAAGTACTGCAAAGACGTAAACTTGATCCAAAGTGACCAAAGTTTTCGCGTCAACAGTGCAAAGTGGGCTGTATTTAAACACGTGAATCGCTTTCACTTTTATCGAACGAAGAAATTATGTCAAGTGACGATTTGTATAAGAACGTGGCAGAAACAACAGGCTAAAGCACGAAAAAAGTATCTGTGTTTAGTTCCAAAGTATGGTACGGTTACAGATACTGCACATGGTATAGGTATCGGCAAGTCGCACCCGCGGTATTTATTTTTATTTTTTAAAACTGTACGCCTGTGCTTATAATAACTTACTATTCAGCGTTGCTCGGTAACTATCTTTTTAAAATTTACTAACATTTGGCGGGCCGCATGAACTCCTTTGCCGGGCCGCATGCGGCCCGCGGGCCGTAGTTTGCCCACCCCTGGTCTAGACAGTTGTTCAGGCTCGTTGGTTTTTGAGCGCGAATCGGTAAAACGTTTACATTCTAGAATCTAGACATTCCTAAATCACATGGTTCCTTATTTCCAGCTATGTCGCAATATTCTTTTCGAGCGCGAATCATACATATAAGGCCATTTTCGAACGGATATGAAATATCAGGTCATTCTACTTCAATATAGGTACTAGCAATAAGTCTCACTTAGCTCATAGCTGGGTCATAATGTTCCGATTTGTGAAACACAGCAGTTTTGACCGGAGACAGGCAGAGAGTATTCGAGCTCTAGACGGTTCCAAATACGGATTTTCAATATTTTTACACGTATCATGGCTGTAATGCTCACCAATTTCCTCTACGGCCAGTTTTTCTACTCTCACAATTTTCAACAATCTTTGTTTTTCAGATCTGCAACAAAACTTGGCAGAGCATAGCTTGGATTGCAACCTCAGAGAAAAAGAAAAGGAAGAAATTGATGAAAAATGCCCCAAGCAGGTTTCATTTAATCCTAAACTTTTAAAGACTGTGATTTTACTGAAGCGAACAAAAATAGGCTTACAATATTGTTTAAAAGAAGCTTACAGCTTAATATACAAATATAAATGTTGAACTATTATTTGACAACATTGTAATTTTTTGACATATAGAACGCTGAAGAACCACCAGTCGTTACTGGGTTAGTAGAATCCAACGGGGCTTCCGAAAACTTGAATAATGAGGCTTCTAGGAACAGGACAAGTGAAACCAATTTTCGCCACCGCCCGAAAAAACTGATTGAAATAGTTGGAAACGGGAGACAAAATGCAAATGTCCGTCCTGGTAACGCCGTGGCTGTAGTCCGACCAAATATGGCTATTCGTGTGTTTGGTAAGTTCTTTCATTCGAATAACTTTACTTTTAGATGTGGTAACTTAGTTCCTGTTTAAATGTCGTGGAAACTTTATAACCTATGAAGTACAAAATATAAATCAAAAACGTCTGAAGGATTTCCATGTTTTGGCGATATATAAGTTATACAAATTAATTTTGACTTTGGTAGGGCTAGTATGAAATCCAGCGAAAATAACGTGTTTTGTCGCTTAGTTTGTTTTACATGTCTTTAACAACTCTCTCCTTTCTAAATTAAATCGTAAAAAGCATCTCTCAGTCAATCCGTTTCTGTACACCAAAAACAATCAGAAAGTTTAAACTGTATTCCTTTTTTGCTTAGGAACACTATACACGGACTTGAAAAGTAATTTTGATTCTTATCTGTTTTCTACGCCACCTTTCTAAACGCCAGTTCCCTATTATCGCCTGTGACGTCACCTCACACACCTGGCATTTACCTTTTTTCCCTAGTGCTTTATATACCGTGTTCAACAGCTTGATTGACACTGATGATGACAACAGAGATTGTCGAAACGTCTGAACGATGTATTCTATATAGACCAGTACCTTGGCAGTAATGTTTTTGATCAAATTATTCCTTTTTACTTTTGCTCTTTTCTTTCCCTTCTATCATTATTCTTAGGTTTACTTTACTTTTACTGTGTTTTGCAGATGAAGGTTACAGAGTTTACTGGAGGCTGGACGCAGTTGCACAGCGTCATCCAGTGTTAGCCTTCCTTGCACTTTTGTCAGTAGTTATCGGGGTTGCTGTGGTTTACATTGGCGTTCCCAATAAACGTAAGTATAGCATCGTTCCTAATAACAAGAAAAGTAGACCGAATAGCATAGTTGTTATTACTTGTCTGTTCAAGTTATAGTTTTAATTTCGGTTTTGAGTGGACATTCTACAAACACGGTTTAAAACAAATGTTCTTTTGTAGGCTACTTTGTTCAGTAAATATGTTTGTAATTTCGTTTACAAGACAAATATGTTAGAACTCGTTGATCGCAAATTTTACTTTGAGACAAAATTGTAGGCTTATGTACTTTGACCACTTAAATCACGTGCAATAAGTTTGCACTCAAGTCACCTAATGAAGACGACTCACAATCGTTAAGATAATAACGACTGGAGTGACCCCAGGTTAAAAAGGAAAAAGCTTATGTGATCCGAACTACGTTAACAACAATATGTAATATTAGTAACACTAAGTGATAATTTCTGCAACACTAATAATAAAAGTAATCTGTTACAGCACCTTCATGTCGACCTCGCCCAAGTCCTGCTAATGGAGGCAGCTCTTACTGTTTCATCGATGATCGAAACATGCAGATGTGTGAATACACTTGCCCCGCCGAATCTGTTGTCATACCAGTTTGCGCCTCCGCCACCTGCTTGGATTTTGATCCTCCAATTACAGCCACTTGCGTCGCTAACGATACTTGGAATTTAGAGGTTCCCTACTGTCAAAAAGGTTGGTTTAAGCATCATCAGAAAACCAAAAATGTGTAATGCAATCTGTGGGTCACTGCTTGTAGAAATGGTAAAGCTGCAGCGTGTATATAATATCATCTATCCACCGCCCGCTACTTTTTCACGTTTACCATCTGTACTTTGTGAGGCTATTTCCGGCTTTAGTGTATTGCAATTGTGCTGCTACGATTAATTGCAACCGGCGAAATTAACTCAACTCAACTGAAGGCAACCAAATCAGAACAAAGTAGTTTTAAAAATTACTCTACAAATCTAACAATGTGCCACATAGTTTTAACTCATTTCGGACAAATAAAAGGGTGGGACTGCTTTTCAACAGTTGCATGGCAATTTGTTTCTTCAAGCTACAGATACAATGTCAGTGGGCAAACTCGACACATGCGAAAAGTAAAAAAAAATAGCTTTAACAAAACTTTTAAAACTTTTTAAACTTGTCGAAACTTTTTAAACTGTATATGGCTAACTTTTTCGACAACACTTAACTGGTTGTCTATTCTTCGACGAACGCATAACTGCCGGAATAGTGTGACTGAATTATGGTGACCTCGATCTTTAACGCAAAACCTTCCCAACTATCCCGGTTGTATCTTAGTACCCGAGGCTACCTCCCTAATTCGTAAAACGGTCCAAGACCCTGCACTAACGGCTTACCGCTAAAACCAATTGTTACAACGGTGACTTCACTACTGGCTAAATAATATATATTATGATGAATAAAACCTTTGAAAAGTACTTTTCAATCACATTACGTTACACCATACCACACAGCAGCACAACAGCACCAAAAACAAAGCGCACACTTCTCCAGGGCCAGGAGAAAACTGGTGCACAAACAGAGGAACCACTACCACATCACATGCCTCTAGCAAAGTAACCAATCACGACGCGCCACGGGAAATCACTAAAGCGGGGATGCGTTCGAATTTTACCGGCGTTAACATACAAAAAACTATTAAGTGAAAAAGGGTGAAAATGTAACACAAGAAAACAAAAGCGGAAAAACAAGAAGTGAAAGGAAAAACGTGAAAATAAATATGTCCAAACAAATTATACGAGAAAACAAAACAAAAAAACATACATTTATAGGTAAGTAAGATTATTGTGGAAAATAAGTGCAATAACTAGATGTTAAGTAAGCGTGAGAACAAAGGTGAGACATTAACAGTGAATAACGAAACTAAGTGAACACCGGTTAACGTTACATTAGAAGATATAACTGATCATATTCCGGTTTCCCAGTAATGATGTTGGCTTTATGCTGCAGAAATTTCGTGCATGCCATTTCATGCTCCTAAGGAGATCAGTCGTTCATCCTATTGTGTAAGAGGAGATGTTAAGTGGGAGCTATATCCAGATCAAACCTACACTGATTTGAAAAACGGCACCATGTGCTCTGTGGCCTGCTGGTCAGGTTATAACGCTGAGCCACAATCAGTTGTTTCTTGTCTAAGCACTGGCGAATGGAATTTGGAGCAACCAAAGTGCAAAAAGCCAGGTATAATTACAGTTTTATGTTTCACTCACCTAGGAAACTGTTTTAGGCAGTGGTTCACAAACTTTTTCTGATTCCGTATACCACTTTGCGTCGTCAGGGCTAATGGCTTGGGATTCAATAGCACTTGGAAACTTAATTGTATGTGTACATTCAGTAATACCTATATTTAATAAATGCCAAAATACGGTGCAAAAGTGAAAGTAAAGCGCTATGTTAGCCAACTTTATTGGTCTCTCTACCACAAGTTGAGAACTACTGGTTTGAGGCATTTATAATCCAACAAATCAAAAAATTTACTATATGATAAAACATCATAACTTAGAATACAGATCATTCAAAGCTACATGCTGTGATGTGCAATGTTTTTCACACAGCACACAATTTTACCGATGTTAAAGTGTTTGATGTTTTCTGTTTATTGATTGCTAATTCAAAATGAAGGCACATTGTTTCAACACAGTTTTAGAATGTGTTTTTGCTGTGACGAAAGTCTAGGCTGGTGCTGTAAAGTTTGTACAGTGTAACAGTGTAAACCATAGTGTTTTCAATTATAATCTAGTAAGAATCTAGTAACATTTTACCGCATTTTTAACAGTGTGTCCGCATTTGAAACTTCCTAACTACGTTTCGGCCAAATGTAACGATGACAATGTGGTGGGTTCGGAGTGCAAATTTTCGTGTACACACGGAAGACAGATGACGGTAAGTAGTATTTCACAGTACAAAGATCCCTTGTTGTCGCATTTAAACTTTATTAAAAGTTTATTAACATTTTTCAGGGTCCCAAAACTGCAGCTTGTCTAAACAGCAGGACCTGGTCTTCTGACACCCCGAGTTGTCAATGCCCACGCTGCAAAACAGGTCCTAATTGTGAATATACAACCAGTTGGAGGCAGATAGCAAGTAACCTTGGTTCTAACAACAAGGTAAGCTCTCAACGTCTATGTTTCAATACCTCATATCCTGTATTTGCAATTGCTAATAAGCCCTATAGGGCCAATTACAATGTAACGCCAATTACATTTATTGCATTAAAAATCTTACAAATAGATATTGTAGTAACTAGACCCAAAACCGTAATAACCGAAATTTTGATGTTTTATATCCAATTACAAGGTCTTGCTGATGCAACTCGATATGGGTTAATTGTTTTACCGACAAAATACGTAGGTCAAATTCAAAATTATACTTGATGTTAAGAATAAAACTCGGCTAAGTTAACTTGATTTATATTAACATCCATCACCATAAATTAAACCTGATTCTTAATTCGGGAGATTTCACAAATATGCAGCATAATGATTGTTTTGTCGTTTTATGTTTAAAACTCAGTGACAACAAATACAGGTGCCCATGTTAAAGTTTAAAATCACATTTAAAAACTATTTGTTATCTTAAAAACCTTTTATGTTTTAAGACCTTTTCACGAAAAGAATTAGTCTGTTCTATCGCAAACTTTAATGTTCGAGAGCCTTCAAAAATTCATAAGATTCACCCCCCTTTATTTACCCCTTTTTACCCCTGCAGATCAATTATGCCGGTCACGAAATTGTCTGCGAAAGTGACTTAGAATTTCTTCGTGGTCAATACAGATGCGAATGCTGGGGATTGGGAAGACGAAAGAGGTGTGGGCTGTACGGCAGTGATGGTGGTTCTTGTGAACATTCATTATCATACTTTATTCGTGACTTAATGGCAGATGGCACTTTACCTGAGCCATGTGACAAAGATCATATGGCTACAGGCTGCTAAGTACAAACCTATTTTGTATATATTGAGTTGGACCAAAAAAAGTTCCACATTGCATTGTATAATTAAGGGTAATTTTTTTTCCATAAAACCTAAACTTAACCAAATGTTGTAGTTTTGTCGTTGCTATAACGTTCAAGTCACGTTTAAAATCATCTCTTTTGGACGCCTGCCATGTAAAGCATTAGCCAAATATGTATTTTGGCAATATTTCCTTAACACTATTGTGACTGCATTTGCAGCGTAGTTTACCAAAAAATGTCACTATATGTTGCGCCTTATGTCGTCTTTATAAACCTAATGTTTTGTCTTACGAATATCAGCTAGTACAATGGTTCTCAACTGGTCGTCCATGATGACTTTTTTGGTGGTCCACAGGACGTCAACTAAATTTGTTAATAAACTAGAGATAATTACATATTACATATTGAAAGAGTATCAAAATGTTAGCTGTTAATAATTGTGTCTCACTTCTTTAAAATTGGTTTTAAGCCTCAAAGGTTAATTGTTTCGTATGCATACTTAAAACGAGTTGAGAACCACTGAACTAGTAATTGTGTCTCATTTATTTCACACGATAGCCGTAAGGACCCGCGTGAGTTCTATTTTGTTGAGTTGCCTATCCTGAAGTAAAGTACAACGCCACTGCATTTTATATGGTTAGAAATATATTTAGAAAAAGACCAGTTACAGCACATAAAGCAGTATACGCATAGAGACATGAAATACTGCGATCTTCAAATTAAACGCAAAAATGCACAGTGAAGTGTTTTACTCCAAACTGTTACACATCATATTTACTAAACACCAGCAATATTTGAAAAAAGAGAGAGAAAGGCAATTACTCGAAAGAAGAAGTGGTCAGTTACACTCGACTTGGCACCGATAATTTTAATGGGGCTAAATTAGCAGTTCTACATTGCGTGCAATTGCGTGCAAACCAACTACTACAAAATCGCGTGTGAAAGACTTAAAACAAAACAAGATACATTTACCTAGAGATGCTGATTTGACAAATGCACCTTATCTACATAACCGAATATAAAAGGGATGAGGGTTCCGAACGTTTGTGACGTTTGTGGCTATTTGTGTGACCAAGTTCTTGACGGTTAATTTAAACGTTTCTTTGACTTATATAGCGTGTTATGTCATAAAATGACGCAACACTATATAGACCGGTCAATAGAAAGGGTGTTTATATTTCAATAGTTACCACAAGTCAAACCACAAAGTAAGCATATATACAATAGAACCATAGGATTTTTGTACTTTAGTTTAACGACTTTCATAACTATACTAAATTTGACGAGCCATTAAAATTGTTTTTGTTTGTTTTTTACTTTTTAATGTATTTCCCAAAAAGAAGCTCAATTAGTTTAAACATTTTTGCTTGGAGTATGTCTTTACATTTATACAATTACAAGTTCGAAGTGTAGAAGTACATTTTAAACTGAATTAGTTTGGACTGTGGTGTTAATGTGGGAAATGAAACAGTTATGCGAAGGCGCAAAGATATGGATATTAAATTGGCACACTTAAATCTGCAAAACGAAAATACATAACGGGCCCTGATTGGTCAGAACAAGGTTGTGAACGGGCCTAACTCTGCAGCCCGAACCCGACTTGTTAGTTTGATTGACAGGCCTATGCACCTTGAACCCCAGGAAAGATCAAGACAATAACTTAATATACAATAACAGACAATTTACCTTTTGAACAAGGCGTTTTTGGACTGTTTGACAGTAGGTCAGGTTAAGCAATTGGCTACTTAGCTAGTTACTTTTTTATATAATACTGACACATAGTGTAAAGCCAGGCCCGAATGTAGCATTTAATCCTGAACCCGGTCCGAACCCGGACGGAACCGCCCGAGCACGCCCTGGAAAGTCCGGTCCGACCTGCAACTCTGGGCTAGAACACTTAGATTAGTGGTTACCAACCTTTTTGTAGTCGCAGAGCCCTTTTATAAATTTTATAAGTCTGCGGACCCCCAATGTAATTTACCGTAAGTATTTTTTTATGTTTTATGTTTCTTGCATTATATTTTTTTGGTTAATGATACTTAAAAAAGCTTGCCTTCACGGACCTCCTAAAACCATCTCACGGACCCCCCGGGGGTCCGCGAACCCCAGGTTGGGAACCACTGACTTAGATATTCACCAACTGGAATACTCGATCGGCTCTGTTAAGTTTACACACTTACTCTGAATCTTCCTTAATGGTTTCTTGATGACCGATAAAATCATATTCGAAATCGCAATAATGACAAAGGTCGGAAAACTTTTTCCAGTGTTGGTCTCTTGTGGCTAAAACGTTCGAGTTTGCTCTCACAAGAAATTTCACGAATGTGCTAAATGAGGGAATCTTTTGACCTGCAAAAAAGGTAGCAGTATTTATATATTTTCATTTATTTTTGGGTTCTTAGTAAGAGCAGATTAGAGCAAGTTTGGAACCTATGGCTTGCAAATCTTAAAATCGATTTATAACTGCGTATGGCTCATACCCTCTTAGTTTTCATTTTGTAAAACCATAAGTAACCAGTAATTAATTTGTGTATTGAGTTCTTTGAGTAAAACAAAAAGGAAAGACTACTTGAGACTCCAAATCAGCGGTATTTCGCTGCCCCGCAAGTATAATGTTTATGTCCAAGTTTCCCTGTTGGTTTCGTTTCATTTTCAAGGCAAATAAACCAACCTAAACGAATTTTAACATTTTGTGTGAAAATGCTGACGGCTATGGTTATTTAGGTTGGATGAGGCTAAAAGATAACAATAAAGCTAACTGAAAAACTTGGTTCCTAACCTTCATTAGTTCCAAAGGCTACAATAAGTTAATTGTGGTTTTTGTGGCCTTAGGAATTCAGAAAACTTTAGTGATTTTAGTTAATATATATAAAACATAGGCGTATTTAAAGGAAACGCTAAAAATACATAGCTCTTCCTTTGAATATACCTATGTTTAAAATATCAACCACTCCAAGAAATGACTATAGACGATATAGTAAAAGGGTCAACAGTTTCCTACCGTTATACTCGGGGTCGCTTTCATCACCAAATAGTTTTTGTATCTCCTGTCCCGCTTTAGAAAAGGGCGAATGCTCTATTTTAGATCTGTATGCCGAAATTAAACGTTCCATCGGCTCGCGGACGATCGTCATTTTTAACCAATCAGGATCAGTCAGTCGATGTACTTTTTCCTCACCTCTTACTTGATATTTCTCGAAAAACAATGCTTCCTGAGAAAAAAATGCGATTAGTCAGTACTTTTAATAATTTAAAGACCTCCTCTTGATCGTGCTTACATAGTTTATATTCGTATTTAAAACCTGTGCTGTAAAACTCTGTTTGCCAGCATATTCTTTCGACTGAATGCAAAATCACGTAGGCTAATATGTTTTAAACTAAGAGCAAACATAATTACAAAAGGAAAAATCATAAAAATAACAAATAGGCTTTTAATAACTTAAAATCTTGAAACAAGTGACAACTAAATACATCAAACATGATTCCTTTTAAGTCTGAAAAGAGGCGTTTCCAATTGGTGATTCCTGTTTTCGGTATTTGACACACTACGGTCTTATACTCTGAAACCGTAAGCAAAAATTCCCGTATCTTTTTCCAGTTGTGTTGAAGTCCTGTCAAAAATAACACAAAAAAGGTACATAAAAAGTGGTTTCTACTGCAACTGAGCAAAACGTGTATTGAGATTTTTAGATACCCTAGACCAGTGTTTCCCAGCCTTATTTACTGTGCTACCCCCTTTAGAGGTTTTCTAACACAACGCGACGCCCATCAGAATGTGTTCATACATTTACTAACAAATTTCGTACAAAAAACCCTAAAATTGTGGTTATGGCTCATGTCACTATAAGCTTTCAAGTAGTCTGCAGGAAAGTTTTTATGATACGGAGAAAATGATTCTGAAAAGGATTGCGTCTTCGCGAACCCTTCAAAACTGCTTGGCGACCCCGCTACCCCCAGATTGAGAAACAATGCCCTAGATTTAACAAACTAACATTATTTGTATTTTACCTAACGTTTTGCATTTTTTTTGGATTCTTGCTTTTCGCTCATCCATCCTAACCTTCATTCTTTCCATAAATAGTGCTTCAGTTTCTCCGATTTGCAAAGCTCCTTCTGATTTGGATTGGTCTTCTTCCATTTTGATGTCTTTATCAATGAACACAGTCTGCTTTAATAGCACAGGCTTACCCATCGCTTGTTCTGTTACTGCAGGCATCTTCAAAGCAGGCGCTTCTAAAGTAGGACCTTCCAACTTGCGGTTTTGTAATTCAGAATTTGTGTTTTCTTCTGTTACCTGATTTGATTCAAATGTTTCGAACACGGACTCGTCTTTGACAACAGAGCCTTTATATTCTGTAATGTCAGGTGGAGCAAGTTGATCAAACTATTGTAATATGCTAACATAAGTACATAAGCTCCAGCAATTATGGTCAATAAACGAATAATTGTCCTTTTCATTGTACACTTAACAGTTTTTCCAAACATAAATAAATCTGAAATCATAAAACTGTGTAGATCGTGTAGAACTGTATATTATTTAAAAACATGCAGGCAAATTAGATAAGCTATTAATTAACAATGTACTAAAAAACAACCTAAAAGTCAAAAAGCTCACAGTCAAACAGAATTAAAGCGGGCAGTTATATCGTAGCTATTGAAACTTCCTGCACTAAACAGTTTTGTCTACACGTTCACCCACTGCGCACCAATCCCCAATACAGCCACCTCATGCTTTATACAGAATTTATCTGTAGCAGGTAACCTGTAAGTTTGTCATCTGTTGCACAGATATTCGCACAACACAGATTGGTTATCATCTCCTGTCAAAACGATGGCACGTAAATCGCCTACAATACTTGCTTTGTTGCGAGCCCTATTGTTGTCTAATTTAATATACTGTACATAGGTTACCAGCATTTGTTTGAGGAAGTATAGTAACATTTTCTAAATATCTGCTACAACCTGGCATTTTTGCCTTATATTGGCCACGTAACTTCCTATTAACAAAAGAAAAGCAAAAAAAAAAAATATAAACGTATTTTTTCAATTATGAGCTGTTGCTCACATAAATCATCAGCTCCTAATCATACATTGGTAGTTGTTTATTCTGCATTACAAGGTTTTACAATAATGATATCTCAAAATTTTATTAAAACAAGACTTGATTTGTATTTTGCTTGTTGAAATAAAACATGAACTCAATTAATCAATGACAAATTAACTACAAAAACTGCATATATAAGTTCAAAGAAATAAAAAATAACTGACTGATTTATTGTCCTAAACTTCATTAAACCACCAAAGTTCTATTTTGGCTTTCACTGAACAGTTGGTCGAGCCATGACGGTCGAGGATAATCAAATAAAATGTATTCGTCCTTCAGCATCTCGTAGAGTTCCAGTACCAGCTCACGTGGTTTTACTGTAGAGTAATAGCGATAGGCAGTTTCGTCATCAGTTCTGGTTCGGTAACCGGGTTTTAGTGAAAACTGCCTTGGCGCGCCAACGAGTCGCAAAAAGTATCTGAAAAAAAAGTTTACTAAATCCATTAGTCTGAGAGGCGATTGGTAGGACCACAAGACACACACTTGTACAAATACGAACCAAATAATCTCAACCTTGTGTCAATGCTATAATTATTATCTTTAAAATATTTTTTTAACCCAAAGCCAATTTATGAAACCAGAAGTTTTAAGACTTTAAGTACATTTGAAACTAAATTGTATGGACTGCAATGTAAATGTGGAAATCAAGCTGTTTGTGGTAGACGCAAAGAAATGTGTATGGCAGTGATTCTCAAACTGTGTGCTGTGTGAGATTACCAAGTTTGCCGCAAAATATTTTCTATTTTAAAGTGCAAACATTCCCGGGTGTTTTAGGACTTAATAGCGAAATACTGGAATGCATGGCAAAGATGCAGAGCTAATATTTTTGTTATTGTTATTAAAAAGCATCCTCACCTACCACAATGAAGTTTAAAATAAACATTCTTTGTTTGTTTATGTTTACCGCGAAGCGTGTCGTGGAAAAAGTTAAGTAAGTTAGTTTAACACGCCGCATGCTGAAAGTTTGAGAAACACTAGTGTATGGTATTAACATACAGGCAACTACCTAATGGGCTCTGTTAAGTTTACACACTTACTCTGAATCTTCCTCAATGGTTTCCTGGCGACCGATAAAATCGTATTCGAAATCGCAAAAATGACACAGGTCGGAAAATTTTGACCAGTGTTGGTCTCTTTTGGCTGAAACGCTTGAATTTGCTTTCACAAGAAATTTCACAAATGTGCTAAATGTGGGATAGTTTTGACCTGCAAAAAAGTGTAAAACTATTACCTATTTTTTCCATTTTATTTCTGGTGCCTAATGACAGTAGATTAGAGCATGGGTCGGGAGGCTCGCGAGCTTGTTACTTTGATACAGTGGTTCCCAAAGTATGCGCCGCGGCACACTGGTGTGCCGCGAGATGTCATTAGGTGTGCCGCAAAAAATATTGAAATTAAAATCAATCAAGTAGAGTAGTAGTATACCAGGTGCTTAGACCACTAGGCCAACATGCTCCATGTCTCTGAGATGTTCAACTAGACCAGAGGTTCTTTTTTTGTTGCGACGCCCCTGGAAAAGTTTTCTGGACTTGCGACGCACCAGCAAATAAAAGTTAATGAGGAAACTTATTATTAAAGTTATGTTTATTGATACAACAACAAAAAGCCACGAAACGTTTCTGCGACGCCCTTGAAAAACTGAAACGACGGGCGTCGAGGCGTCGCGACGCACAGTTTGAGAACTACTGAACTAGGCTATTTAACTATGAGAGTGACCTGCATAGCGGCTTTATGACCTCATAGTGCCTTTGTCAGCTAATTTGCTGTGCCATTTTAAACTGAAATAAAAAATTGAAATATATTTTTTATTCAAATGTTCGTAGTGCGCCAAATAATGTTTTTTCTAAAATGCGCGGGAACCACTGCTTTAATACAAAGTAATAAAAAGTCAATCGATATACTGAATTCTTTCTGTAAAACAATATTCTAAACAAATACTAGTCTGTGTTACTTTAGCATAGTTAAACTCTAAATTTGTTGTTCTTAAATTTGAAAAAAACAGGACTTAGAAACGACTAGAGAAGGTACAGTTTAAAGTTTACAAAACACATTTCTTACTTTTGTAGTCGGGGTCGCTTTTGTCACCAAACTCTTTTTGTATCACCCGTGCCACTTGAGTAGTATGCGGAGGCTTTATTTTTGATCTGTATGCTGAAATAAGACGTTCCATCGGCTCGCGCACGACCGTCATTTTTAGCCAATCAGGATCAGTCAGTCGACGTACTTTTTCGTCGCCACTCACTTGATATTTCACGAAAAACGATTGTTCCTGTGGAAAATAAAAACTTTAGTAGTAGATCAAAACCACCAACAGCATGGCGTAAACTGACGATCACTGTTTGCCTTTTTAAATTAAATACAGTAAAACTAATGGACAATAAAATCCTTGGTAAAACAGAATCAGTCGGTTAAAGTTGGTTCAGGTAGCTTTGGCAGTTAGTAACAACATTCTCTTGTTTAATTGCTATACTGCTTCACTTTTATATCGATTTGTGTTTCGATTTCCAGGAACTGATGATGCCACATATGCGAAATATATATTCCTTTATTTGAACCGACTGATTCTGTTTTACCAAGGATTTTATCGTCTATTGGTTTTACTGTATTCCTATGGTAAATATTGCGATTAGTTAATATTTTTAGTTTCTTATGTTTATTTTTATTTTTAGTTAAGGAACTTATTCTATTCTTGTTTGCATTTGGGCATATTAAAAACATGTGGTGCAAAACTATTTGTATCAGTATTTTCCCAAAATAGCTATTTGTTTTGACTGTATGCGAAATCATCGGTGTAACAAGTTTTGTCAGGGCTGGGGTCATTACAAAATAGAATATTATTAATACAACAAATAAATTTATTTGATAACCTAAAATTTTGAAACAGGTGACAATTAAATACATTAAAATTAATTCCTTTTAAGTCTGAATAGAGTCGTTTCCAATTGGTGATTCCCGTTTTCGGTATTTGACACATTATCGTCTTGTACTCAGAAACCGTAAGCAAAAAATCCCGTATCTTTTTCCAGTTGTGTTGAAGTCCTGGCCAAAAATATTTGATATAGTTGTGATATGATATGAACAACGATACTTAAAAAACTGTTTTTTAGTAGAGATGTACCGAATATTCGGTTTGCCGAATTTATTCGCCCGAATCGGTCATTTTTGCAAAGATTCGGTTTCGGCCGAATAATTTGTTGCGATTCGGCCAAAACCGAATCTTTTACGAACACAAATTTAAAGCGTTAAACGTGTCTTTTCTGCTTATTACGGCCTAAGCAATCTTTCAAACGCCCAAACATAACGAAAATCGCGTCATTTTTTATCTTTTTCAATACATTATCGTTTTTCCCACTGTATTCAAACAAATTAGTAATTCATTGGCAATTTGCCAATCATGCTTGAGGCAATTTTGAACCCCACAGAACTGAAATGAGGACGAAGCACAACTATTCTGGTTGCCTGGTTGATAAACATTTTTTATTGCAAACGCGTAGCGTACCACTTCCCGTGACGTCATAAATGATTCGGTTGATTCGGCCGAATTTCTTCGGCAAAACCGCCGAATATTCGGTTTCGACCGAATCAAAATTTAGCCGATTCGGTACATCCCTAGTTTTTAGTCCAACTGAGCAGAACGTGCAAAAAGATATTGTTGGATACTCTACATCAGTGGTTTCCAACCTTAATCGACATATTCTTCATTTAACAATTTAAAGCATTTTTATTCTTTTCCAGTAGACTACATATGGTCATGGTAGATGCTAAACCATACAAAGATCATTTGAAGGAGTATTTTATCATCTTCACAGGTTATATACATATTCAGGTTGTGTCAGCTAAAGTCTCTATTTACAAACGACGTGTACAAATTACACCAAATCTTTCCTTCAAGCTTAAAAAATCCTCCCTGGGGAGAAATTCTCCCCTTGGATTTAACAAATCGACAATATTTGTATTTTACCTAACGTTTTGCATTTTTCTTGGATTCTTGCTTTTCGCTCATCCATCCTAATCTTCATTCTGTCCATAAATAGTGCTTCAGTTTCTCCGATTTGCAAAGCTCCTTCTGATTTGGATTGGTCATCTTTTAGTTTTATGTCTCTATTAATGAACACTGTCTGCTTTAATAGCACAGGCTTGTTCAGCGCTTGTTCTTTTAATGCAAACTTTTTCAAAGTGGGCGCTTCTAAAGTAGGACCTTCCAAATCATGGTTTCTTAATTCAGATCTTGCGTTTACTTCTGTAACCTGCTTAGATTCAAGTGCGGGCTTGTTTGTGACAACAGAATCTTTATGTTCATTAATTTCGGGATTCTTCTTGAGGATGTCGAACGAACTATAATATGCTAATATGAGTGCATTTACTCCAGCAATTATAATCAATAAAAGAAAGTTTGTCTTTTTCATCGTGCATTTAAAAGCAGTGACGTAGCCGTATTGTGATGTGTAAACCAAGGTCTGTTTAAAACATGCAGATAAATTTAGATAAAGCGTTAAAACGAACACCACTACCAATGCACTAAAGTAAACAAGTCGAAAAGCTTACAAAAAAATAGAATGCAAAACCAATAACCTCCTAGTACCTACATTAAAAGCTTACTGCAATGAATTTACTCTGCGTTAACTCAGCTCGGCAGTACTAAACAACGCTACGCTATACTTTTTACGCCATCTAAATTTTGGCAACATGCCTTTATTAACTAGACGTGTTTACCATTACGCCAACATCGAAATGATCCTTAACTGCTGCTAAACCAGCTAACAGCTGCTTGCTATTGCAACCTGTAGTTTTTGATTGTCATCAGTTGTACAAGCTCATTTCTATTTGTTCCCACGGGACAGAATGGTTATCACTTCCTGTTAAAAAGTTACTGGATGGTAGCGTGTAAACCGAATTAATATATATGCTTTGTTTCAAGCTATATGCATCTTTGTTTGACGTAGTAGGCTATATCAATATTTTCTAAATGTCTGGTGCAACATGGCATTTTATGTATTATTCAGGTCGTTCCACATAACGCGTCTATTCTTAACCATTGGGTGTTACAGTACAGTAAAGCTAGTAGTTTACACTCATTACCTAATTGTTTTCACGTTTTAAAACAATCGCATCAGTCTTAAAAAGAAACTGCACGATAAAAATATTTACTTTAATGTCTGATAACACAAATATGCTGAGTTTATTAAGAAAACAAAACGGGGAAAAAACGTAGCAAACTAATACGAGTAAAACACCATGTTAAATTTAGGAGTCATTTTGCTTTTCGCTGAACAAACGATCAAACCAGGATGGGCGGGGATAACCAAACAAAATATAATCCTCTTCGTACAGTTTGTAAAGCTTCATCACCCGGTCAATAGGTTTTACAGTTGAATAGTAACTGTAAGCCATATCATGATCGGTCTTGTTTTGACGACCGTGAGGCAGTGAAAACCGTTTGGGAGCGCCAACGAGTCGCAAGAAGTATCTGAAATAAGATTAATTTAATATTTTAAACAGTAGACCAACCTACCCTGACATTGAAAGTAAAACACTTAAATTTAACGTAACAAGTGCAATTAAACGTAAAACAAAGTTTTGCAAAACTTGTACCCTTTTTGCCGCTCATTTGTCAGCATTTTCGGGAATGGAAACAGGTGATACATAAGAACAAAAAATATGACATAAGAACGAATAATGACATAAGAACAAAAGTTTTGCGCGTTGACGCTACAGTTAGAGATTTCTTGCTTATTAATATTATTATCTCTAACGTTATTGGAGTGACAACTGCTAAAACTTTAGTTTTTATGTCGTGTGCTGCAAAGTAACATTAGACCAGGTTAAATCAAAACAACCAAGGTTTTGTCTGTTTGATTTGTAAGTATTATTTTTCTTATTATTAATTAGGCTACTTGAAATACTTACTCTGAATCTTCCTGAACAGTCTCCTGGTGACCTATGAAGTCATATTCGAAATCGCAAAATTGACAGAGTTTGGAAAACGTTGCCCAATGTTGATCATATCGGTAGGAAATCATAGGACTTTCCGTCACAAGGAAATTCACGAATGTGCTAAACGTGGGAATCGTTCGTTCTAGAACAAAAGTTTTTGTGTTGCAACATTGGTTTACAAAACTTACACATTGAATACGGTAACTTTCATGAAATAAAATTTACACCTTTTATTAAGCGGGCAAAAACTAAATCACCTAGGTTAGAAAACAAATTTACTTCGCTACAGCACATTTTTCGCCGCAGAAACTAATTTTTGCGGCTGCGCACATGCTATACTGAAATGTCTTAGCAAACTTTATTACTTAAAACCAGGTTTTTCGATAAACTTGAGACTGATACGCGGTTAAAATGGCGGTACAGATAAACAATTTGAGAAACACAGCTATGCTTCATTCACAAATAGTTTATCAAAACATGTTCAAAGATGGTAAAGTTTTGAAAAAAACGGTTTGCTAGTGGAATATTGCAAAACGGGGAAAACTGGCCTATATGTTACACATGTTGCCTGTTAACCAAATTGCTGTACCTTCGTAGTCAGGGTCGGTTTTGTCAGCATACATTTCTTGTATTTGTTTGGCCAGTTTTGCAAGTCCAGGGTCGGTAGGAGGTTCTATCTTTGATCTGTACGCCGAAACCAGTCTTTCCAGCGGCTCCCGAACGACCGTCATTTTTAACCAATCAGGATCATTTAATCGTTTGTCCCTTTCTGCACCACTAATTTGGTATTTGCTGAAATACCTTGTAACGTATCCTTGTCCCTGTAAAAAGCAATAAGTAAAAAAAACCAAAAAATGATTATGGATTTGGACTCCGTAACTTTTGCCAATCATATTAAAAAGCTTTTACACTTGACCTGCGGTGGTTAAATTACAAAATCATTAAACTTAGTAATAATATTCATTTCAGTTATATTGTGAACTAATATGGAATATTTAGTAACATTCGCTTTATGGCGGCCTTTTTCCCAGATAAAAATTATTGGTTCGTGTTTGTGTGTAGAGAATTAAGCCGTCACACGCTTTCAAATAACGTATGAATGCATCTGTCTGTCAACGGGGTATATGTTTGTGATTCTTTGTGTGTTTAGGAACACGAATTTGGGTCCTAGGCAGACAAACTTTTTTTAATTTTTAAGTTTTGGCAATTCAGGTAGACCAGGGGCGGATCCGGCCCGCGACGGGATTTTGAGCGGCCCGCAGACAGTTTCCGGGTCTTACATGGTAATGTAGCCCGCGGCCACAGTCTGCGGCAATACCCCACTACATGCATACTACGTCAAATTATAGTTGTAACGGACAGTAACGCTCCCCAATAGCTAAAAACTTTCCCGCCGTTGTTACCATTGGACCATACGTCCATTGTTACGGTATAACTGCCAACCTTGTGTGTGGCTTGCTTTCACGGTTGCCTTTGTTTCCACACGTGTAGCCTAGTTAGTGTTATAGCAGTATCTAAGTCTGTGGTGTATGCATTAAATTTGCTGTGGGGAATAATTTTATGTTATATCAGTTTGATTGTTTGAACTGTATTGTAATTGTGACGTTCTTGATTCTATTTGGTTTAGGTCAGGGTTCTTCAACGGGGGCAATATCGGGGATTTTCAACGGGGATTTCGTCCACCCGGGGGGCGATAGTGACATTTTTGGGATTGGGGGGCGATTTTACTTCCAAGGGGGGCGATTTCAAAATTACTGATTGTTTAAAAATATACAAGAATTGTGAGACTAGGCTGACTTACGAGCAAATTTTATTTGTCTTGCAAACAAACACCAGGCACGTGGGGCGCATTAGCTTTTGCCTCCGTTTGAATAAATTGCTTTTGGCGATTTGTTTGTACTTTTTGCGATCTCGAGAGCAAAGTTGGGCTGTTTATTTGGTCACAGGGAACGCTTAATTAAGGCTGTGTATGGTGACCGGCTATACCTTTTCAATATAACGGTAACGAGCTTTCCCTCAAACTTGTTTCACTTTTACACTTTCTATAGGTCTGCTAGCGCTTCAAAAACTGCGAAGTTTTTGTATCATCCTTAAATTTGATAAATCTAGTGTAAGTTATTAATGTGGAAAGTATAGTTTTCTCTGCTGCCGAGTAATGCCCCATTTTAATCAAAATAACAAAAATAGCTATTGTTTGCGCATAATCGTATGATGTTATCTTGTCTATGACGTCACAAACTTTGCTTGGATGCGTTAGAATTGCGTGAAATTGACCCTCAGTGTTGTTGTAGCAATTAAATAGGGTTTTAACTGTTAACATATGCATTCGTTGGTGCTGGGTAAATCTAATTGCACGCAAATGCCCAAGAGTCAAGAACTTTAAAAAAACGATATAATGGGGGGCGATATTGAGTCAGTGCCCTAGCAAGGGGGCGATTTCGCTAAAATGGTTGAAGACCACTGGTTTAGGTGGTCAAAAATCCGTTTTAAATCACTGGATAAATACGCGATTAATGTATCGATTCAGGAATCCGGCCCGCCAAGTACTTCATTTTCCCATATCAGGCCCGCCGATTGGAGAAGTTGCCCGCCCCTGAGGTAGACTAACCGAATTTTCAGGACTAACCGAAAAGTCGATTTCTTTGAGATCGGCGAAAAGCTGTTTCCACATCGTAATTCCCGTCTTTGGTATTTGACACATAACCGCCTTGTACTCAGATGAACTAATTAAACTTTGCCGCATGGATTTCCAGTTGTGGTGAAGTCCTAAAACATATTCGTCAAACTTCAAAATTTGAAGCAATAATAATAAGGTTCATTATAGTCTTCATCCACCAAGCAATGAGCTGGGAGAATCTGGTTTAAAGTTTTAATATCCTGTATTACAAATTTTGAGGCCAACCTAATAGGCTATTTAAAAACAAATACCACTGTATTGTTTCGTTCTTACCCAACTGTTTGCAGTTTTCTTTGACTCTTGCTTTTCTTTCATCCATTCGATGTTTCATCCTTTTCATAAATTCCATATCTGTTTTATTTAATAACGAAACCGATACGAATGTTTTAGGATCTTTAAGGATCGGCCCTGTAATTTTATGGACACTTTCAGTTTCTTCAGTAGCCGTTTTTGATTCGATTCTTTCCAATGCTTGATTATTTTCCTCAACAGAATCTCTAAATTCGATTTCTACAAGAGAATCTTCAAGTTCTTGAGTTTGATGCTTTACTGAAACCAATACAGAGTCGAACATACTCCCGTAAAAGGCCAACATAAGAACTGTAAATCCAGTCACCACAAAAACATGGTAAAATAATTTCTTCATTGCTTGTATAACCAGATCACCTTTCACACTCCAATACAAATCAAATACGTAATTGTTTGTAAAAGCTTTCTATAAGTTGTATCGATTGTACTGATTGTTAAGTAAATTCATCAGTTGTAAGATAGAAGTAAGTTTCCCGTTTCATGCAGCATCGTACAAATATACATAACAAATAAACTTTGAATTTGATGTTAGTCCAAATATTGTCAAAAAATGTTATACCAAATACAACTTAAATATACAGCTCCGCTTTTATCTTAACAGGCGTAAACAGAACAAGCATTCCTTTTGTGAATGCACTATAGTCGTTATGTGACATGGCTGTTCGAAACAATGTGTGTCACTGTGCAGCTTATTAACGCAAAAGAATGAGATCTTTTTCCGGTGTTCTATTGTGCAAATATACATGTATTGCTGCGTGGCGGTTAATACCAGTGCTGGTTGGCAAAACATTATAAATGCGACGCTGTTGAAAACGTTGTTTGTACTTCCCACGCACCATCAATAACAACAACAGAACCAAGTATCGTTCACCAAAAAATGTTGCTATATCCTGTACCCAAATCATGCTAATACTTAGCGCTTTATGATCTGAACATGTAAATGCCACAACTACTTCGGTATTCGTAGTTCCCCATCAAAAACACATAGTATTTAGTTGATCATAGTACGCCAGGCCTATTCATGGCGTAATACCAATTCAAGCCGGTCTCTCAAACATTCCCGTGTGCAAGGCGTATAAGCCTGCGGTGGGATTTGAGACCACGAAAGGAGCCCTTCCGGGACTCCTGCACTACCAACTAAGCTGCACAAGCACCGTTTGCCTGCCTCGTATGTTATAGTATGCCTTGATCACTGTTCTGCATAAACGCTTCAGGGCTGATCCCAGTATGAATGTATTTTCATCTTAGCTGCAGGTCTATTTGGTTGAAATTTGTGCACTAACCTAAACGCACAAATGCAGCAATGCTTTGACCTTAAAAGCATGTCAGGTCACATGCATGTGTTTACGCGTAAAGCAGTGGTTAATCAGTGATGTTATGTGCTTGGCCATATCGGTAGTAAACCGGTCGTAAACATATACGCGTGTTTCTGCGCATGTAAAGCACACATCGTGTTATGTACTTGTCCCTAACTGTCGTACACTCTCAACTAATCCGTATTTGATGACGTTTAATGGTCTTGTAGGTCAACATAAGTCCAAGTCCCATTACCTCGTTACGTAGCTTCACAATTAAAGAGTAATGACTGTCAGTTGGCCACATGTAGTGTGGATTTGATTCAGATACCTTGCAACAAAATCTGTCTTTCAGCGCCAACGGGTCGCAAAAACACCGAAACTATTAATTTGTTAACCGAGCAAACTTATAAGTTATACGATCTACTAACGGTAATAAGAATTGTGTATATATTCAGTAAAGTTGGACTTGGAAGTCCAGACCATTTAAAAAAAAATTATATCGTTGTAAAGATTTAAAGTTAGTCTATATTCCTATGTCAGGCCGGTTTCTGTTAATTATGATCTAATAGTTTTAATATTCCAGTTAATACAAATGTACCCGTCTGCTTACTAATATACGGCATAAATCAACGGTCACAAACCGTAAAAGTCATTGTCATGTTGATACAACAAGCAAATTGGCAAGCTGCATTTAAAATGTTGCCGGCACCCATTCTCTTACATCAGTTAACAAAAAAGCAGTAAAGTATATTTTTCTGTAAAAGACTTAATACGGTCATTCCTAGATAAATGTTGGTCGTGTCCATACGCACAGAAATATATATTACTGGATCAAAGATATACATAGTGCATTGCAACAGTCATAGAGATGTGAAAGAAATAGACATTTTTCAGCAAACTCTTTAGTAACAGGTTCAATAAAACAATATGTTTGACAAAATGAAATAAAAATTTGCTGACAATCGGTTTAAAAACTTCTACACAGTTGACAAAAAGTTGTAAAACACAAAAAGGTAAAAGCTCTTAACAAAAACGAACAATCGTTATGGTATCCATTGGAAAGTAAGAGACACGACATGCAACAGCAGATACAGACTTTATAATTTCGTAATAAAAATATTTCTCATGCACAGATCCTGTAACCTAATACAAGCATATTGAGCATGCGTGTGTTAATGCATTAGAGAAACCTTGTCCACAAAGCTATTTCTTATTACAATGCAGGTTTTAATTTCTTGTCAATACCGTGATTTCTTACTGCAAAAAGTTGTTTATTCTTTCAAACTTGTGGGGTAAGTCACACTTTTTATACCGAAGCGATGATCAGACCATTTCTTAACCGTTTAGGTTGAAAAATATAATTCATACTTGTTTAATGTAGGGTGGTTGAGTTTAAGGACAAATTTTATCGTGCGGATTTGAGAAACACTAAGAAAAAGAATACAAGAAGTGTGTACCTATGTTTGTACGTTATTATTAATATCAAAAGTTTGTTATAAAATTCAATATAATAGTATTAACACAATGCACATAAAACTGCTTTAAATAACAGTTACTCTGTCATCGAACGCAACACAAAGAACATAGTCAAAATGAGTGCGCCGATAGAGGGCAGCAAAGCGGCTGTCCCGCAACAGAGGGCAATATCTGTTTTTGGTCTCACTGGACCAGTTGCATTGAACTCACTAGGAAAATTAAATCTCGTTGTATTGGTGACGTATTTCCTGAAAGCAGTTGGACATTGGGGTTTTGCTGAAAATTAAAAATATATTTTAGATACGATACAAACTTTGTTTAAAGTTACTTTGTCCTGTAGCTGCAATGTTTGTAGGACAAAGGATTCGCCACTCTTGATATAAAAACTGAAAAAAGAGTTGATGAAACTCTATATTTTGAACTATCCAATTCGTTAAAAATGGACATTGCCCAAATACGAAATCTAATAAAGATGATAACCAGGAGAAATTAAACATGCCTATTGCAACACAATATATTACAAAGGTTTTAAACAAGTACGTGTTTGCGTCTTTAAAGGCCAGTTAAACTTTTATAATCCAAAACATTAAAAATAAAAAAATGCTGCATCTGAAATTGACACGTTTTCAGCTGATCAATTAAAACTTACAAATGTTTTTTGGAACAATAAGACAATCAAGGACTCGGTCGGTGGCTGTAGGGAGAAAGAATGGGGTGTAGAACTCATTGTTGTTCACTTTGAAAGACGAGTCAAGTTCCGATTGGTCGTAGTATCTAAATTCAAAGTAAAGGTGGTAGTATCAACAGAGCAAAGGTATGACTCTTTTTGAGCAGAGGTAAGTTTCATCACGTTAAAAGCAAAAATATTAAACAGTAAACAATACATTTTATTGCAAACGCTCTTGAACAACGCAATTGTAACGATCAGCAAAAACGTCCAACAATTGTTAATGACAACAACAATTAACAAACTTTTGCAACTAAAACGTTTTGAGTTTGCCTGAGCAACTTTGTTAACTCCTGCTCCCATATCTTTAAACTTCAACACAGTCAAAATAAAAGATCAACGAGACAGATACTGATTACACATAGAATATTCTGTAGTATAAGTATAAGAGATATGAGCAGGATAGGTATTTAAGTGGAAAACTTACATGTAGGCAGACTGGTAAGATGGAGCGGTTCTGTATGTTCTGTATCGTGGCCTCGTCAAAAACAAGACGCTTGCAACAATAATCGTGCTTCTTACCGGTAACCTACAGAAAAGGTTTGGTAAAAATGCTTCAGTCTGTTTATGAAAAAAGAGAAAACTGTTGGAAGTATGTTGAAAATTAGGTACTATGTCACTTCAATGTTCTACTTGACTCTGCGGAAACACTTTGTTGTTACAATACTGACAAATTGGCCAGATCTTAAGACCTTAAATAGCTGTAAGCGAGTGAAGGTGAACACAAGAAGAGTAAGTAGGTTGAGTTGAGTTTGTTTTGCTCAGTCAAAGAAAAGATAGCAGCACAGTTACAATAAGACATGACCAAGCCGGAGATAGCTTTGCAATGTTAAAACGTTGTAGACTGTAGAGCATAAATAGTTGAAGGCACAATCGGTGGGTGACGCCAAAACGCATTGTATAGCTACAGTGCACCGTATTATAAAGCGCTATGTGGCGGGAGTTCACAAGAAAGTACGTTCGGCGCGGTGTGAGTATATACGACTTGGAGGAAACGTTGGTGGGATCAACAGAGGGCATCCCAAAAACTTACCATCCAATTAGCTTCCAATGCAGCATGCATGGTATTGTGGAATGGATGATTTCAATTTTTACTGTTTAGAATTTATTTTGCGATATTAAGGTCGGATTGTTCAGTTGCATAGCCGACTTAAAAGCTCTGCGTTAGTTTTGGTGCCATGTTTATGATAAATTGTAAGGACAGGTATGTGTTGTTTTTTTTAAATCTAGCAGCAGTATTTTCAAAGAAATTTTTAGAATGCAATTAAATATACATGCTAATGAAAATTTCTGCTTTATCAACGAAATTAATCGTGATCAAATGCCCAAGTCATGGTGACAAGAGAGTAAAGGCGCCGTTATGTTAAATATCATTTGCTTGAGTTCGTATTGGATAATTCCACTAACCTGGACTTTGAACCTCCCTTGTATCTCGTAGTGGTTTTGGTACGTGAACCTCCACGACCACGCGATCCACCACCACGTGACCCTCCACCTCTTCCTCCGCGTGCGAGGGCGACCTGGAGATGTTCACCCAGCAATAAGATGCAAACCAAAACAACACACAAAGTTCCTATACGAGCCATCTAAGACAAACCACAAATAAATTCCAGTTACACTTTTAGATTCATCATGTTAGTACAGTGGTTATCAAACTGTGGTACATGCAGGGTTTTTTTAAGGTTTGGTTTGGGTGACCGCTAAGTAGTTTTAAGAGACCTCAAGTGTTTCATTTAAATACCAAAAAATAGCCATATTTGCTTAAACAAATTATTTATTAGGCTACTGGCAATTTTGGGAAACCGCTGGAGAAATTTGGGGGACCGTTTCGGTCTATACTTATTTCAAGCCATATCAAGAATTGATGCTTAACTGACTCAACTGATCACCCCTGATTTTTTTGCAGAATCAATGTCTAGGAAGCTTATAGGGAATGCTAATATGCTGGTTTCATAAATTAGCTAGTGTAGGTGGTATACAGCGATAACAAACGTCGCCAGGTACGAAATCAGTATATGTTTAAAAACCATTACGTTAAAAGAATGGAACTCTCAAAAAGTGGTGAAATTTTTGCGTTTTTATGATGTCGCTTACTGGAAAAGGCAGTTACGAACGTTATTGTCCGACAAACTTGGTGAAAAGCAAATTTTTCATTTGCCTGGATATATTAAGTTTGGTTTCACAATACGGTCCTGTAGAAATGTTTGTAGTGGATGTGATGTGGAAACTAATTTGCTACAAATTAAATAACAAATTTTTCAATATGACAAATAAAATTAATTATCGCTTGAGACAAAAAAGGATCAACTTTCCATTACAGCTAAAAAGCAAATTCCATTAGTTAAAGATCGAGTACTTTTCTAAACGTTGATATCGATTGTAAAGCACTTTTTACCTAAAAAGTCGCCCGAACGCTTTAAAAACTGAATAATTTACAAGAAATTGATACATCTGACAGGAAGCTTCAAATAAAGAGGCCGAAATCAGAAGACAGCGATTTAAAATGTAAAAAAGTCTGATGAATTTAATTTGTTTTCGCATGATAAATCACGAATATGGAATTTTTTGCTGATTAATGTTACGAGCATGAATATGACGTGACAAATCCAAGCCTTTTGTTACCCAAAAAACACGTTGATTGGCATGTCGGCATTCTCGCTGTTGTGATAAATATTTCATGGGGCCTTCGTCACTATTACTACAAGCCAGTGTCTGCACCAATGACTTTCAGTATCACTGTAAACATTGAATCCCAGTACAAAACCTTTTGTTGTATACCTCTATTAGGAAACTATATTTTTAGGCTACATATTTTTTTGTGGTGTGGTCAACAAAACAGAACTACGAGTTCAACATTTTTAAGGCGACGAGTATCTAACTTTAAATGGCTTAAAACTTAAATGGAATTTACACGCTTTTGTACGTAATGGACCTAAAAAAGACACATCATGTATTAGGCCTACACGGTGATAGTTGAACAGACTAATACTTAAATAAACGGGATAATAGTATGCATGAATACCAAAGGGTTCCATTTGGCAATGCTTTTGTTTTCAATGCCATTTTGCCCTTTTCGGGTGCAAACTTCTGTTGCCGTGGGCACATGACCGAAACTACAGTCATGAGTGCGTGATCGGGCTTGCTATACGTCAGTCATTATTCTACCACGTTTTCTTGGCGTCTATTAGTCTTCTACCCCAATAAAGCGCACGACTTCCGAAAATAAACCAGTGTACAAAACCAATGCTATATGTCAGTACTGACAGTCACAACATTTTTGAGGAGAATTTGTTCAATTGTTTAGAATTGAAAATATTTTCCAAGTAACAAAATCACTTGATAAATTTACATAGAACATATATATTTTGCCCAACTAGCATCTTAAGTTCCCATAAACCGCAGGATAAAACAAACTAAACGATGAATAGTGTAATTAGTAATTAAATCATAACAGTAATGCAGACACCAGTTTCGGCAACCAGAAATCCCTTTAATACACATCGCATAGTACCATTGGCAAACGAAAACTCAACTAAAACGAATTAGCTATTATAAGGTGAAGATATTCTGCACAAACATGCTTTTGAATACCCAAACAAGCACTAAATACACTGCCTACGTAATTCAGTCTACCAACACAACTGTGCTGTGCTTTTAAATTAAAAAACTGTGCTTTATTGATTTGATCATCGATTTAGCATTAATGATGCCAAACAATCCCCCAATCATGAACCATATTTTCTATTTACCGTTTTCTAAACCTGTTAGCAAAGCAAGCAAGTCAGTCAGGGTAATGCAGCTTGTCCAGGATTTCCTGTATAAATGCTACAAGCAAGCACATAACAATTGACAACTCTAGCAGCTCGTATGAGTGAATGTTGTTTCAGCAGGTCAGACTGCGGTTTTGCTAGCTTTCGTTTTCGCCAATTTTAAAGCAAATACCAATTGTAACATTTTGCACTCGACAGACAGCATTTATATACTGGTTGATTAATTATATAACCTCTGATTAACTGCTTGTAAACCAATGCGGTATACCACGCCCCGAGGCAAAACAACGCACGCGTCTCACTCTCCACTCTACACTTCTGGCGTTGTAAATTGGATTGAACGCATCGAAAAGAAAAAAAAGGGGAGTTGTTGCGTGTGTGTGACGTCATAAGTCTGGATGTTTTGCTTTGTCGTGAACAGTCGCGTTGAATTTCTTTTTCTGAGCACTCGTGCCTTACGAAAGCGCCAGAATAACGATCACCTGTTTACATGCTTTTATACTTTATCCGTGCTTCAAACAATGGATTTATGAAAATGCTTTCAGAGTTTTGCGATAAACATAGTTTTCATTTCGGCATGGACGTAATAAAATGTGTTGCAATTTCATTAGTCATAACGTTCTGTCATGAACACATTTGCCAAGTTTTTTAAACAGTCGCAAATAGAAATCTCTTTAATAGCTATGCTAATTTACACACTCACAATAATGATCATTTAGTAATCTAAAGCATGTGACACACATTCTGACAGTTTGCACATGAAGACCAAAACGATTGGTTATTATTTTAAACCAATGCAAAACCAAGCCTAAACCAACTTATAAAATATTTTCTCTTGGGGACTGACCGTTAAATAGGCTATCTGACGAAAACGCCCCAACACAGGCATTTATATCATGTGTGCTGGGCGGCTAGACACATAAAATTTTCCACAAAATTTTCCATAAAATGTTTCGTGTGACGCAGAATCACGTGAAATCTCGAAAGGTATCTTCACAAACCTGATTTCATGAAAAAAACATAAAAATTCTACTCGGTTTTAGATCAGAAATAAACACAAAAGTGAAAATTGTTTACCTTTTCTCATAAGTATTGTTTTGCTTTCAAACCTACACAGATACAATTAGTCGCTTAAAAAGTAGTGACCTATTTACCCCGAAATCGATGCTATATGTCCTATTGTTGACCGGGATCGTTATAAGCTACAAGTTAAATAGCAAACCGGCGTTTAAAGTTACAATTCTGACGGTATATTGCTGTACCACGTCAGTTTCGCTCTTATGTTTTAAGGGAAAACTTGATATTCAAGTGCGTGATGATTTGACAAAGAAATTCTTTTTGAAAATTTTTCCACTTACTAAACAGGGGTGTCCAACCTCTTTGGCCAAAAGGCCACATGCGGTTTACGAATGATTGCGCGGGCCACTTGAGTGTTTACTGCTAATTTGTAATCTTAAAATGGCTGTCCACATGCATGTCCACTTTTCTTAGTATATTCTGTTAGCGTTACTTGCTTTTCGTTTCTTATTTGGCATAATCTATATAGCTGCAGAGTGCGTAAGATATTTCACTGCTGAATGCGTTTTGTGCGATTGTTTGATATCAGATGTACAACAATGAAGCAAGAAGTATTAACTAGTGATGTACCGAATCGGCTAAATTTCGATTCGGTCGAAACCGAATATTCGGCGGTTTTGCCGAATAAATTCGGCCGAATCAACCGAATCATTTATGACGTCACGCGAAGTCGTACGCTACGCGGTTGACATGATAAAATGTTTATCTACCAGGCAACTAGTACAGAATAGTTGTGTTTCGTCCTCATTTTTGTTCTGTGGGGTTTATAATTGCCTCGAGCATGATTGGCAATCTGCCAATGAATCACAAATTTTTTTGACTACAGTGAGAAAAACAATAATGTGTTGGAAAAGATAAAAAATGACGCGATTTTCGTTATGTTTGGGCTTTTGAAAGATTATGTGGTACCTTAATAAGCAAAAAAGACACGTTTAACGCTTTGAATTTGTGTTCGGAAAAGATTCGGTTTCGGCCGAATCGCAACAAATTATTCGGCCGAAACCGAATCTTTGCAAAAATGACCGATTCGGCCGAATAAATTCGGCAAACCGAATATTCGGTACATCTCTAGTATTAACTGACTCTTGAAGCAATAGTAAGATTGTGGACGTAACAATGCAGAAATTGTGATGTGAACAATGTGCATTGTGAAGCAATAGAAGTAACTTGAACAGTTGAGTATTACCCTATTAACAAAGAAATAAAGCAAACAATAAATGCCAATCCTCGAAAGATCGCCATAAATTGGGCAGGCGTTAAATTTTATTTTATTTACTTTTTTGACTCTACCGGGGACGAATCCCGATCAGGGTTTTTTATGTCTGAATATGGGTCAGGCGCGCCGGATCATTCGGCCAAGTTCCTGCCCTGGCGTTAAAGTTCATGATATAAGTCATTTCGAAAAATACCGCGCGGACCACTCAGAACCTTCCTGCGGGCCACATGTCGCCCGCGGGCCACGGGTTGGTCACCCCAGTACTAAGACTAAACAATAACATTGCCTCACCGTTTTAAGACATGACGTTTTTAAGTGTATAAAACGTTTTTAACCGAAGCTTATGCTTTGCTGAAATATTCAGCTTGGACCGCGAATGTATCCAGCCTCGCTAAAGTACTTAACTAGTTCTCTTTGCTAATAACCCGTTTGCCTCCTAAGTATGTTAACCATTTTATACACTGACCCCGTATTGGTTCAAATTTGGACAAAGAAAAGGCTTTGTAATGTGCCAATTGCCTATATGTGATTGCTCAACTAAGTTAGTTATAAATGATTTCAGCGAAAAAATTAAAACTTTAAATTTATTGCAGTATGTAATAACAAACGCAGATCAATAGACTTTACCTACACTTTGTCTTGATTGATCTACGATTGTGTTCAAGTGGTTCTTCATAAGCCTACATTTGCAATGACGGACTTTTGTTGTAGCTGGGTCAAAGTTAAATAAGCTGTTGTTGCCAGGCAAATTGTATCAACATTAATTGCTTTTCCATCAGATAACGGACGATTCAAAGTTAGTTTTTATGACGTTGGAAAGATGTATGACTATACCGCACAAGTATGTGTCAAACTTTTTGTAAAATTTTCCACAAGCGTAGACATTTTTTCGCTTTTTTCACAAGAACAAGTTCTGTGTAAGTCATGGTTGAAGCAAAGCGACAACACAGTTTGTAATTTTAAATGCTCGTGCCTTCAAGAAAATCTTAAATAATTCAGAACCTTTCCAGGCCACACAGGTGTTCTGTTACGACAAATGAACGAAGCAAGCTTACACCAGCTCGCTGCCAAGGCCTTACGTTACCCCAACGCATATTGCTTGCTACTTTATGCAAAAAATACATTCCGGTCATTGTGCAAACTTTATTGACACTTTTTTAGTGCAAATCAATGGATCGAACTTTGCCCACAGTGACAAAATGAAACTTACTAATCCATTCCAGCGGATTTTTTTTACATATTTTAATATTTTTCTGCAGGATTTGTTTTTAAAACACTTGTTACGACTAAACCGCTCGAAGGAAACAGAATGTTATAGGCCATCCAAATGTTTTGGCACCACCAAAATGTCAGGTTTATGCCGAGTTGCTTCCTTGTTTAACGTAATGCCAATTTTCCATGACGTTTTGTGGTTGCGTTGTGTGACACTGCTTAGAATGCCAGCTAACTTTAGTTCAATTACAAGCGCTTGTATTTAATAAAACCATTTTGGCCGGTCCTAATATCCCCAATTTGAAACACACTCCTAAGGTAATCATACAGCCAGCATTTTTGGTGCATCTTTTCTACGATTTGAAAAGTTGCTTTGCTACGCCAATACGCAATGCATGTCAGCAGATTTAAGAGTACTGGCATTCGGTGATAGCACGCTTATCGGCATCTTTTCTCTGGAAGTGCAACTTGTGTAAACTCCCCGCAGTTGTTAGACTTGCTAACATTCACCGTCCAGACCATGAACCTTGCATAGCTGCAAAATAAAGAAATACTATTTTTTAAGTGCTTAGCACAAAATCTTATGCACTAGCTATGGACTGATAACATATCGCATACATCAAAGTTACTTTGACGTGACAGGTGTTTAACAAAAGCCTGTGTTTAATTTACTAACTTACGCCTACGGCTTCATATAAATGTTGGGAAATAAATTTTTGATATTTCAATAGTATACTGGTACTTGCTACACATTTCTTGAAGTTTGAAACTATTTAAAAGGAAGCATAGGACCCCATTAACATTGTAACAACCCCACGTTAATTTCCGCCAGCAACTTGGTTGGTTGCAACATCACTGAAGCGTAACAATGCCCAATATGCGTAACAGTGTAATTGGAATGCCATTGTTTGGTAGTAACAATTAGCACAATGTAACGTTCATTTTGCTGTACTGTGTAGCAGAGTAAGGTGGGTTAAGTTGTTACTTTTATAAAACTGTCACCAATGAATTTGTTTTCGCTGGTTAATTCAACTTTTAGTGGTTGGCCGAAGTACAGTGTACAAGTAAGTATGTACGACTTGTATTTGTTTGTTACTGTGGCTAAATGTAATTAAGGTTATTTTTTATTTCTCACATTTCTTGTAGTTCTTTTATTTTTTATATTCGTTACAACAACAGTTTATTATCAGTTAACCTTGTACAGATGTTTAAAGTAAGTTTATTTTACCACGCATTATGTCCAGTAACCAAATCTACAGAAATTTCCCTCGTTTTTCCAAGAACAGATAAAGAAAAGGGCAAATCAGATCAGGCAAATTTCAGAAGGTAAAACTTGCCAAAATTACCCAGGTAAAATTGTCGGGAATAATTTAAAACACACCGGTGCACTCTATGATTTTGTGGTGCGATTGTTTACAACAACTTTTCAGTAAAACCTTTAACATGATACACAATGCAAAGGTCATGAAAATAAATAAACTGGTGAACGGAATTTATGATTTGCGTAATCTAACGCAACAAGGTTTTGAAAGACGTATTTATGAAAATCTACGCCTATCCGACGTTAATTTAAATCCCGAGTGGGTACTGATACAGGTGTAAACATGAGGCATTTTGGAGTGAAAATTTACTCAGAATCTCATTTCAAAAACTGGAGTAAATCTGAGGATCAATTTTGAAATGTATCCGCTCAAGTAAACAGGTTTATTGCGACAAAAAATTTGCTGATTGCTTCAAGGGCATTTTATGTCATGACAATAGCTAGACTTGGTTTTCCTACTATTGTAAAAAGTTGGGGAAGTGTGGTCTTTGTTTCAAATGGCAATTCCATGTTCAAGGTCGTTCTTACAGTGATTTATGCATGCTAAACCGTATGGGGATCTTGCGTTTAGGACTGATATCAGTGTTACTGCAAATTCTAACCTGGTTTTCGTCCAACTGTAACGCGTCTTTGATGGTTTGAATACCTTCATCGGAAAAGCATAACTTTTCAACCCAGATGTTTTCAAACATGTGCAAAGATCTGGCCAACAGTCCAGCGCTATCGTCACCCAGGTTGTTTCTACCCAGACAAAGCCATTTCATCTAAACATCGCAATATATAAAAAAACGTGAACAACGTTTGGCTAAACTTTAGAATTTTACAACATACTGGTTTTTCAAGCTTTAGAATCTGTTTCAAAAGCATTTCAAGGTCGCTGTCTGTCAAGGCACAATCATACAAATTCAAGGCTTCGATGTTATGCACACAATCACATAGTGACCTTATTCCATCAGTCCCAATTGGATTGTTACCAATGTTCAGTTCCTTCATCTAGGAAAAAAACGCCAATAATCGGTGTTATCTAAGTAATTGGAGAATTTAGTAATTATTCTCCCTACCGGTTCTTTGAGAGCGGCTATTGCGCGTGCCAAGATTTCAACTCCTGCAGCACGAATCATGCAATAATACATCTTCAGTCGAAGGATATTATGTAGACATTTTGCAACACTTGAGATTCCCTTTAAACCAATTCGGTTTGCACCTATAGTAAGCAACTGCATCTGGAAAAAGTACGTGTGGTTAACAAGTCGGTTAGATAACAGATCAGCTTTTTTCGGCCAGGACTTTATGAAGTCAAGAAGCCCTTTGTGACCTACCAACCTTGCACCCAATTTTATTGGTGATGAAGCGGCCAAGCCTCGATGACGACTTTTATTGTTGAATTGCCGGTTCAAAGGGATAGTTAGATTCGTTACGGTAAGCGGGATTCTTGAAAACGAGCCAAGGAGGGTTTGTAAGGCGTAATGTGAGTTAACGTAATCCATTCATGTTGATCGCTGGCTGGGGCAATTGAGCCACCTGCCTGATCGTCTTCATGATCTGAAGTTTTAATAAATCTAGGTGCCTTAGAACGTGCTGAAATTCTTACGGTCTCTTGCGAATTATATCTTGAAATCCGGATTTTTGCATTTGCACGTAATTGATATTTTATTCGGGTTGCTTTAAGTGAGCAAAAAAGTAAGAGAGTTTGACAACCACTGTACCAGCCAAATAGTTCTGCTTACCGGTGTTTTAAGGTTCTCAATCGCGGTAAAAACTGGTTCAAATCCGCCTTCATAATCGATCATGCTCTGGTGCAACCACAGCATCTCAATTTTATCCACGCACGGCGCCAACTGGACAGCTGCTTCTGTTCCCAAGTTGTTTTGACCAATGTCTAGCCACTTAATCTGTTGATTAGACAGCACATTTAGAAGTCCGTTTTTGCTAATGTTTTGCTTACCACAGAAATATAAGTTAATTTTGCCACATATTGTACTATTCTTACGGGTTCTTTCAGGTTTTTAAGTTTTGCCACCACGTGTTTCATGCCATTACTGTCGATGCGAGATGAGTGGTGTTCTATTCTTTCCACGTGACCTATGCAGCGTGATAGGGATTGTGCCGAAAGACCCATCGACGTGAAATCCATAAATCCAAGCTAAACATAAAAATGATTTCCAGACGGGCTTAGATTTGACACTCAAAACTGTATACGCTTACGCTACAAACCATCGTAATATGAAACATTGCAATTCAACGGGCATTTAAGGGTGCTAGCCAAAAAGGCTGTCGTGTTGGACGTACCGGAGTTTTTCGACGTTCAATGCAGTCGATGATTTTCGTCATGACCCCAGTTTCCGTACTACATTGACGAAAGGACAGCTCTTCTACTGTATCCAAATATTTTTTGAGAAAAGAGAAGTCCTTGATTCCAACCGAGCTAGACCGTACATGAAATTTTGCTATCTGGAACAAAAACAAATCTTTCAATTTTTGTCCCATCAAATATAAATGTACATTTACAATACAAAAATAGTGGGTCTGCTTAGCAAATCTGCTTACCTAAAGTTATTACGGCCATTTTTTACGATTTAAATTTGCTGTTTGGTCCTTGTCAAATAACAAACAGCGACAAACAAAAGTTCAATTTATACCTTGTGGTTCGTAGTCGAAATCGCTGACAAAAAAGAAGTAAGACTATCACCAGTAAATGTGGCGTACTTGTACAATGCACCGACGTTGATGGAAATCGCGCGCTTGGTAGCACAAAGCACGTGACACAAACTTGCCACGTCACTATGCGATATAAAGTTCGAAATCAGAATTGTATCGGGAAGAGAAGAGGCGACAGTTTTCGTCAGTTCTGCGTTGTTCGATTCCATGGCTAGAGCACACAGTTTAAAGAGTGTGGTGTTGGCCGGACGATTTATGAACTTATTTTTGTTTAGCAATTCAAAGGAAGTGTAAGCTTCGTGCAATGGTCTCGGATAATCAAAAACACCATTCTCCGCATATTGGTGAGCCATTTTTTCGACGATATTTTTCAGCAAAACTTTTTTACTTGACATATCATCTTTCGAAGAGTTGGGGAAAAATTTGGAAATCTTGTGGTAAACAGATTCGTCAAAGAAACCCAGCACAAAGCGGAAAACAAATTCCCAACGAGGCTCGGTGAAATGCTTGAGTAACGACTCCAGCTCAGACACTGAGGCGACAAACATAAGGTGCATGGCGGCTAAAAACTCTTGCCAAGTAAGGTGACTGAAAAAGTAGATTTTGTCGCCTGTGAAGATTCGCATATTCTGGTTTGCCGTAACTTTGAGGCTAAGAAATGTTTCCATTGCATTTAGGTCAAACCCATAGCCCTCGAAGTCAACAGCACTAAACACGAACTGGTCGTTGATAATTCCGTTCAGTGCAAGTTTTGTCAGCATTCGCACATCAAGAAGCTTGCCTTTGAAGTGGTCAGACCGAATGCAGTCACTAAACGCAGAAGCAAAGGAGCCAGTGAGTGATATTGTAGCTTTGTTTTTGTGCAATTGCTTTAAAGCGTATGGTATCATTAGCGAACAAAACATGGGTATCGTGCAGACTGCCCTTACAGCCGGAACTTGGTCAAGTTTATTTTGTAGCTTACGGTTATCCTTGTCGTCGGTGCAAAACGTATTGCAAAATAGCCTCTGCGAAGCATGGCCTAAACCTACGACCCTTGCTGTGAAGTGCGGCTTGTAATCGGGATGTAAATCGTAGTAAGCGCCAGGTCTTGACACGATCCACTTAAACGTATTCGAAAGAAGATTTCCATTTAGCAAGTTCATAAGAATATGATGCGGTTTGGAGTTATTAAAAAGGCCAACCGTGGGTACCTTTAAGTCAATGTCATCGATTTTAGCTTCGTCAAGGCCGTCCATAATGATAAACACCGTTTCAGAGTTGGATATTTTCTTTAACAAAGCTGAATCTGTTTCAGGGCTGTGCTCCCATTGTGGATGTGAGGATCGTAGAAGGAATTCAAGCACGCTAATCTCTTTTGAGTAATCCAAATCTTTAAGAGACATGTGGAAAATAAAAGCATCGGGGTTATTCTGCACTGTTTGGCGCAAATGAATTTTTGCTAGAGTTGTTTTTCCAATTCCAGCCGCCCCTATCACCCCAACTACGTTTCCATGCTTCTTGACATATTCGTGTCTCGAAGATTCCGTTTTCGCGTATGACCAAGACTCTGCGCTAGCGTTGTGCTGAGCGCTAGGAAGAAGGTCATTTATCTCGTATTTACTGTGAATTGGTAAATCGTATTCCCAGGCGGATGGTGCACCAAATTTTTCCAAACGAGGTTCATACTCTCTTATGACATCTAGTGGTATCGGGTGCTCGTCAAGACATCCAAAAATTCTCTCATTTTTTTCTTTTAGCTCCGCTTTTAGACGCCTCTCTAAAGAAACAAAACGTTGCAATATTATTAATACCAATGAAACAGTGCCTTTGTCGCAGAATTAGCAAACAAAAATGTGTGCAGAAAAGTCGTAAACATTGTACCTTTATGGGCTTCGTCAGTTTAATGTTCAGACAGAAAGAATGGGATAAAATAGGTAAAACTGCTAACACTGAAATTTGGCTGGCGCCCGGTTTGGTAGGTGGCGCAACGGAGCATAGACGTTTATCGTGCCGACTCAGCAATCATTCTTACCATAAACCCAAATTGCTGAGTCAGCACCAAAAACGCCTATGCTCCGTTGCGCCACCTATCGAAGAATTTTCAAACAGGCGCCAGCCAAATTCCAGTGTTAGTAGCTCTACCGATAGTCGTAGAAAGTACATCTTATGTTTAAGAACCCGTCATGTTTACACGACTACTAAACAAACACAGTATGAGGAAGTTTATTATTGACACCAAGAAAGTATTTGCGTTATAATTGGGGTTTGTTTAACTTTAAGCAAACTCAGTCTAGTTACATGTTTGCATACCTATAGCATCAATATCCAACGCCTCTGGTGGGTAGATGTGTTGGTGAACTTCACCCAAGAAAACGTTTTCAGCATGGAGATCCTGTATAACAATTAAACACATCTACTTTGAGTGTAAGTTTCTAAAACACTTGTACTTTGAAATTGTAGCAAGTGATACCAGGTACTATATGGTTCGTTTACTCCCATGTAAACATTGTCTGATTTCGGGCGAAACCGATGACTCAAAGTGCAAACACATTTAACGTACCTGTTGTAAATTGGTATTTGCAATGTTCGGGACTGTATCAATCTCCTTCGCCGTTTGGTGCCTGCGTTGATTTTTTGAAAGGTTTGATCCCATGTCTTTACCTTTTACAAACCTTTACTGACTAGCATACTAAGACATACAGCTTGATAACAGTTTTAGCTTTTAAAGGTAAAAAATACCTTTGAGAAAAAAGAACAAATTTTGTAAAAGTTTACATTTTTCACTATTTTAAGCATTAACATATGTATGTGATCAGACATATGGTGTCGTCTAAATTAGTAATGCACCTATTTATTCTTAACGTTGCGGGCCGAAAACGAAAGTTCGGCCCATAAGACAAATTTGGCCAATACTAAAAGTAATCGTTCATGTTACTGTTCAAAAATTTTGGAAGGTTACCAATGCAACTAAGCATGACATTTTAACTGTTTATTTTGTGCATACAAACATACATTCGACCGCAGTCTGTATGATATAAAAGAACATATTCGGCCTGAAAACCAGGGCTCGAGTATACATATAACTATTTGAACTAATACGTGGGTTTGATAAAATACGCAGAAAATTATTACTAACTATCTTTAATGCTACCAAATCATAACTACCCCCTACTGTTTTGTGGCCTACAGTTAGTCTTTAGCTCTAAGCTTGAATCCACATATTGTGGTCTGCACAAAAGTCCCTATATTTTTCCCTCTTGGTAAATGGTATGCGTCTAGCTTTATTTTACGCCTCGCCAGATTCGGGTTGTTGTTGCATTGGGCTGATGCATTGCTTCATTGCCCACCCATCTTTATTTTACGTTATTTATCTTTATCTTACACTAGGTATTTTACCAAACTAAAACAAATAAACTTACACGTACAGGGAGTTTTATTCTTAATGTACGAATTGCAACCATATTATGTTACTAGCAAAACTACACAGTTTCCAGGAATAACTGGTCTTTCCCTTGGGGCACATCTCGCCTAAAAGTACCTAAAAACGTCACGCTTAATTGAATGATATGAGAATAAACTGATTCTTCGCCTTAGGGACTTGTTTGGTAGGAAATTGGTACGCATGACGGTAGTGCAACACGCTTGCTTGTAAGACAGAACTTAGTTCACACTTATTTTGAATTTATCTTACATATCACACGCTAAATATGACTGCTAATTATAGTATTTTGAAAACGTTAACATGACCAAACTTCCTAAAAGAGGCCTGCCACGCTGTTTCAGCTAAATACAGATGTATGTCAAAGGCAAACACTTGACATACGAAACTAACTGTGGCGTCTGGTGTACAATTATACACTTTCGAATTCCTGGTTTCTGACTGATTTGAACATATTGGAAACCAACTAACTCAATTTAAACTAATGTTACATATTTTTGCAGCAATTGCTGTGACTAACACAAGCAACTGGATGTAACTAGTAATCAGCAGCCTGTTAGATTTTTGCCTTTTTTGTCTGGAGTCAAGATTCGTGTTGCCACTCACGCTCTTTTAACGTTCAAAGCATTTCCTGTATTAAAAATAAAACGAAACCTTACACCCAAGGGCCTCGTACTCCAAATAAGGTTTCAGAATTAAGACACTACCCTGCCTAAATGGTTATGTAATGATGGCACCGAAGAGAAGGCACGCATTGATTTTGTCACATCGCTTAGCAAATATTTACCAACTTTCAGTTACCTATTTCACCGAAAGTCAGCATTTTGTTTGGCTGTAGTTTGTACGACTTAAGCTCCTCAGTAAACAATTCTGTCACGTACATACCTGATTTAACATAAGAAAAATGTAAACTATCCATGACCCAAGTAGAACTTGTTAAGCAACACAAAACTAAACCGAATTGAGATTAAGCTAGCTGATCAAAAAAACTAGAAAAGTTTAAATTCGACTGCTGGTAACTAGGGTTTTGATAAGGTTGATTATAACACTGACAGATACACAAATATCAAAGTATGTTTTTATACTCAGTCTTTGTTATTCAAGTATTGAATAAACAGAAACCTAAACCCTTGGCTTGGCTTGGCTGTCCAAAACAATATTAGCTTCTTGGCGGCAGCACTCGTATTTCCTTTTTTGTCATACTTTACAAAAAACATCGCTGCCTTAAGGGTTAACCAATGCGGCAGGAAGTTTATTCCAGCTCAAACCCACCAGGAAATACGTCGCACTAGGCCAGTGGTTCTTAACCGGTGGGAAATTTCCCACTAGTGGGAAATTTAATGTTTTCGGAGGGAAATTATGTAAGCTTTCAAAGAGCAGACTCGGGCACGAGGGTCAAATCCGGCTTTGAATTAACCGTTGAAAGTTACTAAGATTGATTTCATCAAGGTTTACAAGACACATTTAAATTCAAAGGCCGTTTGTTACATCACAGAGAAGACTAAAACCATCAATGACTTTGCTATTGTGCGCGAACAAAAGCCTTTCCTTTGTTGATTGTGATGTAATAAATGACTAATGCAAGCAGAGCAGACTCCAAAAAATTCCAAACTTTTTTATTCCAAAAAGTTTAATCTCTCAGAATAGCACTTTTCAAACTAAATAAGATTGCAGTATACCTTTAGGGTCCAGACCAAATCGCTCCACAAATTTATTTCATTTAAAGATTTTTTTTTTGTTTACGTAGGGCACAAAACATGATTATAAAAATAACAAAGGGGGAAATTCGAAGTTGGTAATTGACTTTAGTGGGAAACCACAGCAAAAAGGTTAAGAACCACTGCACTAGGCAAAGACAAGAAAACAACTGCCACGTTTTGCTTTTGGAGCGTGTCTGAATTTTTTGCTTTCACTTTCCTGTAGGATTGAAGCATGATGTAACGATCGGTTTAAGGGGAAACACGTTTACTGCAATTACTGGCCTTTAAGCATATCATTAGAAGAGACTCACACTGTGTGTTTGGGTGTGTCATGTACGAGTTTGGTCGCCTCAAGAGTATTATAACTTCTGGCGTTACAAAGAACCATCCCAAATAAGCTTAGTTCAAAACTGCAATGTAATAGAGCAGGGGTGGCCAAAGTGAGATTCCCGAGCCGCATGCGGCTTTTTGAGCCTTTGATTGCGGCTCTTTAATGTTGCCCATCTTGCCGAGTTGTTAAACCTGATTATAAAACAACGTATTGTATTGTAACATAATGATGTAATATTCGCACTGACGTCATGAGTAAGAGCGGACGTGACTTGTAAGTTTTCCCATTACGTGATTTATATACCTCAAGTGTTTGATTGCGTAAAACCGCAGAGGTACATCCCATATAATTGCTAATTGATGTTTTGAACACAGGATGGAAACGTTCTGTACCTCCAGGCCAATAACAGATTCCACGTGCGTAGTTTAATGACGTTGTTTTGATATGTGTTTAAATACCGTGTCTTGCAACTTCGGTTGGGCACAGGGCACAGGGCAGAATTGACTGGGCTTCTCCCAGCCCTTGCCATTATTCTATTCGATTCGACTTCGGTTGGGCGTATGAATCACACTACGTCAAGCCACGTTTAAATTGCATTACCGTTGTTGTCAACCGCACAAACTAAACCAACCAAAGCTTTGTGCTTGCAATCGGATTTTGGAACTTCAAACCTCAGAACCCCCAATATTTTCCTACAGTATCACGTATTAACAATAGACTGTTTGTAATAACCAATGTAAATTCCGAAAACCGAAAAGAACATTATTGTACAGAAGCGTACTGGCAGCTTGTGAATTCTAGTCAAATATATTTTCAGATTAAAGCGGTAAGTCAGGGCTAACATTAAAAGCATTTTATATATGTATTGCGGATTATATTAGCAATAACTGCAAAGTTTATCCAAAAACAATGTCGTTGAGAAATAACTGCAAACAAAAGAGAGACAGGAAAATATAACTTTTAACAGAATGGGAGGAGTTTGCATTGATTGATAATATAGGTAAACCTATGTGTCTTATTTGTCAAGCTTCGCTCAATCATTACAAAACTAGTAACTTGAAACATCATTACGAATCTAAACAAAACCTTTCCCATCGTATTTAGCCTAATTTCAAACACCATGCAGCCCAGGTGGAGACTCACAGTATCACCACATAACAATAAATCACTATTTAATAGCGTACACTTTGTTGTGAGTGAATAAATTCGTTTTTGATTGTTTGTGTTGCAGCTCTTTCAAAACTAAGTTTTGTGATATGTGGCTTGAGCATAAGGCAGGTCTGACCACCTCTGTAATACGTATATTCAAACTTGCTGATTGCTTGGTGGATGAAGACTGTGATAAACCTTATGCTTATTGATTAAATATTATCCATCCTTATGAATTGAGATAAATATATTTCGCCTATGCAACATCTTTATTATCTAAAGACAACCGCAAGGGTATATTAAGGTGAAACACACCTAAAACACTGAAAAAAATGCATAAAATTAATGTTAAAAATCGAACGTTTAAAGCTACCACGCCTGAAGTCAACACCAAGTAAACTACACTAAGTAAAAGCTATGCCATGTGAACCAGCACTTAAAATCGGTACAGGTGCGACAAAGGCCGGCACACGCTTTTCGTCTGATAAAACACACGACAAGTGTAAAAACCCAAGACAAGAGCCCTGGCCAAGACACCACACAATGAGGCAACGAGTAGGTCAAAATGGAAAAGGAATAGATATTAGCCTATATTTCCCTTGGAAGGATCACTTTTAAATGTTGATATAGGCACCGATTTTGAGATTTTGAAAATACTTCTGTTGAAATATGTCCAGTACGTGGGCCAGGGGATTTTGCACAATCTGTACATAAAAACATTCCGCAATGTCCAAACATTTATCAAATACCTCTCTTTGTACAATAAAATAATGGTGCGCAAACGCCGTCCTGTCCTCATTTTCGTTGTGTTGTCGAGTTTTCCACGTGGTATTTTGTTTGGCCAATGTGTTGTGCCTTGCGAAATCGAAAAATCTGTGCCACTATTAACATTCAAAAATGCTCCTTCCCAGCGTAAAATAATTTCTATCCCTTCTCCTTTTTAAATTTCTCGTTGCTTAATTGTGTGGTTTCTTGGCCAGGGTTCTTATATTGGGTTTTTACACTTGTCGGGTGTTTTATCAGACAAAAAGCCTCAGTGTAGGTTAGTTTACTTGGTGTTGACTTCAGGTGCGGTAGCTTTAACTGTTCGTTTTTTGACAAACTCAAGTCAACATATGTTTCGGTGCATTGCTTACGCAATAGCGTGTACTTTTGTGCGCTCCATGACGTTTCGACGTTGCGCAGCTATTTCCGGCTTGCTGTATTGATTTGTTTACAGAAGCCTTTTTACTGGGAAGCCTATTGTGGAAACCTAACAACGGACGATCCGCTTCCAAAAATTTGCAACGTTTTTTCGCAATAATTAGATTGAAATCCGTCTTTGAAAGGTTTGGGCTTGCTAGTTGTTCAGTTTTGCTACACAGCTGGTTATCCTGCCACACCACACTGACACGCTTGATCTGGTCGCGACCCGCAGGTCAAAAACCACTGGCTCTAAGCATATACTGAAGGAGACAGCTGGAAACGTCCATTTTTTTAGTGTTTGGTGAAAAATCTGTTATAGTTCAACACCCCTTCACAACGTAAATGACTCCTCGTAATTGAAAAACGCGTAGATGTGAGAAAAATATGCTTCACAATATTGCCAAAAAAGCAACAAACATAAAAAAACATATCAGTTTGAACTTTTCCGGCCTTTACATTTGGAGGCAATGATTGGTGATGTTGGCTTCATTTCCAAGTAGGCGGCCCCATCACCTTCAGATCTTCCGACAAACAATAACCTGAGTTTTGTATGCATGAAAATCCATATTTTCCAAAAATATATATGTATATATTTCAATAGAGTCAATAGGTTTAAACGACCTATACTTTTGCCATGTTATGCAAACTCCACGGTACATGAAGAAAATGCATCTAATGGTCTAGCAAAGGCAACACGTAACCGAACCTAATTGTCATTATCGCATTGTACTTTTGAGGAAAGGTTTGTGTGTCGACAACCGGGTTTTCCCCACTGCATTATTTAATCATGCGTAACGAAACCGCATATACGCCACGCGATTTTTTCTGTTCACAATTTATCTTCTCTCGACCTTCGTTCTGTGTAAGTTATTCGATTCTTAAACTCGGCCAACTAACCGAAAATTTCAGTAACAAAAGAACTCACAAATAGCTTTTGCAAAACATGGAAAGCGAATTCTGTAAAAATGCTGACCGTTAGGACTATTGGAGTTGGGGTGAGGTTGGAAGATGAGATGAGTTATTTTGGAACAACATGAAACAACAACCCAAAGCTACTAACTAAGTTCCCAACCCTACATTTAGTTCCCAACCCTACATTTAGTTCCTATCCCGGTCTCACTGTTAATTTAAACAACTGCGCTCTTTACGTTTATCGGTATTTAGCACTTGTATTTTGTGAGTTGTTATGTTAGCAGCTCTACTCGATTAAACAAGGCTTTCATGGTATGTCAACAAAAAACAAAGCATAAAATCTCTTACCCTGAAGAGCCAGGAATCGTGTCTCCATTCTTTTCATCATTATCTGTTTAGCAGAAAAATGTAAACTCCATCAATAATTTTAATAACGTTTCTTATTTTTTTCCCAAAATGTTACCAACTTGTTTGTTTTTTTATCTTGTAACATAAAGTTTTGAGCAAAATCTGTAACTTAGTTATTTTTTAATGTACCTTCGTTGGAAATTTTATATGGGTTAATTGTTTGCTCTTTCTTCATTTCTGTGTAAGTATCAACTTGTCGTTGTTTCATTTTGGACGGAATACCTGTAAAATGTACCTACAAATTACCTTTTGTGTATAGCGATTAGCAAAATTGTTTAAACCATGGCAATGCTACTCAATTAATAAAAAGGTTTACAAAAATATGAACCAAAAACATAACGAGGAACATAAAAATTTTAAGGCGCCCTTGCTTATCCATTTTTAATGTATAAGAAAAATAATTCTGGTCTCATCCGAAACAGTGTTTCAGTCTATGTTTTTAAAAAAGTTCGATGACGAAAAAGGCTGAAAAGCAATGAAAAATGGTTCTTGTATCATCCGAAAAAACTGTTACAGTGCAATTTTTCGAAAAAAAATGCAATGAAATAAAAAGGTTGGAATGCAATGATTTAAACTTTCATGCATACGTTCTATCGGTGGTGGGGGAGGAACCAACTGCATCTGTTGCACTTGGTTGGCCTTGTCACGTGCAACTGGCATAAACCGATTGAGAAAAGAGCGTCCATTGGTTGCATCCTCGTCAAAGGTGGACAGGTCAGTTAAACTTCGACGGATGAGTCTAGACTTGGGCCGTTGTTTCGGCGTTGCCTTTGAAGGAGCTGTTTTTTTCGGGGACGACGGTGTCACGTGCAAGTCACCGGCAAAACTGGTCAAGGTAATCCATGGGATTTAAATGTACACGAACACAAAATCAAGTTTTTCATGCTTATCTATGTTGACATACATATTTTTATCAACTGATCAAAAACTTACATCGAGTGTCGCACATCAGCAGTCCCAGTCGCGTCTTTCTTTTGTGTTCGCAGAACAACTGCAAAACGAGTCATATTCTTTTCGTTTAAGTGTTTTGCGGACGATAGACAACTAAAGGTACATAGGCCTTCCCACCTCCAAACCGTGAAGCGTTGGTGTTAATAGGTGGGCTTGGTGCGCGACCAATATCATCAGGAATTGAGTTAACTTCAGCCGATACTTCTATGGTTGAAGGTGGTTTAGATTTACTGGTTTCGTCTTGAATGTTCACCGTTGATGATGTTTGCTTTTGGCTCTCTGACTCCCTCTTGTCCAACGTGGTAGGCTCAGCTAAAAATGCAAACCTTTCATTGATTTTTTTTTATACTAACTTCGTGTGGGCAGGAATAAAAAGCATGTACACATTTTTCGATGTCTTACCAAAAATTAAACCCTTAGAAATTGTAACCATACCAGTGCAGGTGTGCAGTTATAATAATACTTGTATTATCCAGTTGCCATATTCTCAAACAAACGTATTCTTATACCCTCGTTGGCTTCTTCAATTGATGGTAATGATTCTTTTGGTGTAAAGTCTTGTCGCGCTTTTGTTGCCCCTGCTTCCTTCGAGGTTGTCCGTTTTTCTGGAATTAAACCGAAAATTGATGTCAGCTGATCATTGCAGCTTTAGAATCACATATACTTACCATCAATGCCAGAAGTATTGTCAGACGAGTTTTTCCGGCCAATGTGTGCGAACAAATTTCTTTGCAAACTAAAAACAAAAGATATCTGGTGTGTTCGTGCCCCAATAAAGCGAAATTCTATGTTTAATTGGAAAACTATATCGTGGTGCATTTGTTTAAATGACGCGAATAATACGTCATGCATTCCATTGAGGATAGTCATTCACAATGAACCGTCATGTTATTGAATAGGCTCACTTAAATGCATTAGTTAGCAAACTTATTTGAAGTGCACGAATTCAGACAGCATTCTTGGTAGCTTGTGATTCAGCAATTGCTGGAACGTGTAAAAGCCGACGTTTAGGTTTCGCCCAAGTTACTAACTTGACAACATTTTGCCTCCAAGATGGTCTCACTAAGAACTCTATGGTGAGAAGGACCAGCACCAGAAAAGCCAATATGGTGTATGTGCTGACAACCAGAGCATCGTTGATATCCATTTAGATGTAGCAACTTGAAAATGTTAGGCCTATAACTTTCAAAACAAAAAGCAGCTGAGTTACATACAACTCTTAATAAATGAACTTTGCTTGTCACACACGAAAACATATACAGTAGGCATACTATTGTCACTACACAGTAGGCTAAGCTAAAGCATTTTTCAAGTATCAATATAACATCGAAGAATGAGGTAAAACGGCAGAATAGATACTAAGTTCCTGTTAAGTCTAGAGATTAACGTGCTTCGTTTGGCCAAGCGTAAACATATGCTTCTCAAAAATATTTTCATACATTTGAATTACTACATTCTGTTTAAAACCAGTTTCAACACAACTGAACACATCACTTTTAAACATAAAAAAGCAAACTTAAAATTGAAATAATGCACCATTTCTCTATTGACTGTAGCACAAAAACAAAACTGTTAACTACCTACATCTTATTGACATGTTTTGCATACACGAAGAATGCGCTGGAATCCCAAAATGGATTGCGACGTCACATAAAGATTGCGGAAGTCTATTTTAGTACACACAGGTGGGTTAAACTTAAATCAGCCGAACAACAAAAACACAAACAGCTTTGCTACAATTTATTGCGACCGATTAAGGAAGGGACAATTTTGCTACTTTGTACAATGGAATGGTTCACGGCGTACCAAAAATATTTTGCTACGTATACGGCGTACCGATATTTTTATGCCACCGGACAAGTTTGGTACAGGAACAAAAATGAATATAAAACACGTTAAGTGAAGAGTGGTGCTGTAAGAACTGAAGTGATTGAATAAGCATATATATTTACATGTATAAATTGAAGGGTGGTATGAATTACTTTTTTTTAAATTAAAATTTATTAGAGGGCAATGATGGTACTCAAACTGTACCATGTAGGTACAGTATATAAACCGAGAGCAAATTCATACAAACGTTCGTTTGGTTGTAAACGGTAATTTGGGGATGTTTGTACATATTATCACATCCTGAAATACAGCATGGAGATATCATGCACTAAAACAAGGTAGAAGAATTTTACAACCATTTTATGCAAAATTGAAAATTTGCAAGTTTACTGGAGCCAAACAGTAGGACTAAAACAGAAATGCTACTTTTGTATAAATGCGCTTATCATTTTTCTACAGTGGTCAACGAATTGCACATGACATCGTACAAAATCTGCTGGTTAAAAAAATTGTGAGAATTCTCAAACAAATTTTTCGTTGATACAAAAAGTGATGAAAAAATTGGCCTTTTTGAAGTACAGAAAATGGTTTAGTTAGGTAATAATTCATAAGTTTTGAGCTGATGGTAATGTTTTGGAATTTTACATAGAATTTGGAATTATACGTGAAAAGTTATGTACACTATTCTATGGCGAAATAAATAAATAAACGCAGCATGTACAAAAGGTCACATGTTTATGTTCAACCAATCAAAAATCAAAATCCAAACTTGATTTTGTCGTTATTTAATTTATGCGGATCACATTCTAATGCAATTTTTATTCAGATGGCTCCTTAAACCGTCAACTAGATGCAAATAGCCAAGAATTGACGAATATCGGTTGCATATGGTAACAGCACAATGCTTCTTGAACAAAACTAAACTAACAGCAACAGCATGAATGTAATTCTAAATTATGGCAAATTTACCAAACCTACGGAAAGTTCTATCTTTTGTGTGGTATTTTATAACAAACACAATTTTATCGACAATGTTACAGAAATAAATGTCCTAAATGTTGAAAAAACACAAATGAAAGTTTCTACGGTAGCATGTTAGTAAATTGGAAGTTCAATATCAAAAAAACAGTGAAACCGGCTTAACAGAGTAGGCAGAATTAGTAAGTACGATTTTAAGAGTTAAAATGGAATTGGATTGCACACAAGTAAATTTTTGGTTAACATTTTTCTAAGGGTAAACACTGGAATGATTTTCAGCGAAATGGAAAAAATCGGCACAAAAAGCAAAATCGACAATTTGACAAAGTACAAAAACGCAAAATATATGAATTAATTACAAAAGCGCGATAATTTTTGCTACATAAACGCAAAATTTTACAGATTTATTGAAGTTTCTACAGGTTACACAAATCAATTACAATTACATTATATTCAAGCAATAATAAACTATTACAACCATCTATTTTTGTTTCTAAAAGCCCAAAAGGCTACAATAGCAGATGCTAACACAAAAGTAAACCTTAATCCTAACATTACAGTCTGACAGAAAAAAACAGACAAAAAACGTTTTTTTAGGTTAAAATTGGTCGAAAACACATTATAGCCAGTACCAAAAATAATAGCTTAGATTTGATGCAGTCGCATAGCGCTGAAAATTATTGAGACATTTGCTGCATCATGGCTGTAGCATATGTGGGACGTGCTTGTTTAGCTTTGATAGCAGCAAGAAGGTATTCCCGCCCACGGTTTTGGATCCATACCTATCAGAATATAATGTAGTTGGTTATGTCAGGATGTAGAATAAAACCAGATTTTATTACGCAGACATTTCGACAAAAACATTGGTCATCATCAGCGAAATTTTGATTTTAGTAAAGCTGCTCTTAAAGTCCGTGTCTTGTGTACTTCAGTTGTATTAAGATGTTATTGTAATTTAGGCTGAGATAAGTTTTATGTTGTAAAGGGTCAAAAAACAACTTTAGATTTACTAGAGCTATCCAAAAAAGAGTAAAAAATTAAAACGTGTGTTAACAACCAAATTTTGGACCAGCAATGGCAAGTAAAATTAAATACAACGTTTATACTTAAGTTTCACAACCCTTGTTAAAAAAAAGTCTCTCATAGGTTCAGACGAAATAATTTTGATGTATAAACTGTTGCTGCCAGGCATTATATAATGTACTAAATAATGCTCCTCTGGTAAATGTATTGTTTTTTACGACGTTTTTAACATTACCTGATGAATTTACCAAGAACGTCTATAAAAACAATACACTTTCCAGATAAGCATTACTTGGTACATAAAAATAATTTTAACTTTAAAATTCGATTTCAAATTAAGTTTTCTATGTGTAAGCCTTAAATGAGCCTTACCTGTTCAAACTCGCGAGGTAAAATCTCTGCCCCTTTCTTGCGGGTAAGTCCAGTATCGTCCAACCTTAGTTCACAAATCTGCATATCATCCTTGCCTGTTTTAAACACAAAACATACTATAAACTTAATAGAAGGTAACCACGTTATTGGACACACAATGAACCGTATTGAAATCTTTGAAAATTAAACTTTGCTCAAACGGCACGATCAGTTATTGAAAAACCACAAGTGTTAAAAAATTTTGTACAAAAAAGCAAAAAACAGTATTCTTTAATGCCTATGTCGTCTCTAGTAAAGCCAGATACAGTTCTGTGTATTACGATGTTTTATTCTATAACTGGTAACTGTTTACTGCTTTGAATTGTTTTATGATACTATGTAGAAAAAAATTATGCTAAAATAAAACTTTGCGTCTGGTTAAAAATGAAAAAGGACAACAATACACTTTTCAATTGCAAAAAATACATATTAAAGCAGTGTTTTTTTATTTTGGGGGGGGGGGGGGGGGGGGGGCACAGAACGAAACACAGTATGCATTAAATAATCTTTCAGAACACCAAACAGAATTTGATGCAATACAGTAGACAAGCTCATACTTAACTACTGTATTAAACTTAATCAGCAACAGGCCCACGCAAATACATTCTAATTATTTCACAACCCTAAATGAAGCAAGTCGCGATAGAACATTCACCCTGGTGCTAGTGGATAAATAGTTTCAGAATAGAAAAGCTATTTACGTCCATTGTGTCAAACCAGTGATTTTGAACAGGTGTTCTATGGAATACAAGTCAAACTAACGAATTTCTGGCGAAACATCTGGCGATCTTTCACGGAACACCGGTTAAAAACCACTGCAATAAAACTTGTATCTTACCAGCAACCAACAGAAGTGGTACTTTATCAGGATGTAGCTCCATTTGTCTAGCGATGTACTGGCCATCAAAGTGCGCATACCACCAGCCTTTCTTTTGATACTGTGGATCCAATCCCTGGTCGGTGTTACGGATAAATGGGATTCGAAAGAATCGCTGCGCTGTGTTCGGATTCGGAGCAGGCTGTCTACGTGGGGCTGCTTTAGGGGGTGGGGCTAACGATGGCGCAGCTTGTGGGTGAGGGTGGGTGGCCGCTATAATTGAAAGCAGAAAAGTGCAACGTTAGAAAACTGAAAGGTAACTTTATTTATTTAGTTAAAGGTTGCAAAAGTTGTTTAAAGTGTAAGTTTCAAAATGATGCTAATAAATTCTTTTTTCTGTTTATTAGTGTTTGCTGAGAAAGCGGCATGACGTAATTTTTTGTCACGGCCGAATGAATTTACTTATGGTTTGGTGTTTTAAATGTTTTAGTTTTGAATGTTTTTACCAGCTGCCTATATTATTTACATGTTTTTCCGCTACAAAAAATACTGTACCAAAATATTAACTATTTGGGGGTATAATTAAAAACAAATTTTCTACGAACTGTTATGAGCAAACTGTTGTTCTGCCGGGCAAGGAAAAAGTTTACAAAAAGATATTTCTCACCGTGTTCGACAACAGTCTTGGGAGCCCTCTGATCTTGTTCCTGATTTCTCGGCTTGTGCTTGGATTTCCACAAATGGTAAACTTTCAAGCGACGGTGGAATTCTTCGCGACAATCTTCCAACAACTTGATATCTGCAAAGCATTAAAATTTATCATTGGTCTAGAACAGGGCTGTGCAACCTTTTTCGTCGGTGGGCCATATAACCAATTTTTTTTTACCCTCCTGTTGGTCCGGCTTGCATTATAATATCATGTCGATATTATTTTCACACCCCGTTTTGTTTTATTTTACGTTTAAAATCAACAAAATGTTAGGTACAAGTAAGTTTTGTCGCAACACTGCCTTTCACAACGAAGTAATTGTTTACTAGACAAAGAGATATATTACGTCACATTTGGTATAGATGCGCAACAAGCACCCAGTGCGAATAGAATACCATAGGTCTAGGTGAATTAAGTTCTATGCGCTGGTTTAGCTTATTCTAGTTACGTATAGCAACTTAGGAAATTCCGAAAACTAGCGCAGATTTTTTATAAATGTGCATTTTTACTTGCTCTGAATCAAAGTGTTGTTGAGGGCCACACTAAACGGCTTGGCGGGCCGGATTGTGGCCCGCAGGCCGCGGGTTGCATACCACTGGTCTAGAACTCTAGATAGCAAATATATATGAAAAGAAGTATTTTTAAGATAGGCACTTAACTTGCATGTGAAAAGTATTTTAACACATCTGTACTTAAGTTTTAGCTGTTTTTGATACCTGTAGAAGTATTGATGGCATCTCGTAGTTCAGTATATTTCCATTTTGTCAAGTCGTTCTTCTTTGCACCACCTGCCACTGTGTTAGATGCCGCAGCCATTGCACTGTGTAAGAAAAACAAAGGCGGTCCAACTCAAGCAAAGATTTAAAGTTTGAAACAAGCTCGGCGAATTACTCGACCTACTCGTGTCATAACGATCTAACTAACAACTCGACTGGCCAAATGACCTAATTTTACTTGTGTCTTCTAACGAGTTATGGCAAGAGTAGTTTTTACCGCAAATCGACTTTAAAGTTGTTAGCCAAATGACTCGACTTAACTCGTGTTTGGTAAGGAGTTATGGGCAAGTGATTATCTATCAAACAACTAGAATTTGACTTTTTGGTCAATTGACTCGATTTAACTCGCGTCTTGTAACGAGTTATTGACAAGAGTTTGTCTGTCCAGCAACTTACCTGCTGTCATAGAACAAGTTGTTGCAAAGAAAATATTCCGCAAAACGCCACTTTAAATGACTCGACTATACTCGTCATTTGTAACGAGTTGTTGGAAAGAGTTATTTCACCAATAATGCGACTTTGACTCTTTGATAAAATGACTCGACTGAACTCGTGTCTTGCAAAGAGTTGTTAAAAGACGTTATCGCCCCAACATAAAATTCAAGCAAAAGTTCAGAACCAAATGTAAAGTCACCTCTTTTGCATCTGAACAACGGCTGCGTTACTCGGTTGTTCTTCGACCAGTTGTGGATGCGAGTCATCTTGTGCGAGTCTCATCGCCAACTCACGATCTCGTCTTTCCTGCTCCTCTATGGCACGTCTGTTGAATAACCAAAAATTATTTTTAACTTGAACAAACAGATTAAAGCCCATAGCCTCAATAACTCCATTTATTAGAACAGGGATGTAGGTAGGTTGGGTCACACTTTTGGGTCGGGTTTGGCTTAGGTTTGAATAAAAAAGGGCATGACTTCACACTAGACATCAATTGTGTCGCAAAGTCACCAAGTTTCGACTTAAAAAAACGGCTTTAGTAAAGCTCTGGTCAGAAAAGTACCCTAGTATACTGTATGCAAAGAACACCCCCTTTAAAATAAATCAATCAAACTTCTCAACCATTTAAAATAAACAAGAAAAGCATACAGCAAACACAAAACCGGGTAATTTGCGAAAGTCGAACAAAACAAGGCCAAGTCAGGACTTTTGAATTTTAAATTTGTTCGAAACCCGACAATGTGTTACGCTATAACAAGTTTTTGGTTGAAAAATATTCGTAAATGAAAAGAAACCGTATAATAAAATTTTAAAACGAAATTAAAACAGTTTTATCTAATTTACCTTCTTTCTTCTTCTTCTCTTTCTTTTGCCATCTCAGCCTCAAGGCGAGCCTGATTAAACAGTAAAAACAATAAAGCTTTCTGATAACTACCGACTTTTATCACAAACATTTTTTCGTCAAGATTATTGGGCATTCCTTTTGTTATATATTTAACGGGGCACATATTAAAGTTAATTACTTGTATCTTCTTTTGCTCCTCCTCTCTTTTCCGCTCTTCCTCTTCTTCTCTCTTCCTTTGTGCTTCCATCTCAGCTTTACTACAAACAAACATTCCACATCCTTTGTCTGCTATTACTTTTTTTGAAAAACAACAAGGTTCACAAAACTCACATCCTTCGCTTCTCCTCCTCCTCTTTTCTCTTTCGTTCTCTTTCTTCCTCCATGAGTCTCTTGCGCCTCTCTTCCTCCTCTCGGCGTTTGCGCTCCAACTCCATTTGCTCCTGAAGAAACAATACAAACGATTCAGTGTTTAATCTCAAGTTATCGAATTGTTTTGGAATTAACAAACAAATAATTCAAATGCTGCGAACATCATATAAACGGTTTTATATGGTGACATTATGGTAAAAAAAACTACTAACCCTTATTTTATGCTACAAGCGCTACTCCTTCATTTATTTAGAATAAAACGATCGCATAGCTTTGCATTTAAACACAAAGTGATAAGTAAAGAAATTGTTTACTTTGTTGAAGACAAGCTAGTTGTGTGGAAAAAATACACGACGTCAATTATTTGTTGTTGTTTTTCGGATTTTGAAACCATTGGTCCAAAACACCCCGGATAATCAAGAAAGAAAAATGTAATGAAAAAATAGAAGATGAGATACCTTGATCTTTCTGGCTCGTTCTGCTTCTTCTTCTGCAAGTTTTCTCGATTTCAGATCTTTAAGTAAAACTTCCTCCTGTTTGATAAGTTGCTGAAAGGATTTTTCCATGCCAGGCAAATCCAATTTTGCTGCCTGCACACACAAAAAAAAACTTTCAGGTTTGTCGATTGTGACGTCACTAAGTGGTTGCAAAACATTATTTGCCAAATTTGGAAATACTACTTGGATTGAAAATGCCGATCAGAATAAGCTTTTTATTAAAGGCTTTTTGTAATAGAGTGGTAGAGCTGGGTCAAAAAGTAGGTTTATGACAAAACATTGTTTTCACGTGACTTTTCCAAAAACGAGTTTTCTTGAACGTTAACATTTCTTACAAAATACTTAAGCATGGGAAAAAAATAACTACTTTCATTGTTTCTGGATGACCACTTAATGATTGCATATGGGTGGGGTCTTTAAAATACTATAGAAAAACATGTAGTTTAAAGTTTATAATACGCCAGGCCTGTGACAGATGGTAATGGTGGCATACAGAAATCAAGTCTTACAAGCATTACCATACCAGATTTGGCAAGGAAAATGCAGTCTACCTGAAACGCTTTACAAACTTCCATTAGAAAACCATAATATTACAGTTTAAGGCGCTGGTTCTTACCCATGAGAACAACCAAGTGAATTTCATTTACCCCTTTGAAAATAAATTACTGAATATGTCACAGAAGGAAAAAAAGCCAGACTTACATGTGTTGTCACAAAAGAATAACGCCACAAAACCTAAAAAATGTAATTATCCCCTAAACATATTCATTACATCTGTAGGGACAATTACCCGAAGGTAAAGACCACTGGCTTGGGGGTAAGAGTTCCAAATTGGCACTGACCTTTATCTTGCTGATGTGAGAACGAAGTGCCTTTTCATGATTTTCCACCTTTGTGCTCATTTCCTTCTTATCCTTAAGGACACTGACCATAGCTCGCATGTTGGGTAGAGAGCGAAGCAGTGGCATCACCTTTGCCAGGGCACGGATACTAGGAACATCAAAATGCTGTTTAGTGATACGGCGAATGCATACAGGGTGATATTAACCGTTTTTTTTAATGAAGTTTACATTTTACAAACAGTCCCAAAACTAAACAAACTCAAGAAAACGGTGATTAACGCCAATTTCTTTATACTGCATTTCATTCAAAATGCAAAATGTTCGCAAGTTGTCTGATAAACCGGCAAATTGTACAATGGTTGCGAAGATAAAGTAGTTTGCAATATAGCTGGAATAACATGATTGCGAAGTAAGTATCATATTGTTTTTTAATTCAAGCGCCCATTCTGTTTACACCCTTAATTGCAAATTGTTCAAATTTACAAATAGTTACAAATTGAATCATGAACAGCCAAATAAAACAATAGTTTTGAAGACAATGTGTTTTGTAATAGAAGTTAATACGACAACTAAATTTGAAGTTAAATGTACTGTATTTCAATTAAAAGGGCGACGATACTTTTTTAGACAAACTAATTTGCGAATTGTTTAAACTTACCGTGGTTGGTGCTTCTTTCTTGCAAGGTAGCCTCGAATGTGCTTCTGTATGCAAATGTAGTTTCCTCGACGCCAAAGTATTTTGTTCTTCACTGGAACAAATAAACGAGGTCGTTTTATGACAAAAATAAGAAAGTCCGTCCACTACGTTAACATAGTAGTCAAGTAGTTTTGTTTTAATGAAGGGTAATTTACTTTAAAGCATGAATTTATTGTATTTTCTAAATCAACTTTTTAGGCCCACTCCAAAAGCGAAAGATTTGTGACATTCAGTGTCAGGACATTAAGTAATAAAACAGAATGTTATTGTCAGACTATTTTTATGTGCACAAAAGTTTTCATGCTAAAAGTTTATTTTCTTGATTTCGTTTATTTTTGCTCTTTTAAACCCTAATACCAATAGGTTACACTTCGACAAGAACTGTTTTAATAGTAACTAAATCAAAATTTAAATTTTACGGATCCCCCACCATTCTAATCAGTCGGGCTCCCATGCATCCCCAATAGTTAGACATAGGCTAAAAAAGCTTGCCTGTGGTGGGATTCGAACCCACGACAGGAGACTTACGGAATTACTCAAACACTTTTTCTTACACTTGATGACGCTGAAGGCACACCAGATAGATTTCCTCCATCTTGCACGAATCAGCCACTTCTCAACACGTTTGATGAGAATCTTAAGGTTTTCGGGGTCCGATCTCATAAGCTGGTCAAACTCCGCAAACTGCAAGGCAACAGATTAACGCAATATTACAATTGGAAAATTTTGAAAAATTCTACACTTGGGATAAGGTGTTTTACTGTTTAAACTAACAAATTTCGTTTGAATATATCATTTTCAAACTTCAATTTGTTGTGTTCAAATCATTTTTATTATGGATGTTTTATCCTGTGGCTTTTTAGCAACTAAAGATGCCAGCTAGGTGAAATATATATATATTCCATGCATATTTTTTTTCTTCGACTCATTTTTTGTAAACTATTTAAGTTATCTTTTCCGAAGGTTCGAAACCAGCAAGAATTCAGGTTTAAACATTAGTAAACTCTTTGGCTTGATGTTCAAGAATTTGAATGATATGTTTTGTTCTCTGGCTATCTCAAGATTTACAGTCCAAACATGCTTTTAAATGTTCAGTGTGAAAACATAAGCAAATAAATTGCAGGTGAAAAAGCATGTGACAATATAATGCACGACAACATACGTATGATCTGTTCACATATGTGCTCTTGTGCTATTGCTTGTGTCAGTATTATGTATTACCCTGACATTGCGTTTAAGAAGGTTTCAGGAGAAACGCAGGAAACGCAAATGTGATGACATTATTATTGACATCTGCACAACAGCGTGGTCTTGTTCGTTCTACGCGCAAACGGTTTTATTTCAAGAGGGCAAGACATTGAAAAAGTGCATGTTTTTTTTTCTATTATACCCGATTCGGGCCTTGTTAGAAAAAGGCCATCCTCGGGCCGAGTTTCGGGCTTGGGCCATGGTCTTGGGGCGTTTATAAATCAAATTTCACATTCAAGCGCACACTTGAATACTAAATCAAACCATACTTTAGTTATTTAGGTCTGAAACAATGTAAATTATAGGGAAGGTTCGACGTAAATAGATGCGCAACCCGTTGCTAATGGTTTACGATTAACACGAATGCACCTGTCGTATATAGTCACAAAACAACGTGTACGACATTCATTTAGTTGGAATACATAATTAATAGCGGAATATTAAATGTAAGAGCCTTACCGCTTATAACAGGCACCACGGCTGCATGAATTATTTACAAGACTGCAAACGAATTAATGTCAATATTTTAACGCCGACTGGTAAATAAACTTTCTACCCCATAGGGACTTTTGACACAGAAGTGAAAGGCTAGTTGTTTTATATTGCGTAATGTCTCACATTTAAACCTTTTATTTCAAGACAAGTTTAAAAATTTCGAACACTTTTGGGGCTTTTAAGTCGTTTTGCCAAATCGAATGTGAAAACAAAAAACTTGTTTGTTCAGTTCGTAATTATTTTAATACAGCTATAGTTGCTAAAAAACATTTGAAAAACCATTTTTACCGTCTTATTGTAAACATAAATATATTTTAATAATTAAGAGTGCTGTATGTATTGAGTCTTTAAGCAACATCGCGCATTACATAGATTTTGTACAGAAGCATACTTTCCAATTTCAAACACCTTCAGTTTTTACAGATGCCTGTAACGTATTAGTCAATTAGGGAGCACGTTAAACGTGTTTGGAAAATCCTTTTTGCATGTCACCGTTCTTTCCCTGTCCTGATTAATAGGTGACATTAGGATGCCCACATACACTAACTAGTACTTTGTAATTAATTGTATAATGGAAACGCCATTAGCACCTGCGTACACTATCTTCATATTTGGTAGGCTAGTAGGGGCGAAACAAACGCCGTCCAACAGTTTTACTACAGCAGTAAGTAACTAGGGTTACCATATCTGAGTGGGTTAAGTTCCTTACACCTATCATACAGAATACCTCGGTTAATCTGGACCCGAATGGACTATAATTTGTCCCTTCTAGGCGAAGATCCGGGTTAACCAATGTCGATTAGTTAAAGGTTTACCACATTGCAAATGATTTATACCTTAAGTTATGCTCGAATTAGGCGAAGATCCGGATTAACCAAAACCGGTTTAACCGAGATTTACTGAATGTAGCTTTTTAAAATCAAACTGGAAAAGACACAGAATTGTTTTTCTTTAACTTATGGTACAAAATAGAGAAACATTAGCCATCTAGGTTCACCGAATAAGGGAAGAAACCATACTGTTCATTTTAAGTCCCAACCTAATGTGGCAATTGCCTACTAGTTTGATAACTGAGGCTGGGTTCGGTCTCTCGTTTTGAAAATTCTTTGAACATTCAGTTAACGCCAGGATTTCGGATGTTCCATACGTCTGGTACACCTTAGTTAAATGTTCAGGTTTCAAATACTCCCCGTTTTTCATGTTAATCTGTACACCCAGTAAAAAAAACGTACTGTATACTTTCAATTAAAATCACCCAGCTCGTTGCTAGGTGGATGAAGACTATAATGAACCTTATGCTTAATGATTTGAAATTTATCAAGTCAAGTCAGTAAGAATTTTAGATGTATTAATTTCGCTTTTATAGCATCATCGGTATATCTTATTTAAATAGATTCTATTGTGTGACTTAATGTTTGTCGTGAGCTTTAACCAGCAAAAAAAGCAAACAAACGCTTTTAGGGTTTTTCCAGAAGTGTTCGGCTTCCACTTTTAGCAACGTGTTACACAAACAACGAATGTAATAAATTAATGACAAAATCAACCAGCTTCGTTGTGCGGTTTTTAACGTACTTTCTACCCAGTCATATACCAGTTAAAAATTAACCCCAAAAGCAACAAGGTGATACGTGAAGGATGTGTCAAACCGAACCAGCATATGAATACTAGGTACAAAGTCATGTCAATTTTAAGGCTTAGGGTTTGACAAAACTATAATGGACATCGTAGCATGAAGAGATTCCAAAAAATCCAACTATTTAACAAAAAAGTCCAACTAATATATTAAACTAAAAAATGCCATCTCCCTATAAACTGCCATTTTCAACGGACAAAAGTTATTCACAGTTAAAACGGGCGCTTTATTGCTGTTATACGTTCGGAATGTCCGACGTCATTAAATGTTCGAACTAGCACCAGTGATAATGTAATCAAGTAAAATCTATCACTCAACAAATTTTGGTCTACTTTTTCTAAGAAGGTCTTTAGAGGACTAAACAAAGCTGTTCAAAATAGGAATGTGTTTGCGTTTGGCTCCACTGTGTAAGATGATCATTTTGCTTTTGTGTTTAGTTTGTTCCTTATTTTGTTTTATTTTATCTTACACAAAGTTATTAGTTAACTGCAGTTCATACTAGATACGCTTGTAGACAATGCAAATTGTAATTAAAACAAATTTGTTAAATGGCAAATTATTTTTTGTTAAAGTATTGAGGTCAAGTACTTAAAACTTTTTCACACTGTTTTATTGAATTAAGTTCAAATATTTTGTATTTAAATATGTTTTGCCGAAATTTGTGACAGCAAAATTATATATAAACGTGGTTTTAAAAAACCATTGCAATAAAATAGAACAAAAATTCAAAGAATGGTTTTGTCCAGTTGGTATCAGCTGAGTGACGCCCTGTTACGTGTACTGGAATTTAAACAGTCTGTTAGCCATTACCTGGAAATATGTGCCCGGATTTTATATACGTAGCATGGACAAACACTCAAATAATGACGTAACCGGTTTCATGTTGGACTGTACACACACATGTTGGTTGTAAAAGTTAATACTTCGAATATTTTCAAATCCCAAGAATAATGTAATTCTACGTTTGTGCGACATATTCTGAAGCAAATTTGAAATTTTTACATTTGACAAAAAAGAAAAACATTTTATAATGTTGGTAAAGTTCAGGCAGTGTTAATGTTTTAATTCAAAGTCGTTTTACAATCTTTTAGCTATTTGGTAACATCACAAGAATGTAATGTATAGAGTTTCTTTAAAGGAGGTTCACATGCAATGTTTTGATATAATGCAACGTCTTCGCTATATTCGAAGCAAAATAAAATGTTATTGATCAGTTTTTGTTTCAGTAAACCGTGAAACAAAAGGTGCTTTTATCGCGTTTTGTTATGCTTTTTTGGCATTTTACCCTAACTTTGTCAGCCACTTGGGCGGAAATTTTGCTGCGAGCAGTGGGGAAAAAAAGACCAAACAAAATACATGATCAATGCCATTATTAGCACAAGGGCTATTTCCTAACCACCTACAGTACACCAAGGCCTTTCGGATGGTACGTGAGTAGCTTATAGCTGTATTCATTTAAAGCCAGATTAAGGATTGCAACTCAACTGACCCAACTATTCAGGTTTTGGGCGAAACCCGTGCTTTGGGCATTATTTAAGGTCAGGACCCCATTTATCCAATGAACACTCAACGGAACGCTACGCAACTAACAAAAAAACAGTGTTTGAATGTAAACAGTCAAGTACCAGTTCTTACCTTTCCCGGGCGGAAAAATACTTTAGTCAGTCCGAACTTGAAATCCTTATCATCAAGACCGAGTGCTTTGAAGAGGGCCTGCAAATACACTTGATGATGTCACACAGTTTTGTTGCGCGCTTATACAACCGTATTTTTACTGTTGACAAGTATTGTGTTACTCAACCAATAGACACAAACTGTGTGCTACATAAGTTAACAACAAGAAAAAATAATGAAACAAACACTAAAAAGCCTAAAATGTACAATTATTGTCACCAACATCCTTAATTTGTGCAGTTTGCATGCACAGAAAACCTCGGTTAATCCGGAACCGTTTGGACCAAAAATTTGTCCGAATTAGGTAAAAATCCAGGTTAACCAATATCGATAAGTTAAACACTTAGCACATTACAGATCATTTGTAATTCAAGTTTTGTCTGAGTTGGGCGAAAATCCAGGTTAACTGTTTATTTACACCCAACTAAAATATTGCAACTAGTATTGAAAGCGGTATAGGAATGGATGTAAGACAAAAAGTTTACCTTGCAAAACATTCTGGGATCAAGACGTTTCAACTTGTCAGGCATGAGCGTCTTGTACATGTTGTACACGTCAGAAAATTGAGCACGTGAAGGAAAACCACCTTGCATGAGATCAAGTACAGACACCATACCTAAAAACCATCAACAGTGGTTGGAAAATGTATGGTTTGTTTATTATAGTGGCTCTCAAACTTTTTTTATCTGTGGTTTAGATATTATTTTCAGCACGGGTTTAAGGTCCACTACATTGTGAAACCGTTCATAACTTTTCAATGCCTTTGGAAGCCATTGGAAGTTCCGGTGTCAAAAATAGAAGCTGACTAGTTAAATGCTGTGGAAACATATTACACAAGTGGAGAACATCTGGAGCTTCAGACAAGCATTTTGGAACCTTTGGGGCTTTCTGAGTGTTTCTTATCAGTGGTTTATAGCTACTGATATATGTAAAACTTTGTCGGTGTTGGTGCCCACAAAAATGTTGAAAACTCTAGTTCAGAGACAAAAGTAGGAAAATCGGTTTCAAAGAGTTTTTTATTTGATTATATAGTTTTGTTTGAGGTGGGTTAGGTTTGTTTTTGTTAGAGAAAAAAATAAAAAGAATAAAAACACTTAAGCAAACTGACATACAATTTTTTGAACTTTTGAATGTTTTCACATACCAGAGCATTGCAGCTGACTAAGGATTTGTCCACCCTCAAATAAACTGTCTTGCATTGAAAGGTTGGGTTTGATGCAGCGAATAAAACTGGAACCAGTGTCATTTAGCTTTTCCAGTAGTTGACCAAGTTGGGTCTGAATAAAAGAAATTCAAATAAGATTTGCTTACTTGAGTGTTGAAAAAATCATATCGATAACCAACTTGAACCATAATTTTTCGGATAACTGTTTTTTTAATTTTTTTACACCACTTCATATACTTTTCTAAACACTAACTACACAAAACTCTACAAAAGCGAAAACATAAAACAAGAAAATCAAAAAGTGTAAAGTGAAAACACAAAATGTAAAATGTCCATTCCAGGTCAGTGTGAAAACCACATCATGTGATAACAAGTTCACAAGTGAAATCATGGAAAATGAGATTAGTATGAGTTAGGAAGTTGTTTCAAACCAGTAATAAATACTCACACAACATTTTTTTAATTCATTCTGTAAGATTTTTAGTGTTTAATTGTTTTAGTAAACCAACAACATTTTTGTCACAAAATGATGTTATTTGTAAAAGTTTTGAAGTGCAAATCAAGCAGAAACACTTCAGTTTGAATAAACAGATGGTGATTTTGAACATTTAAAAATTTCCATGCTAAAATGTAACTTTCAGTAACAAAATTCAACTTTTATTGTTGTGACCTCTTAAATTTGTATAGCACAAAAAAATATCTGTTTGAGGTTAACAAGCCCTAATTTTTTTTAAAATATAATGTGTCCACAGGATATGTCACAGATAAGTTAATGGTGAATAATACACATGTTAAACATGCTCAGTACAAAAAACTTGCTTCTTCAGTCCTTACATTGATGAGCGAAAATAAAAGATTTGTTTCATGTTTTACTTCTTTCATAAACCTTGGCCAGTTTAAGCATAGATAAGTGATGTCAAGAAGTTACAGCATAACAAAACAGTTTTAAAAGCTTTGATCCAAAAGATGTTCATTACTGTTTTATTTTTAACACAGTACTAAAGGTATAGAAAAGCTACCAGTAATAATCGATCTACTTTAAGAAAAAACTACAGCATTACCAACCAAGAAATCAAGCTATAAAAGCTAGTCATGCAAATGAGTAGTGGTAGAAAACAAAACAACTCAATATAAATTAGAAAGATCGTCATAGTAACACCACTAAATCAAAAGTGAAATCAAAAGGTCTCAAGCCTACTTACCCGAAAAGTGCTTCCAACACTAACGAAGTTTAATGAACTGACTTGATTTTTGCTATTTGCGTTAATCTACATGTACAATGTGCAATAACAACATCAAGCGTATGTGACTATAAAGCAGTGCTGTAATTGAAACATGGCTATGTGGACTGTAAAAGTGTAAATTTTCATTCATTTTTACCAAAGGTTTGAAGCTATAAATTTTAACTATTCATGTTGAATTAAAGGACTGCTTTTAATTTTTTGCCCTTTGATGCTAGATAATTCTATTAAGCTTTTTATGTGAACTGAAACCATTATTGTCAATAACTTGACAAATATATATGCCTGATTAAATAGTGAGAAATTAAAAAGCAAAACCTACAAAAAAGGTTTTCTTAAAAGATACATTTTGTTTTTTTGGCTTATTTGCAAGTTGCGACACACAAAAAAGTAAAATATAAATTAAAGCAATAAAACAACAATATAAAAATGATAGAAATTATGTGTTATAAATGCTTTTTTCTAGCAATTATTATGTACTTTAAACAAACATACAGCATTTAATTTGAAAATACAGCATTTAACTATTTGGGGATTTAACATTTTTAACAAAATTTTATTAAAAAACAATTTAAGCAAAATATGTCATTGTGTAAACAGTTAAATATAATGAACAAAAAGGGGTTTACCTTAAATTTATTGCCGACACTAATAAAAGCCAGTTTTCCTTTTTTCACTTGGGAAGCTTGGTTCTGAAAGATGTGACCAACAAGTTTGTGCTTGCTACTACACACAAGCTGTTCCAAAGAGTTATGAAGAGCATCATTGTTCTTTTCCACGAATTTGACCTGCAAATAAAATAGCAAAACTGATTTTATATTTTTTGTCACAACTGTAGTGTATGAGGTATAAAAGCACAAAAAAATAAGTCAAAACCAGTGGTGGGATTCAAATTTTTTGTCAACCGGTTCTGTTACAAAAGTCACATTTTTCAGCAAGCTCAGTTACAAAAAGTAAAAATAAAAAAAAAAAAATTGTTGGTTAATGAGCCTAAAATATGACTTACTGTTTGGTAGCATACAGCACCAGCAAAATGTCGAATAAGAAAACCTTCATCATCACGGATATTACGATGACTTGCAAGTTGAGATTTTCTTGGAATCTAAAACACAACATGCAAATGGCTTGTTCACTGGTAGTTATTAGCATGGCCATAAATTAACGACATAAAGACATCAGAAATTGTTCCCGAACAAAATTTAAAACAATAGCTATATTGTTGACAAGTTTATTTCACGTTATAAGTCTGGGCAATAATCTTTTATCCAGCATATGATATTCAATTTATATTTTTCTTCTGGGATAAATATCATGTAATATTTGACTGTAGGGTACCACTTTTCTCAGATGCTTAGACTAAACAATTCCAAAACCCAAAGCCTTAGTTTTGCTCCTGAGATGCATTTTTTTGTTCAAAAGTTTCAAGGAAGGTTAATACTATTAAGTCAACCAAGAGTTTAGGTATGGTGACTTGTCATTTCACTGAGAAGTTAAAACTTTTGTGCTGGAAAAACTTTTTTTCTTTTTTTTCACTGATTGTAAGTTGATTTCTTTACAAGACAAATACACTTTAAACACAGTGATTTAATGGACAAAAAATACATATTTTGGTCCATATTTACATTTAATTTGTGCATCCTGCTTTGGAGGCTTATTATGAAACTTGCAAATGCATGTTTTAAGACAATCTAATGCCAAAGAAAAGTCTGTATGTGATCAAATTACGATTTCTACAATAATGGCATAATCTCATGGCAGCTGGTAACTTGGACAAATTAGGAAGATTGGTGTTAGCCAAACAACACAAGGCCTGACGTTACACAAATTATGAACATGATAAATATAGCAGAAATATGGACAGTGATATTTTCAGAAAATATTGGACTGTGTCAATATTTACATTAATTTCAGTGTGTCCAGTAAACAAAAATATTGTTAAGGTCATTGAACAAGAATGTAACTGCCAATTTATAGTACAATGCTACTGCATGATACCGCCTTTTTGCACAATGTATACAAAAGTATCATTAAAATTGCTGACCGAATTTGCATGAAAAATGTGGCAAATCAAATATATGAATGGGTAGTTATGATTAAAACAACAAACTATCAAAAATAAAGGTACAAAACAACTGTTCAAAACCGATAAATTTTCTCAATTGTAAATTTTTGACCATTTGAGAATTCACAACCAATTTGAATTACATCATCACACATTTTTAGGCTCACTATGACTTACAGAAATTCTGAAGTGCCCCTTATGTTTGCTGTGCACCACAGATGTAAAGTGGGTGTCATCTGGTCTAGGAAGCTTGTTCTCTTCATCCAGTATATCAAGAATGCCAACCCTTGGTGACTCAATTAAGTCTGAGCAAAATTTTAATCATATCAGAGCCTGTACATATTTGTATCCTAATAATTTTTATTCTGTGTGGCTTACAATAGAGTGCAGCATTTAATTCAAGGTAGCTTTCATTTTAATCTCATGGTGACATTATTTTCCCCCTGCATTTTGATTTAATTTGAAATTTGAAATTCTTTTGCATATAGCCATTGTACAATATTAAACAAGTAAATTTATTTAAACCACCAAAAATATTTGTAGAACGTATATACAATAGTATCTAGTATTAATAGCATTACAGCCTATGGCTTACAATCAAGTACAAAAAATAAGCATTCTTTCTTCCTAGTTAATATTATATAATGGACTCTGTATTTAAACCTTCCATTCATTAACATAATTTAATATTTCATCCTTAAAATAAAAGAGATATTCAGAAAAAATAAATTTTATAAGCCTTTTTTTACCTATGCAGTCTTGATTATCGGCATATGTCACTTCATGGACTCCTAACCCCTCCTTTGCATATAGTTCTTGTTCCTCACGAAGAACACGACCGTTGAAAAATTGCTGGAGTTTTTCGTTGCAGTAATTGATACAGAACTGTTCAAAACTGTTCTCTTCAAAGTATTCTGGAAAAGGATAAAACAATTTGTACAAAAAATGTATAACTTGAAAAAAACAGGCCCTGTGCAAATGTTGAAGCACCAACTCAAAGAGGTTTAAAAATAAAATTTATTTTCAATTCAAAACTATTAGATACAAAATTGCTTGAAAATAAACAACACAATTAAACATTTACAAAGAAACATGTAAACAAATTGTAATGCAAAACCTCGAAAACAAAAGGTAATTTTTAAATTCAATGCACAACTTTTCCTCATTCTGATTCATTACAAAATTTGTAAGTACTTTATGGAAGGTAATAGTAATGTATCAGAAGGGATGTTCAAAGTAGAATAATTGGGTATTCTAGAATAACTGTTTCGAATCTAGAATATCGAATGCAATTCTCCTACTAAATGCCCCAAAATCCACAAAGCCAGAAAAAATAGCATAAGGTTAAAAAATAATTATAACAATTCTATTCAGTGATTTTTATTGCCTTTAGTAGAAGTAACTATGTTGTAAGCATGCTGTGGTAATTTGAATTGTCTGGTGGTAGAGGATTCGAATTGTCATGCTGTGGCTGACATAGACTCTCTAGTGCACAAATTAACCTAAAACAACTGCAAAAACAGGCACCCTAGCAAACAAAGTTGGAACATTGGGTGATAATATTTCAAATCCCAATTAAACTACCTGCGACTTTGCAACACAAAACGTAAACTTTGCAGCGTTTACTCACCACATTTTTATGTTTTTATGGGGTTAAGAAATGATCCAATCGTCATATGGTTTGGGATTCCTTCACTGTTTTTGCGATATTAACAGACAATCTCATGCTTACAATCTCTGCCTAAACCCATGACTGTTAAATGTTTTTTGTTGTCAAAGTCGGAAAACAATTAGATGCTGGTAAGACGTTGCAAAAAGTCGCCGGTAAGTCGTTTAACGAAGCGTAATCACGTGATCAGATGCGTAACAAGTGCGCTAATCGTTATGCCTCCAATGCACAACCGTCGTTATGGCGTTGTTATAGCGACTCGTGACTTGGCGTCAAGGCGTTGTATGTAACCGCCACGAGTCACTTGTCGTCTTTTGCAATTGGTACAATGACCAGGCGTCGACATAAAAACGTAACGCATGCGTTTACATTTTTACCAACGGCGAGAGCACACATTTCTATCGGTTCCAATTACCCGATATAAACGGCAAAAATGGATTCGAATTCAAAGGATTTGATATTCTACTTGGAACATCCCTATGTACCAGACAAGATACAATATACAAATAACATACAATCAATATATACATGAATATACACACTGGTTTGTCACACCTAGCCTGGTATTCCCTGTTCAAATAAGAATACAGCAGTAAACTGATTGAAAGAAAAAAAACTTACCGAATCCGGCAATGTCCAGTATTCCAATATAGCCATTGGATTGTTGAAATGGAAAACATTCATTGATTCTTGAAACCACATAGTCAAACAAACGTGAGTAAATGGATTTTGCCAATGCTTCTCTTGCATTCGATGATTGGTCCATCTTCAAAGGCACCCTAAGCAAAATTGTATTCTTACAACAGTTCAAAGCAATGGCTGTTGTTTCGCTTAATGTGAGCTAGAAATGTATAACTCTGTCTGTTACTGGAGTGCCATTAGATGGCTACACTAGCCAATATGGCGTATCTCTTGCACTGATAAGACCTTACAGGTCGAAACAGTGTGCACTGTCTGCAGCTTACTTATGACTTATTGGCTTAATGTTTTTATAGAAAGATTGGTAAAAAAACAAAGGTAACAATAAACTAAATGATAGATAAAATGCATGAAGAGAGGAATAAACGTAATAGTATTTTTGCACAGAGCTTTACAAGTTTATTTCCACAAAATGTGGTCAGTCCATGCACAAATATAATATCCAACGCATATAACTACACTAGCAATGCCCACTTCACATTTCAGATCACTCCCAAAAGAGCTATTCACCTTTTTGGTAACATTTAAATTTTTCTTGTATTTTACAAGACTTGTAGTTCACCAATAAACCAGAGCTGTAATTAACCTAAGCAACTTATGATGAGCAGTTTACAACATACATATATAAGCAAAATTAAATATGTACACTCACTTTTACATTTACAACATATAAACTACCACAGATTGGTTGGTTTTTAATTACTCTAGTCCAGGGGTCGGCAACCTTTAGGCTATGCGTGCCAATTTACTTGTAGTTTCCATGTGTTAATCACCTGCCGTGCCTAAGTTTTTCTAAATAATAGTGGTTCGTGCCAGCAGATATCAACTATAAGGAGAAAGCAGAGTATTTTGTGCATGTAATACTTAATTTTAAGACAATGGTATGATCAAAACCATAAACAAGCAGTGTAACAGGTTAAATTGTTACTTTAATATAAACACGCAAATTGGTTGGCGTGCCATGAAAAACTACCTCGCGAGGCAACCTTGGCATGCTTGCCAGGGGTTGCCGACCCCTGCTCTAGTCAATGTAAATCATAATAATCAAGAAACGATTTTTTACTTGATTGTATTAGTTTCTCCAGCAGATCTCATAGATCTTGTGGTAAGCGCTTCAGTGAGGGAAGTTGGATCAAGTCCTAAGAGTTCTGCTGTAATTTTAACCGACTCCCTGCTGCTATCACTAACCATACAACCACCTGCAATAAACATGACATTTTAAGCTTGTTAAGTGACCACAAAATATCATAGTAACAGTTTGAAAAGATACAAATTCAGTTAATCACTATTTATGGGGCCTTTTACTGCAATTAATGGAATTATATGTTTAAGTAGACATTTTTACAAAACAATTGGTACGCTATGGTTTCTTGCTCCTGCAATAAACGAATTATGAGATTACCTAGTATGCAATTAAGCAGATTTATCTATATTGTTCTTTAAATAGCTTAGCTGAACAAAAAATTGACCACTATCATGGTAAAAGTGTCTTGTAAGGGAAGTCAAAACATTGATTACATATCAAGCTTATCAAGTTCAAAAGCTTTTGCCAGAAGAGCTCTTGCATAAACTTGACATTATGCCTGGCAGCAATAGCTTATGTATTGATTATATATAATAAAACTGTTAAAAAAGCAATACTCGATTCCGAAAAATAGACCTTTCATAACTTTCAAGTCAAACAATGTGAAACTATGGAATGTAAAAATAGAGAATTTGGAGTCATTTTGTATTGTTAAGTTAGTTACTTTTGCTAAACCATTACCTGATGATCCCCCAGCATCTTCAAATGTAATGTTTCCAAGATGCAAAACACCTGCTACTACTTGAAATATCTCCATAATATCACCATCTGAAATTCCCATCTCTTTCATGGAATTAGAAATCCTAGAGAAGTCTTTATAGTCGTTTAAGAGTATATCATTAAGAGCTCCTTTCTTCTTTTGCTGCATAAAAAATTGGACAATTTGACACAATAAATTTGAAAAAAGTTTCTTTTGACCATGTTTTATTGTAGAAAGTTTAGTGATGAGTGGTTCTTTAGCAAAACAGACTGTTTGGACTAGGCATCTCAAAGATTGTGAAAAGGTTAATTGTGTAGAAAGCTCGTTTCAAACTGTTTTTCAAAGCAAAAATTTCCTCTTCAATTTGATTGGAATGCATATGATATTCTTGAAACTCCTGATTTTTTTTTTGTCTGTGAAGTTGTTTAAGCAGTCACCTTGTGTTGTATTCTGATATACACAGACTTGATGCAGGGCCGTTAGGGCAATCACAAAGGCTTATGTGGTTAAAGATCTATATCTAAATTATATCAACTGCACTCGCTACTTTACTAGCTGTTCTAGTTCATACATATGCATATGCCTGCATAAAACTTTAGGATATGTTTTGTTATAAAATACCCATTAAAAAAAGGTTGGAGACTTATGTAAAGGTAATTGATTTATGATATGTACCTGCTCTGATAGACGATCTGGTTTCACTTTTTGCAAATCGTCTTTTGTCAAAAAGTATTGAGTACATCCATTTTTCAAGTACTGCAAACAATGTGAAGTAAACAACAAAATTAAATAAAGGCAACTGCTCTACAGCTGTCAAAAGAAAATCACATTATTGTAGCCTAAACTTTTTCGTATATTTTTGAGTAAAAAACATTTCTTAAAACTTGTGTACTAAGGATACATAAAAATATGTTCACAATAGTACTTTTTGTGTGTGAGCAGCCTACCCTAAAACTGTCAGGATTCATAAGGTGAAGTTTGGTCTTAATATCATCCGGTGCACCACAACAAAGCCGGTAGAAAATATGATAGTTCCGTTCGCGTGCACTTTGGGTAACAATCCTTGACTTTTCCAGTAAGTAATGAGATATGAAACCACCAACAACTTTGCCCTAAAGCAAAAATAACTATGTTTGCTGAATTGAAACAAAAGTCTGCTAAGGCAAAATGGATATGTTTAAAAATGCTTGATTTCAAGGGTATGAATATGTGATTTTAAGGTCAAGGTCTGTGAATCTTAACCATAGGGTTGCAGCCCTCAGGAATGGATGTAAAGAGTTTTCTCAAAAGTAGTAAAAAAAAGGATTTTCATTTTATTGCTATTTTGTCACAGTATAATTTATGAGTAAAAAAGTTAACAATAGTGGTGCTTTATTATCTAGTGTAAATATAAAGCAACAAAATGAACGTAAACAAAGTGCTTGAGACCTTGAGTACTCATTAAATGTACTGCTTCTCTAGAGACAAAGTTAAAAAATGCCTTAAAATCAAAAGTTGCATTAAAGCAAAACATTTTCTGAATACCTTGAGGAAATGGATTTCAATAAACTTTCCAAATCTGCTACTGTTGTTGTTTCTCATTGTCTTGGCATTGCCAAAAGCCTCCAATATTGGGTTAGCTGCAAAACAATACAAGGGCTTAAATCTCTCATACTTATACGTGACCTTCTTAGAAAAGGATATCTGTGACCTTCGTTCCGAATACATGATCTTCTTACAAGTATTTTTGCCGCCGCACAATTATTTACAAACTTATGAATCAACCAAAACAGTTTTTCATATTATAAAGGTGTAGACTCAAGAAAATATAAGACATGCTTTGTAAAGTCTATTAGGTTTAGAAACACTGATGTATTGTGAAATAGTACCAAGTGATATAGGCAACTACCAACTAGCATGCAAACACATGTTATACACAACCAAGTGTTGAAAAAATGTAGAAACATAAACAGAAGAAAGATGCTTTGAACAATGACATTTGTTGTACCTTGCACAATTCGCTTATCAATATCTTCTCCAGACCCATAAGTATCAGCCAGGTAACGAAGCACAAACTTGGTATTTTCGGTCTTGCCCGCACCACTTTCACCGGACACAATGATAGATTGTGACAAGCTGTTCACTTTCATGTCACGGTAAGCTTTGTCAGCTGTATGAAAATTTTACATTTTAAGTATGAAGTCATACACAAGGTTTAGGCATAAAAAGTTGTTACATTTGAAGTTCCGTATGCGTACATTTGAAAAAAGCTAAACAATTGATATGAACTTAAAAATATCAACTTGTTTTAAAGTAATGGTACTTAACCAGTGGGAGATTTACCACAAACAAGTGTAGGGAAATCGTATAATACCCAAATGGTGCTTAAATTGTTATTTTACGTTTTATTCGAATATCCAAGGTCATTGATCTGGTTGTTTAGTTACAAAGTCAAGCATATTTAATCAAACAAAGAATATTATTGTTAATTTAAGGCACAAAACATCATCATGAAAATGACAGATGAAAAAATTTGAACTTGGTGATAAGACTTTAAGGGAAAACTACACCAAAAGGTGTAATTTATGGGGTTGCATTAGAAAAGAACCACTATCCTAATGCAACCCCATAAATTACTGCATGCACACATAGAGTTGTGGTTTTCGTAATGGAGCTGTATTGTGTACAGACCTTGTCTGCACCGGCACTGTAAATTGATAGAAAGTGGGTAATTATTAACCACTGACGACAGCAGTAACCTACCGGCAGCGTGTAGATAACCTCTGTACCTAGCACCCAATTGATAAAAGTTTACTGTCTGAAAGGGCAAAAAATACCAACTATGTACTGACTATATATCAGTAATTTTACTGCAATATATATATATTTACTGGGGGGCATCATACAAGGCCAGTGGTTCTCAACTGGTGGTCCATGATGCTGTTTTGGGTGGTCCACTGAATTTTTGGTGATACACTGGAAATGATTGCTTATTATATATTGAACTGGGCCGGTGGTCCATGGCCTAAAACGAGTTGAGAACCAGTGTACTAGGTCAAATTATTACCCAGAAGTGAATTCTATAAAATGAAATGACAACCAGACTGGCGATTGTAATATATATATCTGCTGGGCCAACTTCTTCACTAACAGTTGAACAATAGTTATGTACTGTTGGTTTGTGTTGCATGCAACCATTTCTTTAGCGATAGCCTTTGTTCTTATATATATAATCATTTTATCGCATTTGTGCTCTAGTGCGTTTTTTTTTTTGCTTGTGTGTGTGCTTGCAAATACTTTACTTTATTGCTATAAAGAAACCCTATCGCTCTGGTGGACAAAACGTTAGCAAAATTACAAGCACATAAAAGAACAATACTAGAGTTGAATGACAAATTTGTTAAAGCTAGAATATTAACAAATTAAGTACAAGGCACCCACCTATTGCATAGCAGTGTGGTGGTAGGACACCAAGTGATTTTCCTTTGTAATTTTTGACCAGCTTTTCATTGTAGAGGGAAGGAATATCACGGTATGGATTGACAGCAATGAGAATGTTTGCTACATATGTCTGTGAATAAATATTTATTTATTTCATTTTGGCAAAACACATTGACTAGCTTTGATACTACAGCATTTTGGCATAAAAATACACGGCACTTTTTTGCATGTCTAATACAAACCAACATTTTTTCTCACAAATACACTAATTACTTATGGTTTATATGAAGATTTAACTTCCAACTTTTAACTAAAATTGCAATTTAATGGTATGTATAGTATTTGATTAGTGTTTGACAAGTATTTGGCCGGTCAGTTGACCAGATTTTATTTGACCAGTAAAATAGCCAAACCTAGTTTTAACTGTTGGCGACATGCCAACGGTGTGCCTAATAATTTTAGTTATTAGTTTTTTGCTTATCCAGTCGGATTAAAAAAGCAGTCCAAACTATACAGAATAATCCAGTAAGCATTGTTATAGTGAAAAAAAGTACAGTAAAACCATCTTTTCGCCAGCAATCCTATTACGTTGATTTTAGTTTGCTTGGTAAAAGTTACAAATTTTAAACCACCCTTTTACAGCTTTATACTTTTTTAACTCACTGCATGTAACAACTCACATAAATCTTATCCTTTTTGTATCTCAGTCTCAAATTGTGAAGAAGTGTTGCCTCATTGAGATACATCAGAGCACAATTGTCATCTGCATCTTTGTTTGCATCAGGCTCAGCGGGAAACACTTGGCTATAAGGTGCTGTTATAGGCTGAGAAAAAACAGTTTACAGCTTAGAGCAGAAGTGTCCAAACTTTTTATAATAGTGGTCAATTTTAGCCAGGAAGATACCCAAGGGCCAATGTTGTTTTGCGAAGTTCTTAACCATAGAATTAGAACACAAATATACAGGAATTTGTAGATTTTTTTTGTGTCAGCAAACACATATATATTTCCTTTTTAACAGGTTAATATGGTTCTGTGGAAAACTTTTGCATGAAGTCGCAAGTCACCCCAACCAAAAAAACCAATAAAAACTATGGCGGGCTATACACAACATAATTTAAAACAACAGTGACATGTGTTGTAAAATGCTGCCACAGGCCGCACACATTTGGCACGCGATCAGCACTTTAGACACTTGTGAATTAGAGTGAGAAAAGTTATAACTTATATTGTGCTAAAATATCAGGAATTTTTTGAAATGCAAATTAACAAAGGATTTTACAGAAAAATATTGTTTAAGTACATGAATAGATAGCATTAGTATTTTATGTATTTAAGCACCATTCTAATTTAAATCGATATTTAGGTTCACTTGGCTACATGTTCATAAAATTTACATGATTTTTTGCTTTTTTTTATTGATTTACAATCATAAAAAAACTTTCAAATTTTAACACAAGTAGCAATAAATAACACGCCTCTTACTTTAACATTAGCTGCTGTTGGTTGTACAGTGATTGTATTGCTTCCAATATCCTTTATAGTCCCAAGAATGAAACCATGTTCAGGATAGGGACCCCAAACTATTTTGCCACTGTCCATGGCTTTTTTTTAATGTGATAGTGTTACAAAAACATTATGACCAAAAAAATTACCTACAAAATAAGAAGCCTAACAGAAATGTGTAGGTTATGTTGTGTCCACAATACAATAGGAACATTAACCAAAAAAACAACTGGTATATTTGAAAACAGTTGTTTGGAAAGACAAGAACACCAATTATTGTAAACGCAGTTTTACACTAGTCAAAAAACGTGGCCAGTTCATCATTTGAGGACCTTGTCTTTTGAAATCTTTTCTTTTTTTGCTGACGCAGCTTTTCACACTCCAAATCAATGGTCGCAAAATTTCCACTTTTATGTGCATCAGTTAACAGATCCAACCAATCTTTAGTTTCTGGATAATTTTCTTCAGGGTTGATTCTATTAAACTGCTCTAGTAAGTAGTCATACAATGCACTTAAACACCTTTTCGAAGAAACTAGGTATATAGCTTGTCGAAAGAGGTAAAAATTTAGGGTGATTTGCCACTTCAGGCTGGTCGTCTTTACAGCACGCATTGTTTTGTCAGCTGTGATTAGGCTATGTGCATCGAATGCAGTTCGGTATACAGATGCACGTATATTAGCAACATTTTGATCAGTTAATTTTTGTGATAAAATATAGGGTATTTTTTTATTGTACCCCATTACAATAAGGCATACATAGGTGAATTCCAAATAGTAGGGGTTGTATTGAGCTTCAGCCAATTTTATCAACTTCTTTGCATAACTAGAGTCTTTTTGGGTTGCTACAATACCGGCAAGTTGTAGCATTGTTAAGTGAAAAAAGCGGCGGTCATCTTTGTCGGGCACCGTCCATTCACCTGATTTAACACCAATAAACGCTTTGTGTGCAGCTATCTTGGCAGAAAGGTTATAGCTTAAGTTATAACCACTTAGCTTCTCTAATAAATCAGGACAATCATGTTCAGAACACAACTCTACAAACTCCATAAGCTGCCATGTTTGAAACCTGTTAATATTTTGACCACCCAAGCAAAGTGACTTTACAAACTGAAAAGCTTTTTCAGGACAATCTTTGAACAAACTTTGCAGCATTCGTTTTCGAAGAACAACATTTTTATTGGTTTGTTTGAATGCAAAAGCTTTTTCAGCAATTGAAACATACTTTAAATATTCATCAGCGGGCAAACAGTCAACAATGCAATTCATAAAGTCTTCTGGAAGAGCATCATTTTCACCCCAAATTTTACACAGTGTTTCGAAAACTCCTGTTGTGTTATTAGCTTGCATTTGCTTTTCCATTGTTTGGAGTTCTTCAGAAAGCATTCCTAATATGGGAGATGGTAATGGAGTGCTGTGTACTAGGGATCCTTGTAGCAAAGCTATTTGAAGTTTAGTGTCCAATTTGTTGTTTAGTGAATAGTAATCTGTTGCATGTTTGCATGCTTCAACAATCTCACCATGATTACACAAAGAGGTAATGAGAACTGATTGTACATAGGAAATTGGAAAATCCTTTACCCTACTGCATTGTTCTACAATTTCTGCAGCATTTGTAATTAACACATCTGAAACATGACCTGATATCAAACTGTCATCAATAATTTGGTGAGATGGCACTGATTCTATGTCCTGTAGAAGTTCTTTTGCTTGACTTTCTAATCCATGTTTCAGAAAAAATAAATACACCAGCCACCAATTAGGTGTTGCTTGAAGATCTGTTGCCAAAAAAGCCGCAATTTCTTTCATCAAGCTCTGGGAACTTACTAAACTCGCAACAAAATCATATTGCTCCTTCACATTCTGGTCAGGGTTTTTCTCAAATAAAACTGGCAAGACAAAATGTGGTTTTAAACATCCATCGCTTTCAAACTTAAGCAAAAGATCTTTAGTATACTGGTTGCTTGTGCTCAGAGCCATTTCCAATGCAAAATCAAGCACTGGCACATCGTTGAATGACTTCTGTGTTAATTCGAGTTGAGACAACAGATGTTCAAAGCTTCTGCATTCTGAAAGAAGGTGCCAAATTAGGAAACTTGCTGTGTCTACAATTTCAGGTTCCTTTCCCAAAATAGGACATTCAAGCTTTTCTTGCATTTGTTTTATAAGTTCCATTCCACCTGAACAGGGGATAAGATGATGGATTGCATGCATTAGCAATTGTTGCCCACAACTAGGTAAAAAAGCAATTTTGGCTGTTGCTTCACTTAGAAGATCCTTTTCCAACATATATTCCATAAGACGAACAAATGGAACAATTGAAACTGGCTCTGTATTGTGACGACTGCAGTCATCGAAAAGTTCCACAGCTGTACTGGCTGCACCTGCCTGTATCAAGCCCGAACATACCAAACAATAAAAATGCCAATTTGCATTATCCTGTGCTTTCAGTTTGTTTACAATTTCAAGACTCTTCTCAACACTTCCAGATGCACTGAATGCCATCGCCAAATAGCCCCAAGCAATTGGTAAAATGTCAAAACTATGTTTTTTATGTCTATTGATGATATCAAGTGCATTTTCTACGTCACCTGACAAAGCATATTGTCCCAGAAATTGTATTAAAGTGTGTCTGGTAGGTTCTAAATTGGCCACTAATAATTTTTGTTCTACAACTAATGGGTCAAAAAAAAAGTCATTTTGGTTTCTGCATAATAAGTAGGCATTGTGTATGTGTATTGATTTGTACTTCACATTTCCAAACAATTCATTAGCAATTTTCATTCGAGTTTCTGATGACAATTCGGCACACCATCTTCCACAGTAATCAATAAGTAGTTTTGTTACTGATAAGAAATTTTTGTCATGTTTGCCCTTACTCAATTGAACTTGCACTTCGCTCAGAGATTTTGAGCTCAAAAAGCCAAACTTTTCTATTTTTTCAACGAAATTCCTCCTGATGATTTTGAGGTCCTCATTTGTTTGGACATAGGTTTCTAAACTTGATTCTTCTTCTGTAGACCACTTTTGGGAATAATATCGAAATGAGGAGCAAATTTTTCCAGTGCCATAGCCGTACCTGTTTAAAACAGACAATCTCAGCAGAAATAACTTTGCAAACATTATTCAGCAATTGTTATTTAATAAAATTCATTGTATAACCAGCTTGCAAATGCTTCCTAAAATGTGTAAAATAAATGATTAATATATTTCTACATAACATTTAATTAATAATATTATAATGTAAATTTCTAAATTCTAAAAATACTTTTAAGCATTTGTGGCCTTGCATTTTCTGTATTAAGTTGTGTTACAAACCACAGTCTTCAGGGGAAATGTTCTTTGGCGACCATTAAGTGAATTATTCCTAAACGAAACGTATTAGTAAAATACATTCTCAAAATAGCTGTATTTCTTTGATTCCTCTTGCTGTGTACAAGATAAAATAACTAGGCGAATGCCTCAGAATAATAACTTCTAAAATTAGCTTTCGTAGACGGTCGGCACAACTCAACAGACAACACATAATTAGGTTACCAAAGTTACATCTTGTCACGCGTGCTGCACTTTTTTCGTGTTACATACCGGGATGGAACTGAACTGACCGTTCAGAAATAAATAACTTTTGGCCCGAAAACTGGAACGAAATAAAACCGAAATCCCTGAAAATGCCTTTATAAATTTATTTTATACGACCGCAGCGAAATGAAATACCGGTAGCGGAATAAAAAACTGCCCAGAACGAATAACTTTATTTCGTTTTGTTTCGTTCCGGTATAAAACACTGCTTTTTTCACTTGAGTAACCAGGCAGATCTTTACTCCATAGCGTCACCGCCCGGATTATTTTTTATACGTTTTGAACGATCGAGCAGAAAAGTTGAAATGGAAGTGCCCAGTGGTGGGATTCAAATGTTTTGTCAGCAGGTTCTATCACATAAGTCGCATTTTTCAGCGGTTCTGTCACAAAAAAGTCCAATCACAGTAACCAGTAATGCTGACCGGTTCGATGATCACATAAACTTTCGTGAGACGGTTCTATCACGGTTCTATAGAACCGGCTGAATCCCAACACTGCAAGTGCCCCGTTTAAGATGCTTACCAAAAGTACCTATGTTAACGATGTGCACACATACCCGGCATAGCCCAAAAGCAAAAGCCTGAAGACCGACTCCCAGATTGTTTATTTAATACGTTCTTTCTTAATCTTCACATTGTTTGTTTAAAATTTAAATCATGTGTTTGATAACAATTTTTACAGATTTGTCGCTCGCTATCTTTCTGTCATTGTGTTATTTTTCTTCACATATTTAAGTACGTCCCTATGTAGGCTAAATCTACCCGTTTAAGGGGTGGCTGACGGGATGATCACAAGGTCTTTCCCCAATCCCCGAACGAATAATGTTTATGTTCACATATGCTTGTTGTGGTTTCGTTACCTCAGTGCGATCGAATAAACTGTAACTAAGTAAATGTGTAATTTGAAAACTGGGGCCGAATTTCGATTTGACCCATAGTTCTAGAGAACTTTATCACACTAAAGCAAAACCTTTCCCTTTTCACTGAATCAGCTTTTTAATGATTGATGACTAAGCATAAAATTGGTCGAGGATCGGCTTCGAGCTAAATTTTAACACGGACTTGATTTGGGCCACTTTTGTATGCCAATATTATGGCAGTAAATCTTACTTTCAGGCAAGTTTGGACCTTTCGGGTTTCGAGCTTGTGCTATTGGGCGCAGGTACTATAATTTCGGTACCGCTTAGCGTACTCGTCTGAATCGGTAAATTGTGGTTAATTTGTATAAACTCATGTTCTCACCTTCACCAAATTTTCACCATTTTATTCAAAAACCATCCTTTATACAACAGTGGAATTAATCAACCGCCGCCTTAACTGTCCAAGTACCGATGTAGCCTGTACGTCTATTTTACCCAATATTTCACTATATGGCCGTAAATACCGCCTATTCACGACTTTGCAAGCCACTTTTTTGGTCCTAAACAGAAACAACGAGTTTCCATGTAGTAATTTAGTCTTGGGCATGGCCCATGCATCTAATATTGCAAAGCCTATAAATTCTGGAACTTGTCGTCTGCTATACTGTGTTTATATCGTTGCAGGAGAATCATAAACTTACGAGACCGAAACGTCCTGTGTGATGCGTGGAATTCGAAACACTTGCATATTAGTTTGAAGTAAACTATTCATGTAGGTCGGGTTCGACACCAGTGTGTGTTCTTCCTTGCGGCGCTTGAAATAACTTCACAAGGTTACTTTTTTAGGTTGTTTCATGTCGAACACTGTCCCTCCATTCCTAGCAATACTAGGGTTCTCTCGACCGATTCAACGTTTTCAGTGCTCCAAACTCGCTCTCTTTCTGGACTCGGTGCATTTGCTGCACGTTAAGTCATGATTCACCAAGTTATGCCAACTGATTCGTTCTCAATAACGTTTCAACGTTGTGCAGCTTGTTTCGGTTTGGTAATTGAGTTCATTGCAATTGTGTCACTATGCGTTCTTTTACCAATCCAAAAAACGTAACACAACAATTAACTAATTATGCAATGCAGACCACACATGCGAAAACCGTTTGCTAAATATTAAACAGCGACAACCTGTTGGATTGATGTTGTGATGAAAGCCCTCCGCTAATGCTATTGTTTTAATAGGAACAAAAATAAGACATGGGACACTCGTATCCGACTCGAACCTTTTTCAAAGACCTGATTGTCTTGACTCGAGCCACAATTATGAAGAAAAACTTGAATTAATCTGAGGGGACGCATACACCAAAAAAACTGACTTGACTTGGACTCGTTAGTCGTTAAACCAGATTTCATTTAATTTTTTTATCTGTTGAGTATACTTATTTGCGCTTATTTGCACAAAAACTTGGCATGCAAATCGAAACTGTGTTTCGGAAGCGTTTAGGGTTGAACTAAAGTTTGCAAAACCCCAGCCTAGAGTTAACCTTTTCATTTCGCCTAGTCGTTGCACTACAATTTTATTTTTATATGCACGTATTGTATAAAAGAGTCATCTCACAATCGCCGGCCCTCACTTTTTGAGTTTTTTGAAAAAGAACGACTGTGAACCTTCACTCATCCGGTTTATTTTAATTTAAATTCTATGACGTGGCCTTGAAAAAGTATTTATTGGGGGAAGTTCCCTGTGTTGTTATCCAAAGCCGTTTCTTGTGTTTTAACTCTTTGGAAAAGTAACGAAAAGTTTTTGGTACTTTAGGGCCCCTTTGTCTGGCTGATATCGCATAACTATGCCTTTAGTTAATGCCTAACACTGCGCCAAAAAATATAATACCTTGGGTAGTAAGAATGCCGGAAGTACAATTAAATCGTATGCAAGCATTTCAATTTCTTTTGATATTGTTTGCTGTTCCTGCTCAATATTTCTTATACGAATGGACGGGAAAAACGGAAAATAATAGAGTGGAATCAATTCACAGGTTTGTTGTGCTTTTTTTCTACGTTTTTTAGTTAGTTTAACTGAATTTCTGTTACTATAGTTTACTGGAAACGTCTAAGAGTTTCACAAAAACATATTTGAACTTTGCTTCATGGCAAATCTGGATTCATCAGTTTTCGAAAGAGTTTATATCTTCAGGGATCAAGACAAAGGTATGATTTGCTTAGCCTAATTATCTGGTGTTTTACACTTGGTTATGAGATGTTTCATTTATTTCTTAGATATTTTACTAATGTACCTCTTCCAATCTGAATAATAAGCAAAAAAATACAAATTTATGACAAGAAATCAATATGTTAAATTTATTATTATTATTTTCCAAAAAATCAACATAAAAAGCACTTGAGTTTAATTTATTAAAGTCCTTTTTTTGGTATTATTACATGAAGCACTTTTTTGCATTTTGTGCAGATTGTTAAAAAAGAAGCCCCTCCACCATCCAAAGGGAAGCAAAATCTGAACAGAAAATCAGAAGAAAGTGTGGCAGAAGAAGTATTTTATCATCGCAGTCCAAACAGCTTTTTTGCCAGTAATATTACAATCTTAGCTAAATATGAAACTAATATGCTACATAAATGTGTCAGTCTTCCTTGTTGTCTCACTGAAAAACAAAGCTGTTGATAGACAGATAAAAAAAATTCTTTAAAATGAACTATATTGAATTTAATGTTGCAACTTAAATTGAGCTAGGATTTATTTCACTATATAGGAAACAAAGAAACATAATATTATAATTGCTTGACAAACATTTAATATATTACCAATTGAGCACCACACTTTTGCCATGGTATGTTTATTTGCACAAAAACTTTGCCAGTCTTGGTTTGAATCTGTGAGCAAAAATGTAAACGAAAATGCTTTTACTCGGATAAATCTAAATGGAAAACACCTGTAGTTTTTATCAACTCATGGTAACTAAAACTGTCTTAAATCCACATTGTAACGTTTTGTTTTAGCATCAATTGAACCACATGTTAGAAAGCCAGGAAAAGTACAATACAGAGTTGGCCAAGTGATCAAGCACAAAAAGTTTGGATACCATGGGGTAATAGTTGGCTGGGATGAAACCTGCAAAGCACCTGAATTTTGGATAAAGCAAAACCATGGGCCAAACCAGGTATTTTTGTATATGGAACCTGTTTGGCATTACACGCTTTAGCATTACCTACTTTTGAAAGTTATGCAATGTGCTTGACTGAAATGCATTTACATCATATTATTGTAAAGCCATAATGCCCGGATCATATGTGATACTTTTTCCTTGTCAAATGCTTGCAGCTTCCATGCATTTCTCAATCTGGTGTAAACATGCATTTATTTCCAATATATTGTCATTTTGGTACTTTTTACTATATATATGTTTAACAAAACATATCATCCGTTTTAAAAAATATGTTTAAGATTAGACAAATATTTTTTATTTCTTTGTACATACAAATATTGTGCCCATCACCTATTTCTATAAATAGGACTTCATGGTTTCCATTACAAATAATTATATTTGTGCATGCAATAAAAGTACATGGTCTTGCATTGTTGGTGATTGAAGAATATGTTTATTGGACATTCTAATTAAAAAGTTTAGTGGTTCTCCTGCAATTGGCAAAAGTAGGTTGAAACACTAAGGGCCGAAAAGACAAACCATGGCTCTTAATACCCAAAGTCTGCATAAAACACCAACTGACGTTTTCCAACCGTTGTTGTTGTTGTCCAACTGACCATGCAAGCCATTTTCTGTCTAAAATAATACAGCAGGTATAGGGAAAAACACAAAAAATCTGATTTTTACAGATTGTAGAGGTTTTTTTATGTGAATTTCATTGGCCAAATTGTTAAAACAAAAATGCTTCATTCAATTCCTCCAATCAAATTCACACTAAACCTCTCCAATTTGTATTTTTCCTTATACCGGCTGTATTATTTTGGACACAAAATGGCATCCAATAGAGGCTCTATGATGTAACAATGGTTGGGCAACTTGTTTTACATAGACTTTGTTTTTCAATTTTTTTATTTTAATTTTTTTGTCATTATCGATATGTATGTTGATGTTGTTACAGCATTGGAAAAACCAACCAAGTTATGCAGTTCTTGTTGATACAAGGGATCGCCCTGGAGGACAGACTACCTATGTCGTCGAGGAAAATATTGCTGTTATTTTGAACACCAAAATAGTGCACCCAAATATCAACGATTATTTTGATTTTTATGATGGTGCACAATACCATATGAGGCCTGCTTTGCAAACCATATATCCAAATGACTGATTACTGGAAATGTTTATTTAGTTGGTTGCTAACATAGTGTTATAATTGTTAGGCAATTAATAGAAGATGGTGGTTTTGTTTGCTTGCTTTTATATTATGTACACAAGCATTTGTGAAGAAATTTGGTAAAAACATATTACTGTACTAAAGTGTATGATTATGCATGTACACAAAAGTTTCTAAGCCATCCTTTGTTGCCAAAAGCTGTAACTTTAAGAAACAGTCAAGAAAATTTATCAATAACTGCATTCATTGGTTTTTCTTTTGAACAATATTGTAGACACAAAAGTGGTTTTTGTTTTATTTATTTGTCCTATGAATGCCGACTCTTCTTTAACTTTCCATTGTTAACACATAACTTAGCTGCTGCAAATGTTCATGTTTTGGCTTCCGTAGTGATGATATTCAATTAGTTTATAGTAACTGACATTTATAGTTTTTCTGGGGTTGACTGGCTTTTGCAGTACTATCGCTTAAAAGGGAATTCAGGCCAGATCCTAATGAATACTAATACTGTGGTGATGCATCAAATTTAAATGGATGAGCACATAGTTGAGTGGCCTTCAAAATTTTCAGTTTGAGTGATACACTTTTGTGAATTGGTTTACAAATAAGATTAACATAAATTCATATTTGCTTATTACTAAGCAACGGTGGTTGTGATCAGACTTTCCAAATATTCACTGCTGAACCTGCGTAGCGGAGTTGGTAGAGCCTGAGTCCCAGTAAGACACATATTGTGGCTTGGAATCCCACCACAGGCTAATTTTTTTCTAACCCATGTCTTGCCATATGGAATGCCGACCGGCTGGTCTGGTGTAACGCCTTTAAAGTGGGCCTGGCGTATTGTGATTGTTTACAAATAGTTTGACTCTATTGATTACCCCTGGCCTAGTATGCAAAAGCCAGAAACAACTTTGCTAGCTTCATCTTTGATTGAAACTTATTTCGGCCCCATTGGTATACGTTTTTGTGTATACAGTATACATACACGTTTTTTTCTGGCTGTCAGTGAAATTCTGTGTCATCAAAATACACAAGTTTGTTAAGTTAACATGTATGTATTTGCAGCAAACAGCATTGCACCAAGCTAGTAATAGAAAGTCTTCACAAACCGATAAAGGTCAACATGGTAATACCAAATTGGGTAGTGTAGTTATACAATAGATGTGTTAATGTCATGATGTTGCTTGCATTTGCAGATGCAATTGCAGGTCTTAAACACATCATGTCTTATTAGACTCAAAAATATGGCATATGTAAACAAATCTACAAGAACATTCAAGACTAAAAATTAAATTGGAATTAAAAATCTAACTTTGTTTTATATCTTACCAATAGCAATGTTTAGAACTTAAGCACTATTATTGGTATCATATAATTCAAAATAATTTTACAACATGGCATTAGGCGTGCGACACAAATTAGGTCAAAACATTCAGCAACTTGCTTTCTACCAATAAAAATATGTTTTTATGAAATGAGTTATATCCCCAAAGGCGCAATTCTTTTGTGTAATCAAACAATTGCCCTTAATTAAATCTTTACTGATATCCAATACCAGGCTGTCGAGGCCTATAACTTCCACGGCCAAACAGACGGTGTGGATTTGGACCACCGGGTGGTACCTGACCCTGGGGCATGTTGTACCCAGGCTGAGTAGCTGGGGGGCCTCTGGGTTGCTGATGGAACCCTTGTTGGTTTTGTTGGGGCATAGGGTTAGCTGGTTGGCCATAAGGAGTGGGTTGTGGAGCCTGAGGTGAACCACCATATTGGTTGGCCACTTTTGGTGATGGTTGCTGGCGCTGGTCCTGAACTTGTTGCTGATCATAAGGGTTGTACGAGCTTCCAGGTGGTCCATAGTTTGCCTTTGTTAAATGTAGGTTTTACAAAAATATCATAATCTGCAATCTAGTAAATGTACACTAAGTAGTGAGTTTTCACCTGTGGGGCAGAGTTCATTCCTGGGGCCTGCATATTAGGGGCAGTATATTGCTGACTGGTCATTGGTGGGTTAGTGTGCTGAACTGGTTGTTGTCCATACTGGGTGGTACCAGCGTAGTTGCTTGGTTGATTCTAAAACAGGTAACAGTTATTTCAAAACTGAATACACCTGTTATTGTTGGTACAGAGATCAGGCAATTTAAAAAATCATTCATTTTTGTAAACACTGTCTAACCCAGGGTTTCAATAGGGGTGATTTCATCCACCAAGGGGCGATAATGACAATTTTTTAAGTTGGATGCAATTTTACTTAAAACAGGGGTGATTTCAATATTACTGATTGGATAAATATATACAAGGACTGTGAGACTCAGCTAACTTTAACTTAAAAGCAGATTTTTGTTGTCTTGCAAACAAACACCAAGGACAAGGAGCGATTGTTTGTACTTTTTGTGATCTCGAAAGCAATGTTGGGCATTTTTAACCTGTACCTTCAATTTTACAAAAAAGTTGAAGACCCCTGGTCTAACCTGAGTTTGAGCTGGTGGCACGACTTGAGTTGACGCAGCAGGCATGGGAGGTTGTGCTCCTTGCTGGTAAGTAGTTTGCATTTGTTCAGGGTTCTGTGTTTGTGGAGGAAAGGCCTGATTTTGGTTTTGCTGGGGCATCATTCCAAAAGATTGGTGCAGAGAGTCCATTGAAGTTTGGGTAGCTGGCTGTTGTGGTTGTTGTTGTGGTGGCTGTTGTTGGCGCAGTTGTGTGGCCGATGACACACTGTTCACACTTTCTACAGGACTTGCCGGCCTGTCAGCTGAAAGAAATGTCAATACATAATTAGGGTTTGATATCAAAGCACAATTTACATAAAAAGCATCAAATACTTAAAGAAACACATATATCTTGTTTAACGCTACCACACAGTTCAAGGCTTTGGTGTAATATAAAATGAGATATGTTTGTGTAATAGAATCATAACTTTTGGCCCAAAAAAAGGTTCAAAGTAAATAGTTTACTTGGTCAGCCGATCTGTGCCAATTTGTTGTCATGTTTTGGATATTGCATTTTTAAGTACTTATGAAAACAATTGAACTGTGTAATTCCTTCAATAATGATGTTGATAATGGGGCATGGAAATATCTCATATGATATAGCTTGACCTTTACAAAGGTTATGCTACTACACTAAATACATTACATAAGTCAAGTACATATATAACTTGACAATTTAAACCAACCCGACAGATTCAATGTGGAGAAACGCAAAAGTTTCACACCTGTTTTTCCGAAGTTTGTTACTTGCTGTGTGGAATTATTTAGACCAGCTGTAAGGGGATCAAAGGCAGGTTCATAAGTTGCTTGACTTGGAGCTAATGAAGGAGTTGCCTCTGTGTGGACTTCTTCTTGTGTTTTTATGTTCGGTTTCACAACTGAGTAAAACATATTATACAGCTGTATATGGTAGAACACACTAAGCAGTATATGAATATTCATTTGGGCCTTAAAAAATGTCAAACTATGAATATGTTGTTTGTGTAGATTGACAAATGTAACAAATTTATTTACAATGCACCCTAACAAACTAGTTCTTCACAAAGCTCATATAAACCTTATCTTCGGACACCCATTCGGAACACATGTACATTAAATTTGTTTAACCTAATTAACTTTCAGGACGTTTTGTTTTCAAAAGATATTTTTCAGCACAGGCGCAATAACAAAACAGGCATCCTTCCCAAACACCAAGCCATAGACTCCACAACCAGCAGCATTTCATAGCAGTGCACATACCTGACACAGTTGGTACTGTGCTTTCTGGACTAATGCCATCTGGTGTCTCGACAGCAAGTTGATCCAACAGTTTGTTTACTTGATTCCTGATTTGCATAAGTTCATTTCTAATTCCAGTTGTTCCACCCAGCTGCTGTTTGTTTCCAGATTGAGGATGTGCCTTTGCTGGTTGAAGAGAGAGATGATAAATAGTCAATGTGCTAAATCAGTGGTTCCCAAACATTATTGATGAATTTTTCACTGAATATATCAAAACACTCTCATTCCTCCACAAGAGCCTACATAGTAGATGCTAAACCAACATAAGATTATTGTAAATTGAGTCGTTAGTCAACTTAACAGGTTATATTTTCCTAAATAAAGTGTCTTTTAAGAAACCACATGTACAAATTAAAGCAGATTCCTTCTCTCATTTTAAAATACCTCCCCGTTGGGAACCATTATACCAAACTGTTGGAAGAGTCATGGGTAGTATGCATTAAACAGGAAACCTTACAAACCAAGAATATGGTGTCTATAATTATTATGTTTAATTGTTAGAGGCAGTGGAACTGAAAGAGTTTGTGAAACAACAGCCATTTAGGTTTCATTAGAACAAAAAGCTCCCTAAAAACATTTCACTCACTGAATATCGTTATTTTCAGTATGCGACTCATCTGAATAGCAAGGTTCATGTCTGAGTCATCAAAAATTGTGATCAGATCACCATCTAAAACAAAATAATACAATGAAAAAATCACCATAAAACATTTTAATTTTCGCGAATTTTAACACATTACATTTTTTTATAAAAAGGAAAACAATACACAAACCTTCATCTGCATATTTTATAGTCACTTCTTCGTTGGTTTCCAGCGTGCCACGAAACACACGCTGCATCATAAGAATTAACTCATCATAGGTCAATTCCTCGTTATAAATCGGAATTCGTCTTATATCGTCGCCCAAACGGGCCTTTATAATAAGTTTTCCGGTCAAGTCTGTGCTTCCGGAACCTTGACTTTGGTTCACCATGGATGTTGTGTTAAGCATTTTCAACTACTTAAGTACTCAACAAAAGACTCGGATACACTAAAAAGGTAAAACCGGCGCAGCAAAGCTCAGTAAATCCTGTATTCTTTAGTTCGTGTGTTATATTTTTGTCATGCGTACGAGCGAATTTGTTGTTTAGCCACGTCGTGTCACACTCGGTCACCTGCGGCGCTTGTTATAAGAACTCTTCTGACAGTTTTGTGACCTACACACGGCCTTTGAAAAATGTGTGCTTGTAACTTTTATTTAATTCCAAAGTTTTACGTTCACGCAATGTCAGAAACTTGTCTTACTAATCGCGAAAGCGATGTCTCAATAATCGTGATTGGTCACATGATTGTGTATTTGAAAATCCCAACAAGTTGACCATGTTTTTTGAATATTCAAAAGTTTCTAGGAATATATTTAATTTTTCTGTTTTGAAGATATTTTTCTGGTTAGTAATGTGCGCAAAACCAATTTCCTATTTTTCCGGATGACCAACTCCATAGATAACAAAAATTTTACGAAAATAAATGAACACTATTGTCCATTATCAATTTTATCATTCATTGATCTTCAGCTGACTGTAACGAATTATTATCTTTCGTTCAGAAAACATATCAGTAGATAACTTGTGTTTTTGGTCTTGTCTGTGGTTCACTTCACTTTAACTTGGCCTGGACCAACAGGAAGTAACTAAGTTACTAGATTACAAGTTAACATTTTATTTCAATAAAATAATTGTAACATTTCGCCGTGGGTATGTTTTCAGCATTTTTCAACTTGTTTGTCCTGTGAAGGAACACTGATTGAGTGCAGCTCACTATTTCATCATGGCTGTTCGGTCTCTGACTGATGCTTTTGTCCTAATGAGAAACAATGCAATGCAAAACAAGCACATGTTCATAAATCACAATGTAAGAATTTGTTTTTTATCTGTAAGATGTGTTAGTAAACGAAACACAACCCTTAAGATGTTATTTAAACAATCCCACCTTGTTCAACATTATATCATTTTATTTTTGAATTAAATTTTATTATATTTTGTGTACAGACCCTTTAGTAACATTTAATATTATTGATACTTTATTGTGATAATTCTACTTTCGTTCCTTTCATAACCATTTGTAGCTTTAAATTATTTGCTAAATTGTGTTATTATTTCAGAATATAACATATGAAGATGACACAGTTGCTTTGGTTGGAAATTCCTCTGATGTTGAATCAGCTGTGTCTTTTAAAAAGCAGAAGCCATCGTTCAATGATTGGTAGTAATTGGTGTTTTAGCATTTTGATTGTTGTCAAAAGTAATATAATTTATTTGAACAAATTTGTTGGCAGGTCAGACACTTCACAAGAAATAAACTACAATTTATCGAGAATAGAAGAAAAAAGTAAATTGGAGTTTTTAAAAATGCTTTGGATATATAAACCTTTTACATGAATTTTAAATACTTTTCAAGTTCATGAATTGACACTGCTGCATGACAAACACCTAAATCGTCCAACGTTAGATGATAATGTTGATGAAGAACATGCAATTGAAATACTAACTCAAGAAATTACACAGGTCAGATAGTGAATGCAACGTATTTAGCATTACAACATTTTTAACGCATCAAATGTATAAATACTATTTTGCAGCTTTTCCACAGTTGCAATGGCAGTATTAAATTAATTGGCAGAAGGTGTCAAAAATCGAAAAACCAAGAAAAAGTCATCCTGAAAAATGCCATGTCTTCATTTGCATCAAACTTGCAGGACATGTCAACAAACTTCCGAAAGTGCCAATCAGCATATCTCAAAAGTTAGTACTTTATAAAATGATGTTCTGTTTTCCCAGTTTTGGGCTTTATCAAGTTAAATTCTCCATATGTTTGCAAAACAGGTTAAAACTGAACAATATTTGTAAAGTACAAAAAATAACAGGGTTTGTCATCAAACATAATAGAAAACATTAATACTTTTTAATTGTTGTAAAGCAGGTGTGGCCAACACGTCGATCGCGATCGACTGGTCGATCGTCTGCTTTTGACTGGTCGATCGCACTAAATTCTCCATTGATTAGTATCAAAAGCTTATCAATTGAAAAACAAATTAATTAATATAAAACAGCACTTCTGACATTTTGACACAACCCACAAATGTGCAATGAGACAATAATAATGTAAATGTCACTCTCTTTGTTGGGTAACAATTGTGATTTTCGTTTGTCGTCACAACTTTTATGTTTGCGTTAACGAAGCAGTTGCAATTGATTGAGGAGATTTAAAAGTTTGAAAAATATGTACATATGCGACGTTTTATTGTTGCAAGAACTAGGTGATGCTTTATAATAAAACTCATGAATATAAATATGTGGTAATTGTCAATCAAATCTCATGCAGAAATTTGCGTTATTGCTTTGTGTAAGTGGTAGCCTAACTTACTACTGATCAGTCGATCGTGTGCAATTAAGAAAATTTTCGTCGATCTTAACGACTAACAAGTTGGCCACCCTTGTTGTAAAGCATTTTGGAAAATTTAGCAAACTGGTCAAGTTGTATATACATATTTTTATTGGCAAAAATTAAGAAAAGCCAACATGTTGTGTTGAAATGAAAAATGGTGGGTTTAAAGGCAGTTCTTAAAACAGGTAAGCCGGTAACAGTGTGTGAATTGTCACCCAAAATAAATATGTTTTTTGCCCACAGAATTAAAACGCAGAGAAGAAAGATCAAATCATTTCTTTGGACAAACAAGTGCACTTATGGTGGAACAAAATGAAGATGATATTGATGATGAATTTTTTGAAAAAGTAAGTCTTTGTGTTTCATCTCTCTAACTTTTGATCATAAACTTCTGCTTTTAGGGATTTTCCCAGGAACAGATTGCATTTGTTACACAAAACGCGGTCAACATTGACCAAAGGGAAGAAGAAATTCGCTCAGTTGTACAAAGTATTACCGACCTTTCTAACATTTTTCGTGATTTAGGAAGTATAATTGTTGAGCAGGTATGGTTTTATCTTTTGCACTGGAAATTTTACTGAGTTATTTGTTTTTAATTTTATATTCTTTCAGGGAACTGTCTTAGATCGTATTGACTACAATGTTGAACAAACAGTTGTAAAAGCAGAGTCAGGTGTTACACAATTGAAAAAGGTATTTTATAACAACAAATAAAAAATAAATTAATGTTATGGCTAAACTTGTTAATTTACCAACCATTGTGTGAAACAAGTCATAAAGGCCCAAAATAAAAAACAAGTAGGAAATTTGATAACTGTACCATTAAGGGTATGGTATTTGTGATCAGTCATGTTCGCATTAGGCATGCTGCATTTAACACTTGTACACCAAATGTCAAATAAGGGTGTGTCTTTAATTATATGTATTTGTTTATTACAGGCAGAAGAATACCAAAAGAAAAACCGAAAACTAATGATAATTTTTGTTATGGCCATTATCGTTATCGTACTTGTCATCATTTTGGCTTTGGTAAAAAAACGGTAGCACCTGTTTATGAGGTAGTGTTGTACTTGCCCTTATTTCTTCACTATATTGCTGTTCTCTCCAACAGCTTGCCAAAGGCTTTTTGTACCTTCTGGACGTACCATATTGTTTAAAAATATGTTGTTTGTGTTGACGGCCTGTCCAAAGTGTGCTGCCTGTACGGTGTGTATCTTTAAGTTAAGCAATTGAAGTTTTACAGCCCATTGTGTGTTAAACAAAAATATTGCTGAATTGTTTTGGTGCAAAGTTAGACTATTTGATACCAACAACATATTTTATCAATTTAAAAAAAACATGAAGCAAATTGGGCATGAAATGTTTGCAACAAATTGAATATTTCTGTAACTTATTGTTTGAAAGATCATGTTTGCTGGAACAACAGCATTTTTAGCATAGGACACTGTGCTGCTAGTTTGTTTTTTGTTAGCTTGTTTCAATGTCACTAATGGACTGGGGTTAGCACATATGTTAGTTGTGTTGTGTCTATTTTGTCTTGTTTTTATTAAATATTTTTACGTAGTGCAATAAAGTAATTGACCTTGTTTGTGTACTTTTTTGTGATTTTTTTTTTAATCTGAGAAGAAGCTTGTCAGGTGCTGTTAATGTCAGTATATACAAAAACATATATATATATAATTAGATGACAGATTGTTTTATCCAATTACCTTCTCTCACTTTTTTAACTTCCTCAACCCAGAAGTAGGTTATGAGTTAAACTTAAATCAGTGGCAGACCATGTCTACAAATATTGGTCGATCCACTCGTTTCCTTTTCATTCACAAAAACCAGCTATGAGATATTTATCCACTTGTAAAACAATACTCATGTACTATTAGCATAAAGTTAGGCCATAGTCTTTACATACCCGTATGTAGAGACTATGGTTAAGCTAAGCTTGAACAAAACTGAAGTCTGCAAATCCGCTAAAGTAAGTACAATTTACCCAAAACATTGCAATGGGAAGGGAAAATGAAAAGCGGACTCTGCAAACGAGACACCAAATCAATCGTTGTTTCGTGCAAACACGCAACAAAATTGGACTGCTGATTGAATTGAACTTTTTAATTTTAAACTTATTACTCTTGTTTATTCTTTTTGTCGTCAGTAACCTGCAATCATTAGAGCGTGTAAGATAAATGGCAGTCATGCGTTCGAATGCTTACAAAGCGGAACATGTTTCTTGAGTAGCTGGTTTTCGTTGGTTTGTTTTTGTGCGACAAGTTGTTCCGCAAATATGGCCGATGAAGTTGCCAAGGCCCAGGCGGCCCAAGCTGGGGGTGATACAATTTTTGCGAAGATTATAAGAAAAGAGATTCCATCAGACTTAATTCATGAGGATGACCTGGTAAATAATGCGACTACTTTATCCACATTGAAGTTTAAATGCTTATTTGTACTATTACTATTTCCCGAATGTTTGCTTTTAAACAGAACTTAATATTGAATGAACTTCTACTTTAAGCAACCATGTAGTTGCACCAGGGTTTGTTTTCCAACTAAGTTATTTAGTTTAGAAAACCAGAAAAAACTGCTTTAATTTATGTTTTTTGAAGAGTGACCAAACCTAGTGGGCCAAAACAGTGTGCACTGTCTGCACTGCAGTATTCAAAACAAGATTTTAGTTTAAATTGTGACTGTTGATATAATTAAAATTTGAATTTCACTACGATTTATACTTTTAGTGTGTAGCATTCCGGGATGTCAGTCCACAAGCCCCTGTGCACTTTCTTGTTGTTCCGAAAAAACCTATTGCTCAGTTGTCAAAAGCTAGCCCTGAAGATCAACAGGTAAGAAGCATAAACTGTGAAAAATTCTATCACAACAAAATGTAAAAAATGGCTAGTTCCAAGAAATTGTTTATAACATTATTATAAATACCAAGGTGATGTGTACTGCTGTTTTAAACTTGAACCAATGTACACTACATATAATATGCATAGAGAAAGTTGTTAGAATTATTTCTTGCTTTTGTTTTCTTTGTCCATGAAAAGTGTCTGTTTAAGAGTGTATTGATTCTTTAAAAGCAATATGTCTCTGTTTTAATGTTAGAAAAACAGTGGGTTAAGTTAAGACATGGTTAGAATATAGAATCCCAACATAATTTTGGTCAACAACTTAAAGAATGTAACTGACAAGTTTTATGAAACAAATGCACTATTTTGAATTATTAAATTCAAATATTCCAGGAATGTTAATGAAACAAATAATGCAGTAAATCTTTATTCAGGTGACACAACAGTAATTTTAACATTGTTGTCCCTGTACCTTGGTGTCCTTCATTCATTACACCCATTAATAAGAGCGACATCTATCAATAGATTAATGTTTGGATAAACTTTTTTTGTCCATTGTCAATGTAGTTCAGTTTATTAACAGTGTTAATTTATTTTTTGTGACTAGCTGATGGGACATCTCATGATGGTTGCCAAAAAATGTGCTGAGCAAGAGGGACTGGGCAAAGGTTTCAGATTAGTTGTGAATGATGGTCCTGATGGTGCCCAAAGCGTTTACCATTTACACATACACGTTTTGGGAGGCCGGCAATTGCAATGGCCCCCAGGCTAAATTTATTCCATGCTCTACAGTGGCCATGTACACTTGCCTGTATAACAGATTGGCTGCAAATAAAATCATGTCTAGTGGTATTTGTCAAAAAAGTGTGCTCCTGTACTGTATATTTGCTCTTCTAGTGTGTTTAAACATTTGGTGTGGCATGCAGTATGGTGCAGTGACACAAAACAAGTGCTCTGCAGTGTGTTTTAAAACCACGAAGAAATGTTAAAAACCAAGAAGAAATCATACACTAGTTCATTTTACTACAAGCGAACGTTGATGACCATTATACATATACATGTTTTCGAAAACCACTGTTTCTCAACAACAATGTGACTAGGAAATTCTGAGACCCCGAAATAACGGAAATCTTTTCCTTTAACAGTTAATGTGTCGACAATGAATGCAAAATGTATCGTTCTTCAAATTGTTTTAAGCCAGAAATACAATGTATATAATGTATGCTGCAACAAATTAAAATCAAATCAAGCACAATTACCATTATAAAGCTGTATTGGATAACGTGCTGGGATTTAATCAGTTCTTTTTTCAACAAATTGGCTTAAAACTGACAGAATTGTGGTAGGTCGTAACTATCTTGTTTTAGCAAAACTTTGTGTTTTACGTCACAAGCAGTGGAGGAATTCAATTTTTTTCCAGCTGGTTCTATCACAAAAGTCATATTTTTCAGCCGGTTCTGTTACAAAAACTCCATGGACGGTAACCAGTAATGCTAACCGGTTCGCTGATGTCATAAAATTCCATGAGACGGTTCTATAGAACCGGTGCGAACCGGCTGAATCCCACCACTGGTCACAAGCGTATAGCTTAACTACGACTTATAACGGCGTTACAAATCATTTGGTTTCGGTTCGAGAAATTAGCTTGTTTGGTGCATCGCTGGTGCAACCCGTTCATTCTTTTGTTTGTAAACACTAGAACTACTGCCTAATTTAGCAAAAAAGTTGACCCTAAGGTGGTTGTAACTGGTCTGAATCTAACGGTTCAGTTGAAATCAACTAAAACAGACCTGACAGATCAAACAAAACAGAAACAGATAGTAATCTTAGCGATAAAAACAAAAATCTCGGTTGGGTAAAAAGGTCAAATGGGACATACAATGGTAATTGTTACCGAATAAGCGAGTATAAACCGCCAACAACATTTGATCACATGTGTCTTGTATTATGTGAGACCTTATGAACGACCCAGTTAGTTTGTAGAAAGAGTTGTTATTTAATAAGAAATGTGAACCAAGGACAATATGACGAAGGGTGCTGTAGCAACTGGCCAACGGCCATCACGGCGGCGTCAACGTCGTCGTTCGGAAAAGTCACCTGCTGATATGCTGCTGGAGAAAATAGCTCGTGAAAAGATGGCTGAACTTCGACAGGTCTTGTCAGTAAGTGGTAAGTAAATGCGTGTTGAAAAAGGAATATCATTGCACATGTAAACAAAATCATGGGCTATTTAAATTTTAATGTTTATCAAATTCTTGCAGTTATCTCTAACGCACCGACATGGGTGGACCAAGTAGCTTGAGTAAAAAACTCCTTTTCCCCCTCACTGACTGGGGGACTTTGTTTGCGCAATTATTCTGCTAGGACTTTTAATAAGCGAAATAAACTCAATTCAATTCACTGTATAGGTCGACTTTAATATTATAAGTACAGCTTCATTGCTAAAAAACGATGTTCTATCTCAAAAACTATATTGACTTGTCATATGTAGGCTACATGTAAAAATTGACTTGGTGCATTTCGACGAATTCCGACAAGGCGACAAGGCGTATTTGTATATCATACGCCCCGGACTTTTTGGCCAGGTTGCTGCCAAACATAGTAATTTTTTTGCATGGGTTCGAACCCAAGCGAATCCGATCATTTTTTGTCTCTATGTGGGTCAAGGACCATTCGGCCAAGTTCCTGCCCAAAACGTAAGACTTTTTTAGATGATTACGTGGAATCATTTCCACGACACCTAGCGGAGAATCTGGATGTGTCCAGCGACGTAGTAATGAAAATGATGGGACTGGAGGAGATGCAAGCACTCCGCAAGAGAGCGAAAATTCTTTCAAAACTCGAAGCTTGTAAAACGAGAATAGTAACTGCCCTTGAAATGGGAGACGACACGGTCGGTATTGACACATAGCTTTCGGTGTATACTAGGTGTGCAGAAAGAGCAATGTATGACTTGAACGGCGGTTTGGCTTGGATATAGGGTTACGAGACATTCGGAATTTCTCAGACGTATCCAGAATTATTGTCTTTTTTTGTAGAATTATCCAAAACAAATTACAGTTTGAGTCTGGTATAATGGGTGTGGAGAAAAATAAGTGTAGAAGCTGAACAGTATGTAGTTTACCAAGATGTGAAGCTATGTGCAACTTCACGAGTAAGGTGTCTCTTAAACTTAGGGGCTAGGGGTATGGTGATGTATATGTGCTAAACGAAGAAAGCAAGCAATAAAAGATAACCTATAAGCAACATGATATAATTACTCTGGCATCTTTTGGCAAATCAATGACGATTTGTTGACGTTTATTTAGTGTGCGATTTGCATTCCGGGTCAATTCTTTAAATAACCCTTTGGCAAGATATAATTTCTGTGTTCATCTTTTGGCTTTTTAAACTTAAACCATGTTTGGTCATGGTGTAAGAAATAAACGTGTGAAGCAAGATAACAGGCTGATGATATTCCATGGGAAAAAGAAGGTTTGGACGAAGATAATGATGGTACTGGTCCAGTTGTCTTCCAGGATCCCAACGACGAAGTACATACTGAGGAAGTTTGGAAACGAAAAGCTGAACAGTCTGAAATCATGTGCCAGATTGCTCAATACATTCAAGCCTGCAAATCAAAGTAAGATGCTGTTTGATTTGCTCAGCCTTTAGAATTAAGTGATAACTGCTGTTACCAGACCACTTTTTGTGTCAATTGTAAGTTAATATAAAGCACTTTTTATGTGTATTTTACCGTCGTTCTCCAGCGTCTTATAGATCGGTCAAAGTTTGCTTAGGGGTGCATGTGAATTATGGTCATTATTTGGTCCGTGTGCTTGTTGCAATAATCTTTCTAACAACGAAGCTTGGTAATAACTACTGATTTTTGAATTGTGTTACCTGGAGAAAAAAATGTTATTTAAGTGTAGCCTATCCCTATCACATCGTTTAAACAATTACCTCCTGAAATTATGGCTCAAAAACCTTGTATGTGACCTTCACTTCTGCAACAGATTACGTTTTGGGGCAATTTTTTTTAAGTGCAAAAGTACGATGTGGGACAAGATAGTTAATACTCCCTGGTTAATACCTTGTTGTATATGAACCAGCAGTAAGTCGGGTCGTGATCGAACTTCAGTTTTCCATAAAACGGGCACCTTGTCCATGGCGTCAATCTAGGCTACATTTGTGTCGTAGATTTACCTTTAACTTAGAAGATCTAACTTTCTTAATTCGGCTTTATATTTCAATAAAATTTCGAATCGGTTTCATTTTATGGTTAGAGATCGATTTCTGGACTGCAGACGGTTACAACTCTGATAGCATCCATCGAATATTCCTTGTTCGAATGTCAACACACTTTATATTACACGACTTTTCGTGGGTAATTAATCTATTTCTATTCTTCCTTGGTTAGAGATACAGATATGGTGGAATTGATCGACTGGATGTCCAACTTCGCATTCGATATCACTTGGGATGAGGTGGGAGTGAAACCGATTGACGAGAGAGAAAGTGAAGAAGCGGATATTTACCGGTGCGTATGTTTTCCTAAATCAGCGGTTCTCAACCAGGGCCCATGCCCCACCCAGGGGGAGCACGAGCTGTGTTCCGGGGGGCCACGGGTGTAGATTTACCAGAAACACCCATTAAAAAAAATTATTTTTAACTTTGTTCCCTAATTTAATCGGCTTTTTCACATACTATTCGTCTATATTGAGTTTTTTCACGATTACAGATTCTTGTTTACTCTATTTCGACATGTTTTAGAGCCGAAATAATAATTTCAACACGAGTTTGCCATGTACATTTTTAAGGGGGCACAGGTCCTACAAGGTTACTTGAAGGGGGTCACGAGACCCAAAAGTTACTTTTAGGGGGCCACCTTCCACGAAAGGTTGAGAACCACTGTGCTAAATGTTCTTGCTATGTGCCTAATGCCGTGAGTGTAATAATCAAATATATTTTAAGCGTGGTCTGTTTCCTATTGTTGCTTTAACCAGAGTTTCAATTGTTTAAAGTATTGTCACGCTTCTTTGTTTTAAGAGCGCTGTATCTAAGGCATTAGTTCGATCGTTAAACATTAGTACATAATTTATTGTTTTGTTTTTAGTGGAATAGTGCTTGCGCTGCAGAAGGCGTGGCAGTGCGCCCGCAAAATCGAACAGCTCATCCAACTTATTGGATCGGATGACACATACGACGTACTTTCCAGCAAATTTCCTCCACACATCGCAGCAGCGCGCAAAAAGAAAAAGACTATGCCGAGTCGAAAACTTTGGTGCAGGTCGGTAAACATTTTGGAAATAGTTTTTCGATGTTTGTAGCATGCACGGCCGTAACACGTTTAAAATGCTGTAAACGTTGCTTAAGAAACCTATAAGGTTTAGGTGCATATATACAGTACCTATAGGTTGTATGCAAGACACAGACTTGAAGAGGAGCTTAACTATACACAATTTGACATTGATGTGACATCAAACGGGGACATTTTACTACTCAGATGTTTTGACAATACCAATTTCCATTACTTATATGAATCAGTGCACAGTTATTCATAGTTTAAAAACACCGTCCAGCGACTAGCAAAAAAGAGTGACTAACAATTTTAAATACCAAAGCATGTTTGAAAGTTTCAAACAAATGACTTGCTTTCATTTAAAATGTTAGACTATTAGAGCATCAATTTTAGACACAAAAATGCGTTTTGGATACTCATTCAGACGTATTTGTAAGCTGTGCAAAAATTCGAAAGTATTTTGTTTAGTCGAAAATAGTTCACGTCTGAAAAAAATGCGCTTTTTAAACGATTTATTCTCCAAATCAAAAATCGTAGTACGTTTTAGCATCAAACTCCGGAACAAGATTGATCAGTACTGCAAGTTTAGAAGTGGTGCAAATAAGAAAAAACAAACTGTTGCCAATAGTCAAGAAGTTACTGTATGGAAACAAGGTATAACACTTTATAAAGCCTACAATACTTTTTGAAAATTAGCAATATTGCAGCCTACTAAATTCACTATTTCTGGAGATTAAATATACGTGAAGAAAATAGTTCTGAACCGCTTTTATTTAACTGTAGATGTATATATGACTTTATGCAGTTCGTTTTTTAACCTTTTTGGGCCGGGTTCAGGCTTTAGTATAAATCGTACCTGTCTGCACACATAGCATGAGTTGGTAAATTTGTTCCGCATTGACAACTTTTGCATCTAATACGGGAATCGTATCTACAATAAATCGGGTTCGGGCCGCCCGCTAACAACTTTCTGTAACGATACCCAGCAGTCTATTCTGTTTTAGTTATTTGGTCGTCGTTTTCTTTCACCAAGCGAAATAAATTTAACCTGCACTGATAACTGTATAGGTGAAGAAGTCCCTGAAAATAATCCATTAAAGGAAGTGGAAGCGATAATTTTTCGGGAAATCAGTAACTCATGGAAGGAGGCCAGTCTCGACATTATGTTCTATGTGCAAGAAGTGATTGGTCATCGTTTTACGAAGGTAATTGACCTTTTTACAAATAAAAACTAGCAGATTGAGATTTATTCTTTTGGTTTCGACGCGTGTATATTTTCTGTGTTTAAAAAGTTGGATTGAAATTGCCTTCAATTCCCTGCTCTAGATGTAATTTTATTTTTAAGTTTCTTTCCTATGACGATCTGTGTGCAATTTTTAGTTCCAATTAATAAAGTAAACCTAACTACATTCGGAAAATATTATTCAAATTTAAAAAGTTATTCCAATAAATTTTAAAAGCGACAAATTGTTGTTTACGCCTAAAATGTTTTTTGAAGCCTTCTTGCAAAAAGCGTTTGCAACGAGCCATGTTATTGTTGGAATTTATAAACGCAACCATTGAAGGAAAAATAAACGAAGCTGGGCAAACGAAAACTCTGCTGAGAGAATCACAGGGAACTGTTAACAGGTACAGAAAAAACACAGAGAACAAAAAGTATTTTTTTGGGCCATCGAGCGCAACGGCCCATCGAGCGCAACGTAAAACTTTTTGTGGGCAAATTCTCAGTTTTAAGTTTACATATATTGTTCAGGATGCAGGAAGAAGCCGCGCAAATGCAGAAAGAAATAACCGATCTACAAAAACTCGTACAACAAGCACGACGAAAAATTGCAAAGCAAAAAAAGCAGGTACACCGGTTTATCGTTACCCAGATCAGTGGTTCTTAGTCTTCCATGAGTCGTTGCCATCTTAAATTAACCTTCAAGCCCTGTGGTTACCAACAAAACGCATAGAATTTGACCCCTTGATAACACTTACAATTTAGTACAGGCTATATATTAAACCTGACTTCTAAAAAATTATCCGCACGATGTTTTTTAATTACAATTTTGTTTTCAGGCCTGTGGTCCATGGTCTAAAACCAGAATCACTGCCATTGGCAACCCTAGGCTAATTGTCAGGCGACCCACAGGATGGGAACCGCTGTCCTGTAGGTGGATATAAAAGCAGTTTTGAAAAACGTTGGTCTAGTTCTAGATCAGTGCTCTTCAACCGGGGTTCCGTACAATCTTACAGGGGTTCCGTGAACTTTAAGGGTTGCACAGGGGTTCGCAGCGGTTAGGTGTTGCAAGTCAAACATGAATGATTCATAATATCACTGAATGCTCGCCTGTTCAATATTGTTAACCTTGGTTACACCATTGATCAATAGTGACGTAATAAACACAGCCATGATCCACTCCAAATTGCGAGATAATATAGAAACGACTGATCCAAGTAACATAGCAATGTGTTTCAAAGAATCATTCAACTGATATCAACTTTTATTATGTGCTTTGGGTGTGTTAAGAAAAAATGAAATATTTTTCTTTGACCTAGCCTACTTCTTACACTCATTAAAGTTATTTTATAGGGGGTTCCGCAAAGTTTGACTAAACACCTTGGGGGTTCCGTGCCACTAAAAAGGTTGAAGAGCACTGTTCTAGATTGTGCGTTGCAATAAGTTTAATATTTTTGATTCAACGTTGTCGCATTCGATTACAGTTGGATTCGTCAGTAAAAGAAAACGAAAAGTTGTCATTGAAAATCGGTGCACTCCACGATGATATTGCCAAGCTTCAAAAACACGTTGAAGAACTCCAGGACCTTCCGAATCAGTCTGAGTTCGATGGTAAGTCATAGATTAGAGTTGTAAAGTTGAGTTGTAAACGGGCCTAAAACTGGCGCCCGAACCCGGCCCGATCCCCAAATCGTTTTTGAAAAACCCGATTAGGCCTGAAAGTTTGATTGACAGGCCTATACACTGAAGTCCCAGGCAAGCATAAGACAACAAACACAATAGACAATTGGTCTTAAACAAGGCGTCTTAGGGTTGTTTGACATTAGGTCAGATCCAGCAACTAGCTCCTCAGCTTGGTAAATTTATTTCAAAAAAAGACTGACACGAAGTGTAATGTCAGGCCCGTGTTTTTGAACAAACCCAAGCCCAAATCCGGTTCGAACCCGGCCTAAATTACAACACTGGTTTGACTAATACTCATTCCCTTTTATGTAAGTAAAATTCAGATTTTAAGGAGCCTAAGTCAATCCAGATTGCATTTATGTCACAGAATGCAAGGAAAGATTGGAAGAACTCGAAGAGGACTACGCTGAGCTTGAAGAAGAAGTAGAAGAGGTGAAAACTTCTTTGAACACGAAAATAGCAGAGTGCGACAGTTTAAAGAAAAAGTAAGCGCGTATTTTGCCTGCAAATATTTTATCATGTTTAGTTTAAATTTTTTTCAAACAATGTCTTTTGCGACAGGACATGCTAGAAGGTTGTGACCGACTTTCTAAGAGAGTTTTTGTAACTTATAACAGGGCCCCGATTCAATTGAGACTATTGTGTGTTTTTTCAGGGACTTTATGTAACTCAAACTCTACAAAAGACTCGAATGACAAAAACAACAATTTTGCGACGAATAGAACTGCTTTCTAAACACGTTAAACTTGAAAACCAATCAATTTTGTTCAGTTCAAGATTGTCTCAGTTCGTATGACTTATTAAAAACAATTTTCAAAACTTGGGGATCTTAATGTTTATGACGTGATTTTGCACAAATCTAATTTACGTCTCTTAACAATTTCTCGCAATGCATTAAAAATAAATTGTTTCACCTTCCTGTAGGCTGGACGAGGAAAAAGAGGTCAGTGCCAATCTTGCTGAAGAAGTTCAGGCAATGGAAGAAGAAAGTGAAAAGGCAGCGAAACAAATACAAGAGATGGAAGAAAAATTATCGGCACAGGAAAACAATATAATGTCGTTGCGACTCATGGTTTATTACAAAGACGAGGTAAACTATATTTTATGTACACAACTGCTGATTTCTTTATTGAAATGCCCGTTTCCAGCGCACGTTGTCGTATTAGCCGTGAAGTCCTATTAGGAGTATAGGTATATTTTGTGTCAGTACATCAGTCAAGCGGCCGAAAGTTGAAGATAATGATGGACAATCTCCGTTAGCATTTTATACATGTCTGGGTATACACACATACTCCAATATACGCCAGAATGGACTGTGGGCCATAGATCACTTACTCATGATGTGGCCACACACTATGGTTTCATGCACTGCATAGGTGTTATCCTCGATGGGTGGACAACGCCTCAATGCCTCATGGTCACAGTGAATCCGCCGTAGAGCTACGATCATTTTTGTTACAGTTTTTTGACTTTTAGAGAATGTGACTTTGGTTTTGCTTTATCCTTTGTATGGGTGCACTTGGTTGGAATAATGCCGCTCAAGTTATTGCTAACGGAAACACACGTAGTCAAGACAGGATCGGAACCGTCACTGTGGGAGCACAAGGCGGTTTTGCCAACCACTCGGCCAAATTATTGACCACATTAGTAATTTAACTTTAACGAGTCGTTTGAGATGAAATGAGATGAGATGAGACGAGTTTATTTCGCTTGGTGAACATAGCGACAAAATAGCACTAAAGCAATCACAAAGCCGGACATGGTTATGTAACGCAAAACAGTAAAGGAGACAATTTTATTTGTGTTGTTTATCGCATGCAGGTGATTAGACGCTTAAAACAAGCAGCGATCGAGTTGAAAACAAGCGAGAAACAACAAAAAACGCCAAAAAGGCCACCACCGTCCCCTGATGAGCAACCGAAACGATCGACGGAATCAGTTGTCGAGGGACCAAAGATATCTCCAACCGATCTGCAACAAAAACCCACAGTGAAGGTTTAACAATTGTTTGAATTTTGTTTTATTTAAGATTTTAAGACACTTGCCTTTAGTTTGGAGGAATTCCTTCTGTTTCTGGTTTAAGATATTAGTTTTGCTTGGTGGCTTTTTAATGTTTTGAATTTTTCGATTAACAAATTATATAAAGCGCGAATATAAACTGTATGAAAACAAAACAAAAAAAACTAATTCTAAAGTATATTTTTTTATTAATTTGCTTTTATAAAAAAAATGGAAAATATACATGGATAAAACCTAAGCCCAATATCTATGTTCGACATCACCTAATTTGTCAAAAATAAATTCGGCATCATGCAATCTGAAAAAAAATCACTTGATATATAAAAACTGTATTGTAAGTTTAGACAAAACCTATTCCTTAGCAAAAGAATACTGCGTGCTATAACTTATTTGGTTTCACACTTACAATAAGATTGTAACAACTGTAGTTTCTTATCAGGCTGAAGAGACAACACCCCAAAAAACAAAGGTTGTTGAAGTACCACTCGTGGAAAAAATACCAAGTGATGTTGTAACTGTTCCCACAAGTGAAGAGGCGGTCGTAAAGTATGATCAGAAATCCCAAAGCGACCGACTTACTCAACGTAATTTCTTGTTTTATATTTAGGGACATTTTTTAGCGTAAAGAATTTAGGAAGTCTAGTAATGATGACATTGGTACTTAACGTAAACTTGTTCTTGTTTTTAACTTTTTTGTTTGTTCATGTTGTTTTGCACATTGTTACTTTTGGGTCCGTGGGTCGTTTTAGCGTTGAGAATTGAAGTCCCTAATTGTGACACGAGTGCTATACTGTTGTGATCTCAAACTGTAACTTAATATTCTTTACTGGTTGCGTGCTTACACATACAAATTGTACTAAAGTAAGAACTCATATCACAATAAGTGTGGTAATAACCAATAGATGGCGTAAAGAGCATGAAAGATAATTAGGTAAATTTTCTGAAAATGCTAACGGTTAAGGCTATTTGGGTTGCCGTCAGGTTTTATAATATTAATAGCAATGACCTGACTTATAAACTTTGTTTCTAATCCTACATTTGGTTCCTATCCTTGTCTTCAATTTTTCATTGTGTGCTTGGTGTAGTTTTTGCTCATTAGATTAGGTACCTATTATTTGAATTTTTTGTTATTGTCTCATTATTTTTTGCTTAACGCACTATTTGTGTATTTTCTGCCCACAATGCAACATTATACGTTCTAGCAAATTTTAGCTAGTTTGGAAGTTTTTTTCTTTTACGTCCATAAGCAACGTTGTTTCTTAGTTTTTTTCGCATTTCAGCCAGAAAAAGTATTCAAACTTCCGTTCCGACTCGAGTCATTTTCAAACCGGATGAGCGACAGGAATTGATCGAAAATTGTCAGCGAGCTCATGGTGAGATTGATGAGCTGAGGGACAGATTGGAACGTATGGCGGATGATTATAAGTTGAAGATGAAAACAGCGGTTGATCAGGAAAAACACAAATCGGTGCGAAATATATTTTGGCTCATAAGCTTCGGTTAAGCTAAAAAAATTACTCGTACTAATAATAACAGTTTGTTAAGTTAGACTTTATGGCGGATTTTAAAATAGAGGGATGTTTATATAAGCTGTTGCTGCTATCAAAATTATAGAGCTCTTCTGGCAATGGTATTTTGTACCGACATTTTGACGTCCTATACAGGTCGCCTTCATCAGGGTAAATTACACTTAATGCACACATTTTATATACAAGTCCTGTATATAAAATACAATTGCCAGAAGAGCTCTATAAAAAGAGGGTTGTTTATTTAATTAATTGTCGTTTGAAAGTTCCAATTACTTGCTAAAATTTCTCAACCTCTAAACGTTTTACATGTATAAAGCATTGTTATTTGATTATACGCCTCAACCAATTTATAAAAACTTTATGTGACAACAGCCAACTTGTATTACTGTATAAGTGCAAAACTTTCTTAAAAAAGGGAAAAGTTCAGCCATCAACTTTAATTTCAGCCACGAATGTTGGGAAGAAAAAATGAAATGGAGAAACGACATTTAAAGCTTCATGTAAAGCCAAAAAACGCACCAAACCACCTTAAAAATTAAATTTCACCCCTGCGGGTCGTTCGCCTAACCTTACCAACCATTTGGTAACAAGTAACATTTTTATTATAACTTATTAATACAACAGTTGTATGACCTGTTAAGGAATGGTTCGTTTACCTCGCAGCTTAAATTATCTGGTAACTTTTTTGCCATTTACTGTACAACTTTTAATTCAAATGGACAGGTATTGGACAAGATGAAAAACGAAGAGGAACTACAAAACCTATGCTTTGCAGTTTGCGACGAAACGATGAGAGTACAGAAGGAAATGAGAAAGTTTAACGAAAGTTTAAGCGAAGAACTGGGGATGATTATTGGGCTGAAAGGTTAACACTTTGTTTAGTTTTATGCGACTCAAGTGTATATAAACAGGTATGACACATATGGCCGATTATGGCTCAAGCATTTTCGGAAAGTCGGACTGGGCTTTTTGGGTCGGTATCGGGTTTCAGTTTTCATTAAACGAGCCTGACTTCAAATTAAACCAGATTTGTGTCGTAGATTTGCCTTAGAATGTCGTAGACTTACGTTGGAATCTCACTTAATTCGCCTAATTCGGACTTTGTTTTAACAAAATTTTGGGTTTGGGCCCCAATATCAGGCCCGCTTACAATTATGTTTTAAACAAAAAAAGCGTGTCGCTTTGTATCTCTATTTGGGCCGTTTTTTTTTCTGTAAACTTGATTTTATATGTAACCGGTTCGTAGATATATTTCACCGAATGTTGACACAATTTTATCATTATTTTCACATAAATGTTTTACCCACATCTACAAGTGCAAATAGAAGTCTTTTACGAAAGATTGGTCAGCACATTTAAACAGGATTCCATAATTTTAAATGCTCTCCCAGTTGTTTTGTCTTGTCACTTTTAACAAGTTTAATTTCTTTTTTGTGTAGGAAAGTTGTTTGAAGAGTCGAGTGGGGACAGAAAACGGAAAACCACAGGACTAATGACAATGCAAGCTTCAGGCTTTGACGGGATCGGCGCTACCCAAACACAACCGCAACCCAAACATGGCGGAACTATGCAAGGCATAATGGGTGGCGGGGCGCCTCCAGGTGGCCAAGGTGGTGTGGCAGATATGATGGCTATGATGGACGGAGGCATGCAAGGCGGCATGGGTGGTTTTGGAGCCCAGGGCATGTCTTTTGCTGGTGGCAATGAGCCAACCAGTGATGAAAATTCTGAAGACTTACAGCAGGAGATAGTCAAGCCCGCTGATGGGAATTACTGGAAGTCGTTAAGAACCGCTGTGGTGGGAAAAGATGCAGCTTCTCCAAAACCAAAACCTGAAAAGCGTAATTCTTTAGCGGCTAAAGTGTTAGCTGAAAAGCAGCGACGAGCCAGTATGGCTGTGCCAAGAGAGCCGGATTCAGTGCCTCATTTTAGCAGCGGCTACAGCGCAGACTTTGAGTCGATAAGCGAATGTGACGATCCCTGTCTTATTGTACCTTCTTCCGGAATTAACCAGGATGACACTTCATCCGTTGTTACCATACGCCTTGAAACTCCTCCAACTGACACTGATACCGCCAACATAGCACCCCAAGTGGGTATTGTTGTGACCAATGCTACTGATTCAGAGGCTCAGCAAGGAGGAGATGAAAATACAGACGAAAATGCTCCGAAGATGTTGTCTGTCGTTGACCGAAGGATGGCCAGGTTAGGTCAACGTAGAAGGTCGTCTATGATCCCCTTGCAAGATGTACTTCAGATTGCACGAAGATCGAGCATTCGAGCACCACCTCGTCCAAAGGTCGTAAAATTTCGTGGTTTCTTCCCCGAGTTCGGAGATGGAAAATCAGCCCTTGACAAAAAGAGAGACGCTCTCTCCCGCGAGGCGGCTGTGCGGAGAAGAAAAGCAAAGTTGGAAGAAGAGGAAGCGCAAAGAAAGAAGGCTAGAAAAAATGCTTTAGCTGCTGCAACAGGAATAGATGATGATCCACTGAAACAAGCAGAAGTATTTGTCAGAAATATTTCAACAAAGGTTCATCTTTTTTTGTTTGAAAGATTTGACCAAAAGTTATCGCGGCAATCTCATTTATTAATGTAGTGTATGTTGGGACAAATGTTTTAATATTACTTTTAACAACAAACCCAATCTCGATAACACGGTGCCATTTCTTATCCTTAATCTTAACGGACATGATGCTTTAAATAAATTGCTTGATAGTTTTTTGTTTTAAGTAGACATTTTAGATCATTTAACTGTCTAAGGATTGTCGCGAAACAGTTTAAAAAAACACTGATCTAGCGTCCTTTATCCTTTGTTTTATATGATCTCCTATACTGTCCTAATGTTTTCGTTAGAGGCGTATTACATTTAGTTGTCACGTCAGGTATACCCAGAACGATTCACTAAGAGCTAATTATACTTGTGTGTTGAATGCTGCTACACTGACATCTAGCGGTGCCAGTAAGTGTCTCTTAAATACAAATCTAACTCGTTTATTCACTCGGTTGCTACACCATAGTGCTTCCAACATCGCACTGATGTAGGAAGCACTACATCACTTAAATCTAGAGAGTCGTACAAGTAAAAACACAAGCATTGAAATGTTCGTAAACCCAGTTTTTCCGTGATAGTGGTGTATAGTATGAAATGTGGAAACAATTACGAAATTCTCGATAGAATGCTAATTGATTCCCACAACCAATTTTCCGAACAACACGCAAACTTATTTTTATTAGGTCATGAGCTTTTTATCGGGTATGAGCACAAACTTGGTGGACGCCATCAAAACAGAGAAGCTCCAGACTGGTGCAAAACTGCAACAAGTTGAGCAAGATCTGGTGGCAGTGAGGGTGCAAGCTCAAGCCGAGGTGGCAGCAGCAAAGAAAGAAAAAGATAAGAAAGCTATGGAAGCTAGAAAAGCAAAAAAGGCACTGATCAGCTTTATCACAGGAAGTGATGATCTAAAGGTAGATGACGTTTTACCTTAAGCCCCACTATTAACCTAAGCTATAATTTTAAATATATTCTTTGTTGGTATTCCTTATAGAATCTTGAAAATGTGATAGGCTACTTTTAAAACACGTAGAATGGCAGAAGTTCTTGTTATGTGCGACATTTTGGGTAAGTTTAGGTTTTAAATTGGATTTCAGGCTTTCTGCCAGGCAGATACACTTTTAAACATAACTGTTTTGGACGACAATGTACGTCTATGTCATGTTATCTATGTTAATATACAGCCCTTATTAAAAAAGGTAATAAGTAGCTTACCGTAAAGCTGAAGTCAACGAGAAAATGTTATATACAGCAGCAAAGTCAATGGACATCAGAATCAAGTGGATCGGATACGAATCTCATTCCAGCAAATATATTAGCCGGTTTGAAACAGGCAGAAGACGAGATCGTTACGATTCAAAATAGATTGCTAAAAGCCGCAAAGAAACATTCAAGACTTGCTGAGGACTTTCAGTAAGTTTTCTGCATGCCGTGTAGGCTCAGTAAAGATTCATAATAACAATGTAAAGTATCCTTTAAATTTGACAATTTTTATAGAAATAGCCACGTAACATATGAAACTTTAGTCTAAATTTGGTTCTAGGACTTTCAAATGACAAGTTGCTTTTTTTAGTTTTATTAATTAACGTTTTGGGATATAACCATGCTTTTTATTCAAGCTGATGTATGACATTGTCTACAAAAGAGTTCACTTTGAACCACAAATACAGTGTTTCAGCACACAAATCTGCACCACAACATATAAGAACACATTAAAATATCTGTAACCCTAATCCTTTTGCCCCAATTATGTTGCCTTAAAGAAAGAAGTACATGGTGTGTTCGAGAAATAGTGTTTTGTCTGATTCAGACATCGATCGTTTGAGCTTTCGTCCAAAGTAAGGGACAACGAACGCGCAAGAGCAAAAGCACAAGCTGAGCTCAAGCGCAAAGAGGCAGAAAACAAGGCTTTGCGTGTACAGTTGCACGAATTTCGGAAAGCTGAAACACAAAAGATGTTTATGAGCCTTCAGGAACACCAAACTAACCAATGCTGTTTGGAGGGCTGTACTGGTCTCGACGTCAACATTAAGAGGGTGGGCACTTTGTTGTAGTAACGTCGCTTGATTCATAAGTAATTACCTGTGCGTATGTTGCAAAGAGTAAGCCATGGATTTTATTGGACTTGACTTTATCTCAGTGACATTATGTTTTGTAAGGACCCGTTTTGAATTGGTAACTTTAAAAAATTTTTTTTTTTTTTACATAATCCACATTTGGTTTAAACACATTATTTCACAATTACTTGGACTTGATTTGAGTGTCCGTTAAGGACTCGACTTGACCTGAGTTAGATACTTACAAGACTCGGACTAATTAAGTGACTCAACTTGTGACTCGAACATGAAAATATTTTGTTTAGTCATTTCCATCTAGTGTCCTACTCAAGTCACATACTTTTAAGACTCGAATTAAGTGAGTAACTCCACTTGGTCTTGGTTATGAAAACATTTTATCTAATCTCCCCATGGTTTATAATCCACAAATTAAACTGATTATCTCTTAACACGAGTGTCACTGTATGCTTAAAAGACGTAAACTAAAAAGTGAATTCACTTGTAACACGGATAGGCCTAAGAAAGCTTTGGGTACAACTCGGTGCTTGCTAACCCTTTAAGACTGGACCCACCACTCACAGTTCAGTCTTTCATCAGCTTGGTTTAGCACTGCTCAAAAAGTCTATGATGTATCCGCGCATACGACTTCAAAACCTGGTAGTGAGATACAAGCAACATTGCGTGATACAGAATTGCATTAACTCGTTACGACGCAAGCTGAAGGAAGAAGAAAGTTCGAGAATAAGGATCTACGGTCATAGGGAGTCGGTAAGATGTGGATTGTTATACAACAAACCTTAAAAGATTTTGATTTGAAATCGATATTTTTGGGAATTGCATTGTGAGTGTAGTTGGTAGTGGACTGATCAAGGAAAATCTCATTTTTACCACCATGGTAGGTTTTTTTGCTTTGCAAATGAAATTAATGTTGTTGTTTTTTACTTTGGAGAACTTTCTAGAGTCTAGACTGTGACATTTAAAAAGGATAGGCCTACGATTTTATGAATTAAATAATTACAATAATTATTGTTCCAGGAGAATTATGTGCTGATTTTTGCGCCGTATCTTTAAATTAAAGGTTAATTCCCAACACAATAATACCAGAATTATTTATTTTTTGATTTCACGTACAGCTATCACTCAAGTAAAACGTACCCTTATTCTCGATTGTTTCACCGCTTTCGGTTTAAATTAGTCCTAAACATTGTACTTTTTTGTACTTGCGACCCTTATACGTATTCGGTCTTTGCTTTGAAACTTCTTTTCAGAGGGAAGTCAGAAACGAGAGGAAACTTCTTTACGATCTTCTTCGCCGCTTGGAATGTCGTCATGGGATGTTGGGACGGGAGTGGGAACAAATTCGACGGAACTTAGAGGAGAACAGACAAAAAACTCTAATTAAACTCACTGTTCTCTTTCACAAACTTCGACAGGAACGAAGAGACATCAATCTCGTACAACCAACGATATTAAGAAGTAAGTCAACGATTAGAACAATACATTATCTGATTTTTGTTTTGCTTTTTTTCGCTATGTAGAGGCCCCTCCCCGCCTAAACCAGTGACGACCAACCGATCGCAAGGTATCAATGTCACCTCCTTCCTAGTTCAAATCTAAGAAAACGCATCAGGCAGAATAACGAGAAAAAAATAATAAACCAGTTGTGTCAAATTGTAACACCCCCGTGGTTTTTATTTTTTTGTTAAAATCACTCTGTACAGTTTAGGGCCTAACTTCACATGTGGCGTATTTGGGCAGCAATTTTATCAGCTTTCGTGCCTAGTTTGGGCTTTGTTTTGGGATTCGAGACAGGTTTCGGGTTTGCACTTTCGGATTCGGCCCCACTTACAACTCTGGTACAGTTTATTTTAACTTCAAAAAAATTTCGATTTTTTTTAAGTAGCTTTGAAAATTTGGCGCAGCCTCTTCCAATGGGTTATAAACCCGAAACGCCCAACAAGAAATCTAGGGAATGAAATTACTATTTATTTTAAATAACCCAATTAACCAAGAACAATTAACACAAGATATGTTATCCTTGCAGTCACAGGCCATGGTGGAGAAAGAAGACACCACAATTCTCCAGAGCCGGATAATTTCAAACCGCCATGCAAAGATTACCGTGTGGTTTTTCCACATAGCGCATACGGGATATGTGGCCAGCGCGCCGCCCCAAATACGCCTGTGTCGACAGCCAGCGACACCACCGAAAAGTTGCCGCCGATAGAGCCGACTGTTCCGATCGTTGCCCCCTCCAACAGTTTTGATATTGTTGGCACCAAGCCGCCTGAAGACAAGACGAAATTAAAGCAACCAGCTACTGAATGGTGCCCACAGGATAGCCTGTTCTGTCCCTTTTCAAACAGGTTTGCTGTTGAAATATATGGCTGGGTTTGCGAGGACATACTCATGTATCAGTCCTACAGCGTTTGTGTAGAAAAAAGACTGCACATTTACTAACTTACAATACACTAGGCCTGAATAGAAATGTCTTGAATCTAAAATGTCCTGATTTCTAATTGCGTAAAAACTTGGTCTGATTCGGTATAACCCCTCGTACTAAAATTTCGATTTGTTGTAGAATTCACTAGTTGTAGGCCTAATCATATTTATTTGCTGCAACGTATAAAAACCATTCATTTGCGCTGTATGATTTCTACTGTTAACATACAATGTATCATTTACAGTAACTTATTCTGCTGCTTATAATCTTACCAGAAGAGATACTTAACTTATACTTTGTTTGTTAATTTTTTTTAGATGAATTTCTTTCCACTTTAAATATTTTATATAATTTATACGTGTTGGTCATCGTAAGTATAAAAATTCACTTCTAGAATTAATCACAAACAGAATAAATACTATGAATGGCGTTTGTGAGCAGATCTGGCCGTTTGGTGCCTGTGAACTCCCGGCAGAGTGCGATGCTTGAAGCTGAAGCTTACAAAAATCATAAACGGTACGGAGTAGCCCTTCCACGCCTCACACCAGCCACTAAAGCCAGCCTGCGAAGACATAAGCGATCTCCTCAACTCATAGAATTTCCTCGAATTCTAGAACTGGATGTGCAAGCGCGACTTAGGCAGGCCAAGCTTACTGTTGCGAATAATATACAGCTGTATGCCAATGAACGGGCTCAAATGGACGTAACTCACGCCTACAGCAGCCAAATACACATTCGAGCTTCGGATGCCAGTTCCAGTTGGAATTCATCAATGTCTTGGTTCGGGTCAGAGAGTCTAGGAGAGTTGGGAGAGTTTAACGATGACAGCGGTAGAGTGTGATTTTGTTTAGCAGCGGTTTTGTAGAGTTTTAAGTTGGAGAGGTTGCATTGGCGTAGAGTTGTAAATTGGTGTGGTTCTGCAGTGTTGCAGTTTGTATAGTGGTATTTAAAATTGATTTCGACCTAAATATAAATGCTATATGCACAGGATATGTTTCTCTAACGGTAGGTAAGTTAATGTTGTCCAAGATCACAAACTGTTTCAGTAAATAATAATTAAAAAAGCAAATGCTTCTGACTCAAAATCAGTAGACACGAAGTTGTTAAAATCGAGATATATAATTCACTTATACAGGCGTTGTTTCTTTTATTTGCAAATCAGGGCTCACGAACTCAATCCCTTAATAGAGAAGCTGATTGCAAGTTTGTAGTGAAGTCATCACCATTTTGTCTCAATGTGTTTTATCTTTGTAAAACACGTATCTATGTTTTCCTGCAGAGCTTTGCTTTCCACCGTTGGTCACTGATCTAAAGCGGCCCTCGTCAATTCCAAGCCCACAAAAGAGCAGCAAGCGGAAAGTAGATAAGGAACCATACAACGTTCAGTCATCCTGGTTATTTGCCGATACAAAGCCTACAGTGTATGTAACTTACATAAAAACCTGGTAAACTATTTATAATGGTCCATGATGGCTTTTGGGCGGCCCACTACTTTTTGATAAACTGGAGATAGCTTCATATTAACACACTGAAAGAAGGTCAAAATATTAGCTGTCAATAATTTTGTCACTTTTTACATTTGGGTTTAAAGAAATAGGGTTAAAACGCTTGTTGTTCATGCTTTCTTACGCACCATGACATTTTTTTGATTAGGCTGGGTGTCCATGGGCTGACACTTGCAGTTGAGAACCACTGACTTATAATGAAAACAACTATACAAATCGTGATTAGGGGTATTGCTGTTTTAACCCACTCTTCCTAAAGCCAAAAGCAAGGTACAAATGAGGTAACGATAATAAAAACCTCTCACCATCCACGCAGGTAACAAATGTTTACGACGTCATAATTGCCTAGTATTTGAGAATTAATTTGAGAACACACCCATTGTCATCACCCAATCCCTGCGTAAATGCGTATATTTGCAGAAAAACTCCAGCTGCTGAAAAGGCTCCCATGGCAGAAACCACCGCAGCATCTTCACCAAGCAGTGACAGTACATCAAGATCCTCAACCACCTTGCCACCAATTTAATAGTCTTTTTTAGTTCGGTTTTTATTTCAGTTTGAACATATAACACAGAGCTATTGAACATTGTAAAAGAAAATATAAATAGTTCTGCTGTTTCGGGGTACAGTTTTCACAGGCAAAATGAAATATGGGCTCTCACCAATGTGCATTTTCTGCTGGATTGGTGAATGTGTGTGAATTATCAAGCTGGGTTGTAAATAGCCGTTTATTGATAGTTGTGTAGGCTAATCCCAGAACAAAAACAGAAGCAACATGTATAGTACAGTGGAAAAACTGTTTGAGGAAAAATAGAAAGTAGATATTTCGAAAATAATCAACAACAACTTAACTTTGACGTCGACGACTAGGTTGATCCACTACAACTCTCTCAAAGGTATCAGACCGACTGTCAGTGTTGTGTGACTTTAATACCACAGAAGAGCGACACACAGGGCACGAGTTTCTGTTTTTTAACCACTGTTCGATGCATGGTGTATGAAAACTGTGTTTACAAGATAAAACGGTCGTTAACTTGAACTCTTGACCCCCGTGTTCTTTGTTGTTTATGACGTCGAGACAAATGGCGCATAAAACTTGGATGCTGCTAGTTGCTTGCTGTTCTGTCGGTTCAATCTTAGGCCTGGGTGCTTTTTCTGTTGCATAGTTGTGATCGTAACTTCGAGGATTGTAATAATTGTTTCTAACTGTCCTTCGAAAGCCTCTTTGTGGGGTTGCTGGATTTCCAACTGCGTTTCGTTCGACTGGAATGTTATACCACTGCTGTGGCACATAGTGGGAATATGGAACGACCATATTGCGCACCCAGCATTCTTGGACGTTGTATTCTTGACATCTGTAGCGCACCCGCCGCTGATAATCTGTTTTTAGTGAATACATACATAGTTTAAGAAGAATGTTCTTGTAAGAATAGGTAGCAGGTATGTTTCGTTTCTCAATTTTTAGTTAAATACAAATGATAAGGACAGCTTCTGTAGGATTTTGTCTACACTGAAAGCAATAGCTGTCAGTTACTAAAATTACAAAGTCATGGAAATGTTGCTTTGTGTTCCGTAAATTGACATGTAGGCTAAAGATGAAACGTTGTCTGTATAACACCATTTAAGAAGTAATAATGTCAAATTGACAAGGTTAGCCAGCCCTGTCGTTTTGCACACAATAGCTAATGAAGCTATTTTGGGGAAAACGGGCAAAAATGTTGCAAGTCAAGAGTACTTATACACTCAGACAAACCGTTTCTTACCTTGCCTCGATGATCTTGAACCGTACATATCAATTGTAGCATACATGCAGAACAGAGTCCTGTGCTAATACCTATTAAAACAACAACAACACAAAACCTCAGCCCCTTCTTTTGCAAAACGGAAAGCGTCAACGAAATTATACGCGACTGCACATGCGTCAAATTGCAAGCTGCGTGACAAAGCAACGCGGTTCGCATTTTTTTTCTCGCAGCGATGTTGTTGCTATAAATTATTAAACACAGCTCTGGGGTTGGCTTTTGCGTGGAGCGATAAATTTGCAAGGTCGGGCGTCAAAAATACCTGATTAGGTCGTGTTCCAGAAGGTTGAATTAACAGATAACAAGTGTTTGACTGCCATGTAGCATTTCCACTTAATAACTAGCGTGCTGGACCATTCTTGCAAAATTAAAAGTTTGATGTTAGAAACATTTTTTGTTACATACGTTGGTTAATATATGCCACTTGTTTCGGCTATGACGTCAAATGTGACGTTTTTGTCGTCATTAACGGGCAAATAACTGTACACTAGCTTACTTTGGGTCCATTTGTTACACTGTTACAGCAATCGATTTTAGGAACTCCAGAAATCCTTAAACTGAAAAAATAATTCCACTTGTCGTACATCCTATTGCTTGTATGGATGCGAATGCGTCAATCTTCTTTGACAGGTGAACAATATAGGCGCCGTTGTACGTAACACTTTATTGCTACCATGATACATGACGTCATAACAGGGATGGCACGTCACAAACCGGTAAGGGCGACGTAAAAGTGACAAGCAGGTGTTGAAAGATTCACAAACGCGAAACGATGTGAGTTGGCATAAATGAACAGGGTACATTGGTATACACATGGGGCACTTGGTAAAAAATGTACAAGGAAAATGTAATAGGAAATGGGCAAATAGCAGGCAGTGCTTTGCTTAATACTGACAAGTGCCAATTAAGGTAACAGGCCAATTGATCTCCTTGAGTTGCAGTAAGCATAGCTCATCATGGACAAAAATGCGTGTGTTGTAATGTTGGCTATCTTGGTCCAAGCCTACTGAATTTTTTTTCTGGTGGACAAAATACTTTGTCATGCAAAGGCAAAGGTACCAATATGACAGTGAATAGTCAAAATTTGCTTTGGTATTATCAGTTCAAAGCTATGTTCAACCAATTTCATGCTGAAGGTAAGAAAGAATCAAATAGTCTGTTAATAGTTTTTCAGGGACCCACCAAAAAGGTACCGATACCAAAATTGTTCCTTTTAAACAGGGTAACGATTTTTGACCAAAAATCTGCCAAAATGGCGGTAGTTCAATCATATATGTGCCAGATAATGCACAATTAGTTCATTCCTGCAAATAATAGTTCATTTTTTTAACTGTCATCATACAAGTACATCATAGCAAACGGCCACTGTAAATTTAGATACTAGGTACATATACGATTGATAATATAAATGCCTTACGCCGCACTAGACGTTAACAGTTGGTGGTGGATTTACATAGTGCAAACATATATTCGTCAGGGCTACTGCTATAAAAATACGACGATGCTGACAAAAAGGGACAACGGTACTATATGTTGAAAGCGGTACACGATTTTTACACAAAAGCAAAAAACAAGATCGATTTGATTGAGTAATGTATAGTGTACGCGAGTTAAAGAGAAACGTACTATTGAATGGTGTATGTTTTAAAGTGAAACCGAACATTGTTTAAATGCATATCCTAGTTTGTCTGAGTTTGCACTGGCAATTACAAATAAAAAAGTGTGTTTAGGGAACAATGTTTACCTTTTTTCGCGGGCCAAAGTTTGTTAAATTACAATTTATGGCGAATATTTAACTGCATTTAAGTAAACTCACAAGATGTTTTCCTGCGAATTCGGATTTTGATAAAAAAAGTATTTGCTTGGTGCTAACCTGCGGTAAGTAAACCCATTAAACTGGTCCAATGTCAAAATATAGTTTTAAAATGTGGTTAATTTTACGTTGGGCTCAACAGAGTTGATAAAATTTCAACAGTAGTTCTTTACTGCAAAAGAGTTGGAAACCACTGTCTTAGAAGAAACTTACGGACTAAAACACTCAAATGTAGTATTATGTATGTGGCGAGTTTATACGTTGCCTAATACAAGTTCAAATATAGTCCATAAGGGAAAAATAGCCACAAACCGTTCCTTTAAAACTGACACGCTTTTTCGCAGCCATTTTTCACTGCACAAAGCTCTGCAAAAACCAGCTTTATGGCCTGAGTGTAGACAAACGATTGTCAAATTTAACGAGCTGTTTTCATGGAGATATACAAGTTCTCAAAACAGTACCTTCTTAACGCAGCTGTCAACGGTTCACTTGTACATTTAACATTAGGACAGTGATTTCAATTCCGCGCCTGAAAGCCAAACCTATTATCAGCAGTGTCCACGATGTTTCAGTGTGGAAAATATTGTCACACCTATTGGTGGAAGTTAGTCGTGGGCGTGCGGTTCGCCGATTGGCATTGTGTGAAGCACTTCGTCGAGAAGCTGAAGAGCCCTGTAATGTATAAGTAACATGTTGTCAATGCCAGTTTGGAGATTTTAAATATGTTCCGTTTTACTGCATTGTTACTGTTCAGGGTCTCGATATACACAAATATAACACAAATGTACTTATTTTACATTTTATGATGTTTAAAAAAGTGAGTTTAAACTCTTTAAGCACACAAAGGCTCTTGCAACTAAAACCACTTAAAAAAAGCAAAAACAACAACAACTTTGTATTAAAACATAATTTTTCACCGTTTTAAAAGGCTTGGTGTAAACTACAACAACAGCAATGCATAAAACATTAACAAAAAACCCTATGTAAGGATGTTTTAAGCAGATATCGAATCCTTCTTAGATTTTATTCAGATTCGCACAGTAAAAATAGGGTAAAATTGGATTCGATATTCTGAATTCGAAACAATTATTCTAGAATACCCAGTTATTCTACCGAATTAACAGAGGCAATTGTATTTTATACCAACGTTTCGACGTCCAATACAGGTCGCCTTCATCAAGGTAGATGACTGAATGCGCGTAGTACAGTGCACGACAAACAAAGAAAAAAAACAGCACGTCACAACCCAACGAAAACACTGTGTGACAACGAATGATTGGGCCTCTAATCCAGTTATTCTAATTTGAACATCCCTAACCCCATACATAAAAACGGACAACTTACCGATGAAGTTGTATTTCAATCCAACAGGGAGTTTGTTTTATATCCTGGCGTGGATAGTCAGGTCCCCAACCCTTCACAAAACTCATGCGTAGAATACAAAGTCGCCTCAAATCGTCCACACCTATCCCTGCTGCGGCTGACAATCCGGGAAGACCTGGAAAGAAGCATTTTTTTGCAATTTCTCTAGTGCTTGCGGCCCAAGCTGAATACATTGTTAATGCTGAATGCGTTTAGGCAATGTAGAGGCTAAGTTTCATGTCCACAACAATATGCTCGAATAATTTCACCTAGTTCAAAAAAAAAAACAGCTGTTAAAGTGTTGCATTTCATACATATCAAAATTATGTAAACCGCTAGGCCTGATTTGAACTTTATGATCTAGGTTTACCCACACTTACCACAAATGGTTAGTGGTTACCATATACGGCCCTTAGAAACATAATAGGAAAATTTAAAAAAACACATCTTACCAATAGCAGGAGCAATCCCCCCAACTGATCCTGGTCCAGGAATATTCCCGGATACAGCAGCAGCCTGAGCATTAGCTGCAGCAGAAGCAGTTTGTGCTTGTTGCTGCATTTGCCGATGACACTGGCGTAGATCAAAAACCTGAACACACAGCAACATATATTTATGTTTACCTGGGTGCTTAAATGCTCTACCGAAAGCGAAAATGTAGTGCAATGGATATTTATCCACTTTTATGGCCATAGAACTGTGGCCCTTACACAAACATTCAGTACCCTTACACAAACATTTAGTAAGCGTTTACTAATCAAATCATAAAAAAGCAACCATTTTTTAAAAAAAACTATGTCAAGTTTCACAGAAAATAGTTTTGGGCACTTCTTTTTTGTCGACATGTTCTGCTTTCATTCTGCCTGTAATAAATTTGGCTCTTTTTTACCCTACTAAATTTAAACACCACTGTATCAAGCACAGATGCATTAGAGTTAAAACTTGAAACAAAAAACAAACAAACTACCAACCTTGATATAAGCATTTGGGTAAATTTTGTGAACGGCATCACCAGGGGATCTCCCTGCTTCTCTATCTAGGTAATAGCTTTGCACGAAGACAGCATGATCACTCAGGCATTTCACCCATACATCACCCTCACCATGACAAACTAGCTGAACGCCCTTTCCAATATGCAACCTGGACAGAAACATGAACTTTAGATTCTAAAAATGTTCTTAAATGGATAGCACACAATGCACATACAAATAAAAGCGAAAATATTGTGTATCCCTTAATTTACAGTAGTCTAACTTTTTTTGAGAAAATTAAATGAATTGTATCTAAAATGGAAGCGATATGTACTTTACACAAAATTATTTACCTTGCCTTTTCTGAGGCTTCAGTGCGATGTACGTTTGATAACTGACCCAAGCAAAACCTGTTGCCCCCTGCAAAGAAACATTTTCACCAAAATGTGTATGTTATTATTCTACTTCCACAAAATTGAAATTTCATACTAGGAACTTGTTTGGAACTTTGTAAATGGGTCAAAGTGTGTATGGAAGTTACAGTTGTTATCTATACAGTAAACAACAAGTAAGACATTAAAATAGGTTACAAGTGTTAAAATCAATACCTGATGGGTCAACATATCCATCCACAGTAACTGCTGGGCATGAGGACGGCACTTTAAATGTTTCTCCAACTTGCACATCCATTTCATAAGATGTTATTGAACACCAAAACTCAGGACCTGTAATAGGTTTCTGGGTTTTAAAAGTGTTATTTCTCAGGTTACACAATTCATCTATTCAATATCTATCCTTCCGTTTTTAAATAGCCAAGCTAATATAAAGACTATTTGTAGCTGAAAAATTGAGACTTCAAAACTGCTAAAAACTTGCCTGGATGCGTGGAAACAGGTAGGTACGACATGTCGCTGGCTGAAGGGTAGAAGGGTGGATTTATCGAGGCGCTCATTTCAGGGGTGTACTGAGCAGTACTACCAGATTGCCAAGACATTTGTTGGCCTAAATAGTAACAAAATGCAGAAATTAAAAAGACTATTGTAACTGCTGTAGAACACTGTGGATACGAAAAATTCTGGTTAATTGCAACCCACTTAATTGCAAATACTAAATCCAAAATTATGAATATTTGTAACAGTTTCTTAGTAAGTAGAACATTATAAAGACTGTGACATACTTCGCTGGCTGTATTGAATTAGCTGCTGTGACGCACTGCCCATAGAATGATTTGAATTCACATTTGCACTGCTGCTTGGAGGGTGAAAAGAGCCGCTTTGACTAAAGTGATGTGCGTTTGTACCCCCTCCGTCTCCCATGCCATTGGGCGCACCTAAAATTGCCATATTATTTGATCAGCTTTTAATGGACTGTCAGTACCCTTTTACTAAAACTATGTGGTAAGATGCCTATGCCACAAAAAGGGTCAGCAGCGCACAGCAGGTATGCCATGGTTGACAAACGCATTAGAATTTTCATGCAAAGTGATTTAAAAATTCAATTATCTTTTTGATAAAAATAAATCTAGTTTGTGAGGGTATATTTGTTTTCGAAACGCAACACTCAAATTGGTTGTCTTTTTCGGCATGTTCAAACCATTAATCCACACAAGAATGATGACTTACTAAGAATTCACTGTTTAAAATAACAAGTTAATGACCAGAAACGTTCAAGGTTGCCGCTTGCTGACCCCTGGACTAAAGCCAATATCAAAAAATAAACAAAAAGAAAGTTTTTTGGGGACTGTTGGTACTGAAAAGTGGCAACACAAAAGATGCATTTTCTGGAAACATGACTTCAAAACTTGCTGCTTTTAAGTCTAAATGGTGTGAAGTTGATTACCTCCAGGTTTAGAGCTTTCCACAGCTGGGTGCTGAACAGTCTGAGCAGAAGTTGGACCCATAGCTTCCTGCTTGCCTGGACCCATCCAACTATTTGGTGGTTCCCCTGCATAATCATTGTTCACCAGTGGTGCTTGGGGACCTTAAAAGTAAAGAATTTTTAATTTTCAACAAACTTTTTTTAAAGTCAAAAACAAAAATTCAGTTTATGCACTACAGAACAATTGATTGTGGAGAAATTTCTTTTTTACACCAGGTCTACTAAACATTTCAATTTCTTTAGTATTTATAGCATGCATTTTAATCAGGTCAAAAACAGAAACAAGACATCATTCCAATACATAAGATTTTAGACATTGCTAACAGTCTTTTTAGAAAATTATTTAAAACCAAAGAACAAAGAGGTTCGAACTAATCAGTAAAAGTCTGCTGGTCAAGTTAGTACAAAACAATTTTTAGACTTAGAAACAAAGTTGAATGAAAAATGAATAGTAACTACCTGCTTGTTGAAGAGTAAGACCAGATAAGTCAATTCCAGGTGATACAACCCTGTCATAATGGTAAGGGTTGATACACACTGAATCGCACTTTAAATCAAAAGCAAATTTGCAGATCTTCAAATGTTTTAGCTCATTCTTGTGTAGGTCTGGCCACCTCCATAATCTTGCATAAATCACATGTGGAAAGCCTTTTCTACCTGCCACCTACAACAGTCAAAATAAACTGCATTTGATAAACCAGAAAGGAAGCTTAGCAAATTTTGCCCTTGCACATACACAATGACCTACTTGGAAATGCTGATATATTTACCATACTATTATATATTATTTTTATGGGTCTTATATTAGTCACTGTTTTTATAAACTTAGTTTGTTTCTGCAGGCAGAAAATCATGGGTCCCTGCTCCCTGGCTACAATTTGTGTTTTACAACTGTACAACAACTGTGGTATATGGGTACCACACTAGTGGTATGTGAAGGCTTTTTAATCCCTACAGAAGCTTATTTGAGTTCGTATCAGTTAAATCAAAACAACATACCTAGCCTAAACTTTTTAAGCAATGCTTTGGAAATGCTTTAAAATTACCTTTTAGTTGCATTTTAAATACATGTTCAGGTGGATGTAGCTGGTACATCAAGAGATTTTATAATACAGAGGTTAAAGTAATTATATACTGTTGTTAATAATTTCTGATTGTATGTATTATGCAATTAGGACAAGTTTTTGTCTTAAAGTACTAATACTCAAACACAATGCAACCTTGTTTAAAACAGTGAAATGATATTTTTAAAACTTTAGCAAAATTTTGGTACATAAAAAACAATTTAACTCACTTGTAATCTTCCATCCAGTGTTCTCTGGATTGTAACACATTTTGATGGATGTGCACCACTCGTGGTGATCGCTGTTATTAGACTTTCCAGTTCATCTTTCTTCTCCTTCAGTTTCTTCACTAAACTTTCAATCGCTCGTTTGGCAAATGTTTCGCTTTCCCCACCTTGTCTACAAAAATACTTATTTAAAATATGATTATTGAATAGCTGTAATTTTAGTCACAAATGAACGTAACCCTATAAAACAAAAACAGAACACTATAAGTCGTCATAACCTTTCAAAAACTTCAACATTTGATTGTTAAAACGACACAAAAAACGTTTATTGGAATAGTTATGCTATGTGGTTTCAATTTACAATAATAAACAACTTCCACATTGCAAATTACTGTACTTCCGGTCAGATTTACTAATTGAAAAGACAATACACTAACCTGTGACACATTAAACTGTGGACAATACTGAGGCAGGCATCATTGGATGTTGTAGCATTCTGCATATTGACTGGTAAATAAATTTCAGGAATACAAAAATACAGATGTCTTATTTAAGTACAAAAGTTGCTGGATCTACATGATGTGGAGCCTGTTACACATATACAGGCAAAACATAACAAACGCCTAAAAATGGATTTGGTAAAGAAATATTATCACGTTGGGTACAACTACAAAGACATGCTAGGCTATAGAGCTTTCGACTCTTAATTTTATACAAATCTTTTTAATGCAGAAAATGTGCATTTTTACTTTAAAGTTGAACGTGGTTTATGTTAGCAAATTGCGTAACTATTTATTCACTAAAACAATAATTTCATTACCATAAAAAATACAAATAAGAGCTTCACAACACCAAATTAATCAACACACAAAACGCCTTAAACTCAAGAGTCTCCGACTCACTCAGAGTCCGACACATTTTTCTCACGGATAACACAAAAATCATATTTCAAATATGATATCTATGCAAACTGTAATTATTTCGGATTTTTTGAGTTAAGTTGAGTTGAGTTTATTTCGCTTGGTGAAAGACAACATAGCGACACAATTGCACTAAAACAATCACCAAGCCGGAAATAGCTGCGCAACGTTAAAACGTTATGGAGCGCATAAAAGTGTCGCAAACGATATTGTCAACAAAGATATGTTGCTATTTTTTACCGTTCTTGTTTGGTAGTGTGTCTTGTTTTGTTGGGTTAGCTTCGAGTTTAATGCTCATTGTTATCACGTCACCCCCTTTGTACATGATAAGGTGGCTTCGTTGTACGGCGTACAATGTACGCAGTCACTCACACACGTCATGTCGAAGAGCTAGCCTACTTGCGTAGGAGCCACATGCACCCTCCCCCAAAAAATCCTTTAATTTTATTTGAGGCTATGCCACTGACACGATGACTTGATTTTGCAAGATAATTTTTTATTGCAACATTGTATTGATTCAATTCGATACTATTGAATACGTACAGTCATAAATGCAAACGGTGCATACAACAGTTAAAAATGCTAAAAAGGCTCAAAATATATATTTATAAATTCCACACGCAAACAAAGATAAATAACATAACTAAAATTGATATGTTTAAATTAATTTTTCCTTGAATGACTAAGTGAACAATGGCAGCTTGATAAGATATGCTTGCATAAATGTTCGACGGATGGCAAATTGTACCTCTTTTTGCCTGGCCGACGAATGTGAAATGATAAGTAATACGAAGTCTTTGCGACGTTCACCAGGCAGGAGGGTTTGAAACTGCCGTGTGTCTCAAAACGTCTAATCATTACCTAAAAAACAATCATTTGTGAAAAAGTAAATCTAACGACGAGAATGGTATGCAACAGTGCATAATGGTCTTTCAGATATGGTTAGGTAAATCAAATCGTTAAATAACCAAAGAAATTTATCAAAACTTACGCAGTCTCTAGGAATAAGATTTGTCATCGAATCTCGGAGATTTTTAATATGTTTTGTGAAATGAACTCGATGCGTTCTTGAGTGAGTGTAATGCGTATGTTCCTTTTGTAAAATGTACTGTAGAAGGCTATAAAGAAAATATAAAGAGTTGGAGAACGCTCCCTTATGCAAAAAACACATCACTGTTCACCTTTGATCTCTTAAACTCACATAACCTATTATCAAACTTTTGTATTATTAAAAAACACATGGCGGTTACACTTTAAGATAAAAACATACTTTTCGAAAACGCCAAAATGTTTCCAAATTAATTTACTAAGTTGCGCAATCCAATTTCTTGCTTATGGTACCGTCTATATTTTAAAATACGCCTGGCAATTGTAATTAAATGGTATAATTGCAATTAACATGTCCTACCTGAGAAGGTCACTCACTCTTTGAAGTTCATACATAGAACCACGAGTAAAACTATTGTTGTTTGTGCCGGAAAAGTGCTTCACTGTGATCTATAATATAAATAAATTTTACTAGTCCTTCCCAAATAGAGGTTATAGGTGAACAGAACATTAGACAAAAATACAGTTTGAAACTTCTGAAATATTTTTTTAACATTGATTTGAAAATGCGCGGTATCTAAAAATAATAAAATATGTTTGTAAGTTTAAAATGCTAGAAATAATTTCGACAAAATTACCATCAGTTTGTCGAAGAACGTAGGGTATTTTTGCCTTTGTTAAGCCGAACTACATATTTAAAGTGGTTTAAATTTACTACCAAATAGACGATTTATATAAGACACTGATTTTAATATATACACCACAATTTATCAAATCACGAATAAATCAACTGTGAATTTTCCAAGAATAATACACATTCTCAATATAGTTGCTATGAAACTAGTTCTTACCTGCGAATGTCTATAAAGAGTCTCGTCCATAAGCATCTTCGCTGTAATGCGAATTTGCTTTGAAACAGAAGACCAATGTTTTTTAAACTTGCGGGAGCAGTTACCGGATAAAGCAGGCGTCGGTAGAAGGACAAAAATCAGAAAAACCAATACGTAATAACTTGGACTACTCATTATTGCAACGAAGTCAATATAATTTAGGATTTACCTAAGAAAAAAAAATTTGCATAATTTGGGCTCCGATATTAAACACCAACCATTTTTTTCGTGATATGGTTTAGCGTAACTATTATTTACTATGCATGTCTGTAGGTATTTGTTTATACTCGAAGCCGTACGAAATAAGACTATAACTTAGTTTGGGCCTGTACTTATTTTAATTTCTACAAGCGTTTAAATAAAAAAAATTTAAAGCTCAAATTTAGTTTAAGAAAAACAAAAGAACTAAAACTACACAACCTAAATTACTAAAAAATTATGCGTCAAGTTTAAAATCAAAACATTTTTTCTGCGAAAGTTGTTACCCAACGTTTCATTATTTTAGAAACTCTTGACATCCACGGGGCGCCAGTACCCTAACTGATCTCTTCCCATTAACGTCGGGTTCTTATATACTTGCCACTACGAGGTCCTGCATACCTGACTGCCTGTTTACAAGCACGTGGCCGCCGCAAAGGTTCAGAAGACCTCGCGACAATAGATGTTCGGTTCACATGCTCTTGGGTGCAGACAGAAACAGATTAGGAAAATGTAAATAAATCGTGAGTTCAGTACAAGCTGACTTCGGGGTCTATCTAGATTTTTAATACGAACAGACCATTTTGACAACTTGTGCCATCTGCATTTTGTGCGTTTTTCAGCTTTGCTTGTATCTTCAATTTCGCATTTGAAAGACCTATATGGGTATGGATGGTTGTCATTTATCACAAATACACATTTTGCATAATCGTTCAATTCAACTTCTTGGAACGAGACACAACTGCTGCTGCTTCAGACGTATAGCATATAGGATTTTACAAAAAAACAATCGTTATAAGTTATGTTAACGTTTTGCTAGCACTTAATCCGACTTCTAAGCCTTGGCGAAGTTACTGGAGTCAAGGCTGTATGCACCGTCTTTGCATTACATTTTTCTATATTTGTTTGCACATTTATTTTTTATGTTATATTCTTTTTTGGGTTATTTTACTCGAGTGTGTGGTAAAATAAAAAAAAAGTTAGAATTAGCTGCTTTTGTTTTCATAATCTTTATTGGTTTTTGTTTACTTTACTTTGTGTGTGTGTTAATATTTTTTTATTCGGTTTCAAGTGTGCTTTGCAGCTCCGAAACTTTGCGGTTGCAGATACGGAATGGGTCATTGCAAACCTCATTGTATGCTTGGTCGGTGGACCACAACCGTTCAAGGAATTAATCCACCATGGGTCATACCGACGACAAACAAATCGCTATAGCAACTCGACGCAAAATTAATCCGAACAAATTTATTTAGAACCAATCCTACTACAATGCCATGTAAAAACTTTCTCCCCATTTATCCATAGAAACTTGAGCGAAAAAGATGTCTTTAAATTGACGATGCAGTTACGCTGGATTTGACGGACTGTTTTGCGTGACCACGTTACGTACTGTGCTGAGATTTTCCTGGCTTTGGTGGAGTAGGCGTCGCAAGCTATTTTGGAGCAGGTATCTGCGTGACCTGGCGACTATTTGAACTGGGCGGCGAGTTCACACAATCTGCTGCCGACAGCAAATTGTTTTTATTTGCTTGACATGCAATAATATTTGCTCGGGTCACTGAAATTTGCTGTGCTCTATACTTACACTTAGCACTTTCTCACACTATATTATTACAACCACAGTTGCGTATACCGGACCGGGTATGAGCTGGGTTCGGGCTTGATTTAAATAAAATGTGTTTGAGCCCGGCCTGACTTTACCAACTATCATTCGGGCTTTGTTTCAAACAAATTTAGTTCGGGCTAGGTTTTATACCTGTACTGTTTGGTTCCGGTTAAGTTTGAGCTCCGATTTCGAAACCCCTTACAACTCTGATTACATCACTCTACAACTCGTTCAGAGAAACAATCATTTTGCAAAACAGTTAGGGATAATATACCTTCTCATCAAAGTAGTAATACGATAAATACAAACACATACACTATCAGATGAGGAATGGGTGGAGCATGTGTGGAAAACAAAACAAACATCGATGGACTATGAAGAAGAGTACAATAGATCACATATTTTTTCTGAAAACCATTTCTTGTAATTTGTTTAATGTTAATCTATATGCACTTCAAAAGCAGAAATTTTCGGAGAGGTATTATTTTGTATTTCTTGTCTGAAATGCATTAATGGCGATTAAACGAAAGAAAGCGTAACACAATGAAAAAAAAACTAAGGCTTGTTATAAATGTGAAATAAACGTCCTGGCAAAAGAGGTGAAATCCATTGCAGTAGGTTGTAATTTCCATCCTATCAAGCCAAATTTTCCATCGAAAGTTTATGAAATCTACAATGTTTGGTGTTAAACTGATTTTGCACAGCCTTTACAAACTTTAACATTTTGAAAAACGCTGCTTACCAAGAAATAACTCGTTTGGTTCTGAATATTTAACTTCAACTCTACAAATGCAAAAAAGGTTATTTCAGTTAAAGTGTATTGTAAAAGCTAGACTCCAAAGAGTTAAAACTGCGTTTGATATTGATCACCTGGTGTTGTCCAAAGAAGCTCAGATCTGTTAAATCAAACAACACAGTGGAAAAACCCAAACTAATCATTTTGTTGCAGTGTGTTGAAGCGTAATATCCATAAATACCCCGCATGGGCTCTAATTCGACTGTATGAAGGCCTATTTTTTTATCATCAGAAAGCAATAAGCGCTAAAAGCCAGACGATTTGGGTTACTGTGGTAAGATAGGGACATTTGTACTTTACCGTTAATTCATTAAAAATGTTTTTTTTATTGGTTTAGCTACAAATACACGATATAGCAAATATGTTCTCACCCCCAAAAAGCATTTTAGTTGTACGCCTTTTCTACACCTGATTTTAAATATTTGGCATGGATTTCATATTCAATCGCGAAGGCTCGCATTGGGCTAAACACTTAGGGTCAATCGATTCAGGATTGAATCAAATTATAGCTTTGGTGCCATTGCCCTTTTCACTATATTTGACGCAACGTCGTGTTTTGCGTGACCACGTTGCGTGTGGAGAGATTTGCTGGCTTAGGTTTATAGAAGGTCACGCAACTTGCGGACTGGGTGACCTGGCGGCTATTTGACCTCTACGTCGAAGTTCAAAACTTCTTAACCGATTCGCCAAACCAGTGTGCCGGCTATTCAACTTTTATGTGGTTAATTTGGTAATAAAAATTGTGAACAAAATGAAATTGAGTTCAATTTTACCTTAAAAAAATAGGTTTTAGACTTTTAGACGAATTGTAGCCTGTATATTGTTGTGATTTGTCCATGTTGACGCTTCCAAACCGTTTTGTTGTAACTCAACCTTCAACAAATTTAGATTGTAGATTATGTTTCTTTTGATAAACTGAAGTGAATATATCTTAAACCCAAAATGGGTAAACCATAACGGCGAAAAGAATAGTAGTCCTAACCACATTTTTCAAGAAACTTGTTTTGCAATCTTTTGCATTTTTTTCAGATCTGTTTGTTTCCATGAAACCCAGATGGTAAAACATTTGGTCAAATATACTCAATGTTACATGGTGTGTGATCAAACATACATTAACCACGAATCTAAAAAAGTATCATAATAGACGATTGTATAGCGTTTCTACTTACCCGCCGTTACTGAAGTTAGAGGCTCAACTGTGGCAAATCTTGCTGTAATGCTGACTAGCAGTAAATGCATCAGAAACATCACAAGTTTTATTGCGAATCAAAAGGCTACATAAAATAATCCAAACCTTGGTAACTTTTTGCTGCAAAAAAACTAAAAAATGCAAACATTGAACAACGCAACACACAAAATACAAACTCTGAAAATAATATTTTCAAGTTATTACACTTCACCGCCACAGTAAGTTTAACACAAAGGTCTACTTGGTGATTAAAATGGATTCACATCCTAATGGTTTTCCATTAATTTGTGGGATGGCGACGTTGAACCGTAAACAATATTAATGTCTTCTTATCTTTACTAGAAAATTTTGTTTAAAGTTGTCATAATTAAGTTACATAACTTGAAAATCTACTAACACCACGGCAAACCCACACTTAGAAGAGCAAAAATACCTATTTAAAACGGCCTGTCTAAAAAAATGCTGACTATAAGGGCTATCAGGGCAGAGTTGCAATCGGGCCCAAAATCTGAGCCCGAACCCGGCCCGAACCCGGCCCGAACCCGGCCCGAACCCGGCCCGAACCCGGCCCGAACCCGGCCCGAACCCGGCCCGAACCCGACCCGAACCCGACCCGAACCCGAAAGTATAAGCCCGAAGCCCGGCCCGAACTCGAAACGTTTTTGAGAAGCCCGTTTAGGCCCGAAATTTTGATTGACAAGACAACAAACACAAGACAACAAACACAATGAACAATAGTAGACAATGGCGTAAACAATATGTTTTAGAGTAGGGTGGGCATTAGAGCAAAGCCAGAGACTTGTTATTTAGCTGAGTGATTTTTTTCAAACAAAAATGGCGGACACGGAACGTAAAGTCAGGCCCGTTTTAGCCCGTTTTCTCACAAATACCTAAGCCTGAACCCGGCCCGAACCCGAACTCGGCCCGACTTGCAACTCTGTATCAGGGTTGAAGTAAGGTATTATCATTAAAACATTCAACGAAACTAACTTTAAAACTTGTTTTCCAACCCTGTCCTCTTTATTATTTTTTTTCACGGGGTTCGAACCCAGGACACTCCAGGGGACGAATCCCGATCAAGGTTTTTTTCTATGTCTGTATATGGGTCAGGCGCGCCAGGCCATTCGGCCAAGGGTGCTAAATCAATAATTCAGTTCTTTGCGCCACCTATCGAAATTTAGCTAAGTTGGGGTCCGTCGTGAGGTTTGGTCTTATTGGTTCCACCATTGAAATCAAGAATCTGTACCGGTGAACAGTGTTTTTTTTAAGGTGTTTTGGGGGACCGAAACGGTCCCCCAAATTTCTCCAGCGGTTTCCCAAAATTTGGACTTGCAACTACAGTGGCTATTTTTTGGTATTTAAATGAAACACTTGCGGTCTCTTAAAACTACTTAGCGGTCACCCAAACCAAACCTTAAAAAAAACCTGCCGGTGAACTTTTATAATGCTCTGTCCATTAGATAGATGAACATTTACCATGTCCATTTATAACAAAAGGCCTTAAAACGTATGTAAGGGCAGAATTAGAAAATTTTTAGACCGCCTCTTCACAATGTGTCCAGTGGGTAGCGCACTCCATTTTATTTTCAGAAAAAGGATACTACCACTAAGTATAGTCAGCACCCGCTTCCATATCATCGTTTTTTGTCGGGAAATTGCTAAAAAAATTCCAAGTAATTGGAAGGAATTATCTGGGATTTTTTCAGTAAAGTCGAGCTTGCGTTTGAGGACATATCTGTCCGCTGCCCCGTGAGTTATTAGTAGTTGCTATGCATCTGATATTCAATGTGTAATAAAATGCATATTTGTGTGCATAGTTGGTGTAAGCTGTTGTTGTATTTGTTTGCTTTCCATCAACGTGGACAAAGCTGACATTGAAATATAACTTACATGTTACAATATATTTTACGACTTTTTCTAAGATAAACTTTAATTCATAAAAAAAACTTTGGTAACTGACGCGACTGGTAATCATGCAAGTTTACAGGTTTTAAGCGAAGTTTTGGGTTTTTAGTTTATTGGCAATTTCAATTTTAAACATGTGATAAATATGGTTTTCTAACTTTGCTTTTCTTTTGTTAAGTTTCAAAGTTAACATTTGAGATAAAACATGACTAAAATACTTGCGATTTTGCTGATTTCATCAGTCATGTTGATGCGTGCGTCATTGGTCTATGCCCAGTTTCCAAACTCGGATGCAGAGTAAGAAACTCAGTTTGTTTTCTTTAAACATTTTATGTAATTTGGAACACTATATACGGATCTGTTCATAAGTTTAATGGTGAAAATAACGGCCCAAATAGACGTAAAAAGCGACATGCTTTATTGTTCAAACGTTTCGGCAAATGCTCATGCCATCATCAGTGATATATTTTTACGTCTATTTGGGCCGTTATTTTCACCATTAAATTTTATGTAATGATACGTCAGTGAAATCCAACGTGTGTCGTAATTGTGTACCTAGCTAGCATTTACTTAACATCAGTGGTCGGCAACCACCGGTCCGCGGCCCGGTGCTGGTCCGTGAGAAGTTTGTTACCGGGCCGTAAAAACTTGCTCAAGGTTCACATTGATCAAAGTTGTAATAACTGTAATTAGTTTTCAGTGTTGAACATTTGTGGTTTCAAATCGGTCCGTAGTGTAAAACAGGTTGCCGACCCCTGCTTTACATTGTATAGTCCTTGTTTGTATTGGTTACGAGAAATTAAACACAGAATTGTTTTATCACCGGTCCTAACGAAGCTACAACGGTTTCCACTAAAGCAGCGGTTCCCAAACTGGGGTCCGCGGTCCTTTAGGGGTCCGTGAGGCAATTTTGGGGGGACCGCGAAGCGGTTGAAGTAATTCTATAATCTTATTTGGCGTCAGTTTGTGCCACTAAATAAGTTTAAATCAAAGTAGAATTGAGAATCGATTGTCTCCATTGCTAAACAATGGCCTTTATTGAATGACAACTAGCAAAAATGCAATTGTTCGCGTTTGTCCTGTTAATGTTTTTGTCCTGTTTGTGATGTCGTATGCTGTCTTTGGATGATTGTTATGCGCAATTTTGCATAACTAGCTGAAATCCTGCAATCAACTTTCGTTTTTATGAAATACACATTTAGGCTTAACGACCGCGAGCCCTCGAAATAATGGCAAAGGGACCGTTTTGAAAAAAATATGAAAAAGTTTGGGAACCACTGCACTAAAGGGTCCTCTGTTTTACATCGCTTTCCGCATAGAAAATAAATGAAATAGTGTTATCTGTAAAAACTAAAGGAGTGTGGTGATGTACTATTGTTCCTTGATATTAATGACTAAAACTAGTGGTTAAACATGGTTAAATTACTTGCAATTTTGCTGATGACAGTCCTGTTATTAAGTTTATTGTCAATTAATGCCGATGTAGCAATAGGTGGAGTGTAAGAAGCACTTACTGTCCCATTTTTAATACTTGTAACATTACTGCAAGACCTTTGGGTTCTAAATCGTTTACGTAGAGAACATTCAAGAGAATTAAAATGCCATCTTTTTTGCAGTCAAAGTCTTTTCTACGACAATGTTAAGAACAGGTTCGAAACTTTGCAGTTGGAAGAAGAAATGGGGGAAATGTTTCATGGTTAGTATCAGCATAGGCCACAGTTTTGTTTTCCAACTTTTCAATAGTTGCTAAGTAAAGATGGATTAAAGTATAAGAGATCTCTTCACCGATAATCCAAAACACAATTACAACTTTCATGGTGTTTTGCTCAACCATGCCTCAACCACTAATAACATAGTTTCAAACTTTTATGTTTCGATCTTTTAGATTTGAAGCGAAGCAGAGGATAATTAACGCTGAAAGCAAAAACTTCTCTGGATGTTGAAAACACAAGGAAATAGTTTTTTTTGCCTTAGATCACTTTTGTTTTGCTGTGTGACTAAAATAAATAAATAACACGGTTAATGTTGGATCTGTCTCTGTCTACAAGTGTAAGTTTTATGGTTACTACCATTTTAAATGTTCTGTTTCAAGAGTCCAAAATCCAGCGCCTAATTTTGAAACAAAAAATTGAACATTGCACATATGTAGCTTTTCAACCGCACTCCTCTAATTTTTCCCTCACCAGCGGGGACGTGTTTTCGATAATTTTTAGAAAAAAACGTGGAAAATTATTATTAAACTATTTGCTTGTTTTGCATTAATTGCATAATGTAGCGAAGTATTTAAAGATAAATTGTTTGTTTAGAGTTTAAATTATTGGTCATGTAAGGACAGGGTCACAAGCTTGTCAAATTTTAGCGATTTACACAGCAGTACTATAGGCGGGGTTGCCATACCGTCCTTATTTCTAAGATTTGTCCTTATTTTGAAGGGCTGTGTCTTAGAAAAGTTCATTGTCCTTATTTTTGACTGTAGTCCTTATTTTGCCTTATTTTTTACAATTTCTATAGTCAAATCCCTGCAACAAGTAGAAGTGAACCTAGACCCGGCCCGATGTGAGATGCACTTAGTATTTTCTACGAACAACGAGTTGCTGTAACAGATTATTTCTGGCCAAAATATTGCAAATATTATGTCATGGCTCGTATAAAAGCAAAGATTTGTTCAAAAACGTTTGTTTCGTTTCGCATGAAAAATTAATTTTACGGTTGTCCTTATTTTTGATTTCAAGTAGATGGCAACCCTGACTATAGGCCTTTATTAGAAGATTAATTCTAAATCAAACTTGTTAACCAAGCATTTCCATATGGCAGGATCAGGCAAAAAGAATTTAGACCAACAAAAGGAGTTCAATGTAGTTTTGAAACCAACATGTAGAATTACTTTGATAAGCAGAACAAACACGAAATAAAACTTATTCTATAATTGAACACAAACTTTGTACTTTGCCATATCGTGCAATGCACCTTTAGCCTAAGTGTTCCTGCCATTTCAATTGGTTTTGATTTTGTTGTCTGATGGACACATTACTACTTTTTTTCAGTTTCAAATTTAGATTTATTCTAAACATGTGAAACTTTCAGGTCTAATACAAATGCTTACCATAAATATATTTGGGTTTGAAATTAAAGTTCACAATCAGAATAAAAAAGTTGTCTATGTATGAGTGCAGCATCTTTGTCGACATTTGTCTTATAACTTCAAAAGGTGTATGGGCCAGGCTTGAAGAAATATCTTAACCAGCAGCAACCGGCACGTCTATCTCACTTTGTGCAGGGTGCTGCGTCTCAAATATCTCTGTTATTCTTTTGTTGATCTGTAATGATCGATTTATGTTAACGGTCGCTAATAATTCTCAAGGTTATTACTTCGTCACTACAAATTAAAGAGCTATACTACTGTCCTTAACCTCCCAAGCTCCTGAGATTGCCAGGATAGAGTCCTGGAAACTCCACACAAATGTCTTGCACTTCAGTTTGTTAGTTTATGACAAGAGAAAGAGAGAAGAGAGATCGAAATGAACGAGTGCGGTTTTATATATATTCCGGACAAAGGCGTTAAATAATATACATGTACTCTAGCGATTGGCTCTTGCACAATTACCACATAAAGCATCGTCCAATCACAGCACAGCACAAAGCACGAAGTGAAATTCGTAACCACCATATCACAAAGTCGCACAGAGTTGCAAGTCGGGCCGGGCTTTTCGGGCCGGGTTCGGGCCGGGTTCGGGCCGGCTTCGGGCCGGCTTCGGGCCGGCTTCGGGCCGGCTTCGGGCTTAGGTATTTGTGAGAAAACGGGCTTAAAACGGGCCTGACTTTACGTTCCCTGTCCGCCATTTTTTTTGAATAAAGTCACTCAGCTAAGTAACAATTCTCTGGCTTTGACCTAATGCCCACCCTCCTCTAAAACGTATCGTTTACCCCATTGTCTACTATTGTTCATTGTATTTGTTGTCTTTCTCTTTTTTCTTTCTCATCCTTTGTTGCAAGGCTTTCGTGGATAGGTCTGTCAATAAAAATTTCGGGCCTAAACGGGCTTTGCAAAAACGTTTCGGGTTCGGGCCGGGCTTCGGGCTTATACTTTATGGTTCGGGCCGGCTTCGAGCTTAGATTTCGGGCCCGCTTGCAACTCTGGGCTGATTCCAGTTATAAATTTCAATGTGGCGATTCCCTACTATACGAAGCTGACATCTTCAACATAGGAACGTGGCTTGTGATTCGATATGTGACGGGCTCACGGCTGAACCTGGTAGCTCAGTTGGTAAAGCCCGACTCACGGCAAAGCTGTCGGCGTGGGTTCAAGACCCACCGCAGGTTATTTTGTCATGTGGGAATGCCTGGTCAGCGGCTGATTCGGTATGATATGCCTTCAATGAGCCTGGTGTACTATGGTTTCTTGGTAGAGCATGCTTTCGACTAATGCAATAAATTCATAATAAATCGAAGGCCCTAACTGGTAGGCTGCGGTGTTATCTGCAATGTTTTTTTACTGCAAAAGTTCCAAATGGATTCCAACGCATTCCTGGAATTTTCTCAGTAAAATCTGCTTCATAGCAGAATAATATAACGGCGGCTATGATTTAGTACTAATATCGTGTTGTGTTAAGTATAAAAATTAAGACTTTTAAATAGCGGTACAATATGCTGCTTCTATTTTTTATAATCATTCCGCAGAAAACTCTCCCTAATAAAGGAAAAATCTTTTGTCTGTATATACATTTTTATGCCACATGCGAAAAAGTCACAGAAATGGTCTTTACGTTTCTGTACACTTAAACAGATAAGCAAAGGTTAGTTTCCAAGCCTCTGCTGGATAAGAAAATTTCAGACATATTAACATCATTTATCAGCTCCGCCAATAAAAAATGTGTGCTGGTTGATTGTAACAGACAAATCAAGTTCAAGTTCACAATCACAATAAAAAGTTACATGGAAGAGTTGTCTTTGTATGAGTTTGCAGCAAGTTTGTTGACATTTGTTTTATAATTTCAAGGTTGTCTAGGCCAGCCTTGAAGAAATCTCCTAACATACCGGATCCACTGTGTAGGTTGCTGCGTCTCAAAACTCCCTGTTGACCTGTTGTAAATCAATGATCCTTTTGACAACACCCACATTTACGCGTTGTAGCATAAACCACCATTTCATTCGTGGTATAATTCGCTTGGTACATTTCTTAACTGTTATTGTTTCGCCTGTTGGGTATTAACTTCCGCGAGCCTATGGGTTATTTGTTGGAAAGTAGATCCTATTTCTGATAAGTTTTAGTGTTTGCTGCCCTGGTCGCATAAACAAAGGCACAATTATGATAACTGGGCCATACGGTTGGCAGTCAGTATTTGAGTATAGGTTAAGTTAAGCCATCACTTCGTTCAGTAAAGCATGGTATGAAGTATTGGAACAGTAAAGCTGTAGAACAAAATAAAATGAAATTCTTGCATGTTTGGGTTAGATAAAACTCTATAAAACAGAAGCAAGTACTATCGAGTGTGTTTTAATGTAAAATAAGAACAATGTTTAAACAATGGGGACATAGGCGAACATAGGATACTGTCACAATGCAACAACTTTTTGACATTGCTTGCAGAAATAAACAATAATATGAATAAACTTGTTGCATTGTTGTTGCTGTCAGCGTTGCTGGTCAATGTTACATCTGGTAAAAGATTAGTCCATCGATATGGTTTTGCAACCAGCATCAATGGCGGGTAAGACGTAAAGTTATCTGATTCGTTTAGTTGCATATTAAATATGTTCACTTTTTAGTGTCTCAGTTGCGTACGACTCCCGAAACAGGTTTGAAACAACTGCCTTGGAGCATGCCCTGGAAAATATGTTCGATGCTGGTATGAAAAAAAAAATAATTCTAAAACTATATTTTTCAGTTAAATTGTTCCATGACCTATATGTGCCTGTGTGAAATACGGAAACTGTTTGTATTCATTACCTTGAATACAAATGTACATAAGGCTACAATTAACCAATTATTTTTGTTTTTCAGAACTACATGAAAGAGTCTAAGAATAAAAAGTTGACCTCAGTGTTTGTTTTAAAGAAATAAAAAAATTGCTATTATTTCACACTGTTTGAATGACAGTAATAAACAGACAAACAGAACAGTTTTGTGTGATTGTTTTGTTGCTTACTTTGCTTCAAAAGTATCATATTAGATCAAAATGGAACAAAAATCTAATACAGACAAATATAGCTCGTTTGAGGTATAGGCTATACTGACATGTGGACTGTTGATTATCAGTTGAGTTTATTTCGCTTGGTAATAGACAACATAGCGACATATTGATATTGGTTTAGCAGATATATTTTTATGCCCGTTGGTTACAAAATGTATATTTACTACAGTGGCCCTAGTGCAGTGGTTCTTAACCTTTTTTCCTTGCTGCACCCCTTTCAAATCACCAACCAATTTTCGCACCCCCTTGCAAATCACTAACCAATTTTCGCTCCCCCTTCTGTAATTGCTTAAATAGAATAGACCTAACCAACCTTAATGATTCAGCATCCCCGCACCCCCTAGGAACAGTTCTCGCACCCCTTGGGGGTGCGTGCACCCCTGGTTAAGAACCCCTGCCCTAGTGGGTATTGAAATAGCATATATGCAGACTTTTTTTTAATGTAGCCTACTTCATAATGCCACTAACGCAACATCAACAAAAAAGCCTTGATAATTATTATTTACTATACTTTTTCTATAGATTAATCAAACATTAGCTTTTCGATGGTAGCCTACAGCAGCAAATTGGGAAGTCAGTTTTAAGAAATGTACACCTTGACTCTGTCACGTCAAAATCTTTAAATACATGTTGGAATAATTTGTGCTATAAGTTTTTTTTTTCGTTTCAACTTCAAGTCTAAACCCAAAACCCGATTTTTTCGGCGGATTTCAAATAAGGTTGAAATATTTGAACAAACAAATGTTGCGTTGGACTCATTTCTTGTCGGTAAATGGAGTCTTTAGAACCAAAAATTTTAACTAAGAATTGACTGACTTAAACTAGGTTGATAAGAATTACAGCTTGAACTTTTATAGGCTTTAAAATCAGCTTAAAACAACATTTAACCTTAACTTTCGAATACATTTTGAACTGACGTAATTCAGTTGGTAGTACTTCAAGAAATGAACTACACCTTAAGTATGTAGAAATACTTTTCACAGGATATGTCCTTCTAAAAGTGGGCATGTTAATGTAAAACGATCACCAAGTCGAACGTTTTCAGTATTTGATATGATAGAGAATACAGGCATCGACGAAATAAACATCTCGATTGTTACAACTTCGTTTAAGCCGATTTTAAGGCAGAAGCATTTACTGCTTTATTTTTCCTAATGTTCATATAATTGGTTTGTTTAATTCTATCTTAACCTAAATAAGCGACAATAACGACTAAAAAAAACAAATTCGGCCAAATTCGACAGCCATTGCAACAAACTTGTTTTATTATTCTTTATTGCTGTACCGATTTTGCTGTTGCATTCAAAAACACACTATGCATAACATAAACATCGGTTTCGTGTCCTTCCATAAACTAGGGAGCTTCTATCCTTTATAGGGTTCCGTGAGGCAATTTTGGGGGGACAACTAGACTGTTGAAGTAATTCTATAAACTTATTTGGCGTCAGTTTGTGCCACTAAATAAGTTTAAATCAAAGTAAAACTGAGAATCGACTGTTTTCGTTGCTAAACAATAGTCGTGAATGCATGACAACTATCAAAAATGCAATTGTTTGTACACAATTGTAATGTTTTTTGTCTTGTCGGTGATGCCACATGCTGTCTTTGGATGATTGTTATGCGCGATTTTGCATAAACAGCTAAATCCTACAATTAACTTTCGTTTTTCTGAAATACACATTCAAGCTTACGGACCGCGAGCCCTCGAAATAATGGCAAATGGATGGTTTTGAAAAAATAATGAAAAAGTTTGAGAACCAGTGATATAGATTATATTCTAGACTAGTGAAGTGTATACTTACCACGAAGGATGTTTTTCATAGCTTCTTCAAGCTTCAAAGTTTCAAACATGTTCTTCATATTGTCCCATGCATTAATGTTTAAACTGCAAAAACAAATTAGCATTCAACTAACTTTTTAAAAGCAGCAAAACTCATCGAAATAAAGTTGACCCACTCATACATCGAGAAACCCTGTCTTAGAATAACTGTGTGCATGTTGTGTAAAAAAGGGTAAGTGTAAATAGAAACAAATTTTGTTTCATCAGAATAGAACGATGTAGTGAATATTTGTCTTTGTACGGTTTGGAAATCATGTTTTTTGAATAATGTTTTATAATTATAAATATCAAAGATCTTGAAGAAAACCCGATAAGTTTGGCCACAACAGAGTTGTGATTCGGCAGATAAGTTATATTTGTTAATTATTTGCTGGAGCCAAGTCAAACTGCAACTGATAACAGCATAAAAAATAACAAAGATTTATTAAACAGGATTTCCAACTAATCTCTGGGATTATTTCAGCAACATCTGCTTTGAAGATCCTAATCCGGAAACTGTTAAGACCAAACATGGAGGAAGTGGTTAGTATTGCAATGATAAAACGGCTGCTAATTATGATTTAATGTTTGGTGTAAGTATAAAAATGAAGACTTTCAAACCAAATATAAAAAGATGGTTTGCTTTTTTAAACATTTTTTATGTCATATGCGAAAAAGTCACTAAAATAGTCGTTTATATTGTCTTTCAACAGATAAGCAAGGATTTTTTTTAACCCTCCACACTCTACAGTCTACAGGATCAGAAAATGCTAGAAGACTTGTTTACATTATTTACCGACGACCTCCAACAAAAAAAGAAAAAACAAGGATAATAGAAATTGTTTGTTGACTATTTACTAATGCCTGAAACACAAGGACGCGACCTTATTTTAAGACATTGGTGTTTTTGCAGATTTTTATTTGCCGAGGAGATGATGCTGCCATGCAACAACTTTAAAACGCCGTGTTTATTTCTGTTCTGTCCAATGTGACGTTTGTAAGCCTTTAAGCAGAGTCAAACAAACTTTCGGGGCTAAACGGCTTCTGAACAACGATTCAGGTTGAAGCCGAGCTTCGGGCTTGTACTTTCAGGTTCGGGCTTAACATACCGTAATCGCCGGTTGGCATGAACGCTGATGGCTGATACCGGTAACGAATTTTTGTCCATCTTAACCTATTAATGGTCAATCTGGACACCCATACTAGGAAGCTGAAATGTGCAGCATACGGGGCAGACAACGATGCTTGTAATTCGATATGCGAGTCCCCGGCAAAACTCCAGGCGTGGATTTAAAACTCATCGTAGGCTGCTTTGCCAAGCTGGCATGCCTGGTCGGTGGTCACCGGCACATTCGGTACGATGCTATCAATGGGCCTGATGTACTATGGTTTGCTTTTCGACTAATGTGTTTTTCGACTAATGTTTTATCTATAAAGGTCTTCTATCTGAACCTAATTAGCGACTATACCAACCAAGAAAACCAAATGTGACGGAACTCGGCAAAATTCAGCAGCCATTGCAACAAACCTGTTTTATTACTCTTTTCTTTGCTGTCGCGTACCAAAACAAACTTAAGCATAACATAAACAACGATTTCGTTTTCTTCAACAAACCAGGGAGCTTTTATCCTCTGAGGTGGTCTAAAAAAATATTCAAACCATTAAATTAAAAAAATCTGGTTAAAATTATTACAGCGGGTGTCGCATCGAGAATTTAAGGTCTGATACAAATGCTTCCGTCAATAGATTTGGGTTTGGGACTCAAGTTCACAATCACAATAAAAAGTTACGTGGAAGAGTTGTCTCTGTATGTGTTTGCAGCATTTTGTCGACACTTGCTTTTTCTTCCAAGGGTGCAATATAGGCCAAGTTTGAAGAAATATCTTAGACAGCCGCATGCGACATGCCGGTCACACTTTGTGTAGGGTGCTGCGTCTCACAACTCCTTGTTGTAGATCAATGATTATTTGACAACACCCACATCGTAGTATAAATCATTTCATTCGTGCTATAGTTTATTTAGTATTTCGTAACTGTTATTGTTTGGCCGGTTGGGTATTAACTTCCGCAAGTATATGGGGTATTTTTTGGAAAGTAGATCCTCTTTCTGATAAGTTTTAGTGTTTGCTGCCCTGGTCGTATAAACAAAAGCACAATTATGATAACTGGGCCATACGGTTGGCAGTCAGTATTTGAGTATAGGTTAAGTCATCACTTCGTTCAGTAAGCATTGGTACGAAGTATTGGAACAGTAAAGCTGTAGAACAAAATAAAATGAAATTTTTGGAAGTTTTGGGTTAGATGTCTAAATAATAATCAATAAAACAGAAGCAAGTACTATCGAATGGGTTTTAATGTAAAATAAGAACAATGTTTAAAAAATGGGGACATGGGCGTACAGGATACTGTGACAATTCAACAACTTTTTGAAATTGTTTAATCATAAACATTACTGCCAAGGTAGTGGTGTATATAGAATACATCGTGTAGACGTTTCGACAATCTCTGTTGTCATCATCAGTACATGTTTTCAATCAAGCTGTGGAACAGAGATTTTGGACGCAAACCAAAACCGCGTGAGACTGTTGTTTCTCGAATCGCTTTTTACTCAAAGGCATGAACCCGAGCTCAACATCGACACAGTTTCCATGCCCTTGCGTCTGTTCAACACCTGACCCATATCTCCGGTTCTTATCTTTTCGTCTACGCCACCGTTCTAAACGTCGTTCCCTGTTATCGTCTGTGACGTCACTTCACACATCTGCCTTCCCTTTCTTTTCTTTTTTTTTCCTTAGTGCTTTATATACCGTGTTCCACAGCTTGATTGAAAACATGTACTGATGATGACAACAGAGATTGTCGAAACGTCTACACGATGTATTCTATATACACCACTACCTTGGCAGTAATGTTTATGATTAAACTACTTTTCAAGTCCGTGCATAGTGTTCCTAAGTTTTTGAAATTGCTTGCAGAAATAAACAATAACATGAATAAACTTGTTGCATTGTTGTTGCTATCCGCGTTTCTGGTCAATGTTGCATCTGGAAAAAGATTAGTTCATCGATATGGTCTTGCAACCAGCATCAATGGCGGGTAAGACCAAAAAGCTGAAAGTTTTCCCGAATCGTTTAGTTGCGTTTGAAAAATGTTTACTTTTTTATCTTAGTATCTCAATTGGCTACGACGCCCAAAACAGGTTCGAAGCAACTGCCTTGGAGCATGTCCTGGAAGATATGTTCGATGCTGGTATTAAAAAAATTAAACAAATAAATCCTAAAAGTATATTTTTCAGTTACATTTTTCCTTGACCCATATGTGACTTTGTCAAATACGAGGACAATTTGTATTCTTTACCCTGGCTACAAATGCACAGTACAATTAACACGATTTTTTTTTTCAGAACTACATGAAAGAGTCTAAGATTAGAAAGATGAAAACCTCAGTGTTTGTCTGAAAGAAATAATAAATTTGCTATTATTTCGCACTCTTATAATTATAGTAATAAATAGACAAACAAAACGGTTTTGTGAGATTGTTTTGTCGTTTACATTACTTCAAAACTATTATATTAGATTAAAATGTAACAAGAATCTAACATAGACAAATGTAGATCATTTTAAGTATAGGCTATACTGACATGTCGACCTTTGAGTATTAGTTGAGTTTTTTTTCGTTTGGTGATAGACAATATAGCGACACGTTGACATTGTTTTAGCAGGATATATTTTAAAATGTCCGAATAGGTTACAAAAAATTCATTTACTAGTGGGTATTGAAATAGCATGTATCCAGACTTTCATGTTTCACGAATATACTTCATAATGCCACTCACGCAAAATCAATATAAAAACTTTGATAACTTATCTGCCCTATATTTTTCTATGAATTACTTAAACGTCAGCTTTTCAATGGTGTGGCAGCAAGTTGGGAAGCCAGTATGGAAAAAATGTACACCCTGACTGTGCCACGTCAATATATTTAAATACATGTTTGAATAATTTATGCTATAAGTTGTTTAAATAATTCCGTTTCAACTTCAAGTACGAACCCAGAACCCAAACTTTTTCGGCGGATTCAAAGTAAGGGTAAAGGGTTAACTCGGACAACAAGTTTAACCAAGATATTTTGCTTTGGACTCGTGTCTAGTTGTTAAAGCGAGTCTTTCTAAGAATTAACTGACCTAAACTCGTTTGATAAGAATTACAGTTTCAGCTTTTGTAGGCATAAAATTCATATTAAAACAACATTCAAACCATGAAGAGCAAGAGCATGTCCAAACATTGATTTTTGTCAAAACAAATTCAGCAGTTAAAGGGTTAACCACCTTAACTTTCGAACAAATTTTGAATTAAAGTAATGCAGGTGGTAGTACTCAAAGATATGAGCTACACCTTAAGTTTAAGTAAGTAAAAGTACTTTTCACAGGATCTGTCCCTCTAATAGTAGGCATGTTAATGTCCACTATCACTGAGTCAAACGTTTTCAGTAATTGATGATAAAGAATACAGGTATCGACGAAATAAATATTTCGATTGTTACAACTTCGTGTAAGGTGATTTTATGTCAGACGCATTTGCTTCCTTATTATCCCCTTAAGTTTAGCTCCTTTGAATAACACTATAGTGCCGTCCCTAGCACATGCCCAAGTACCCGACTGTCTAAAGTTGCAGAAATGCCTATAAAATGCACTATAAAAGCCGATTTTTAAAATTGCTCAGCAGGTTTTTGGCGAAATATAATATAATTAAAATATATGATTGGTTTGTTTAATTCCATTTTGAACCTAAATTAGCGACTATACCGACCAAAAAACAAACAAACAAACAAATGGGAATGAATTCGGCCAAATTTAACACACATTGCAACATTGTTTCATTAATCTTTTATTTGCTGAACCGATAATTTTGCTGTTGCATATCAAAACAAACTATATGCGTTAACATAATCAACGATTTCGTTTTCTTCAACAAACTATAGGAGGAGCTTTTATCCTCTGAGGAGGTGATCTAAAAAAAAGATTCAAGCTATTGAATTTAAAAATGCTGCTTAAAATTAATACAGTAGGTAAGCACTTACAAACGTACAAAAATTGGTAAGCTTAATTGTCGACGAAACATTTAGATTATATTCTAGATTTGTCAAGTATACTCACCACGAAAGTTTTTTTCCCTTGCTTCTTCAAGCTTTAAAGTATCAGACATGTTCTTCATATTGTCGTGCTTAACGTTTCCAGTGCTAAAACATATTAACATTTAACTTTACAAAACCAGCAAAAATCATCGAAATTAAGTTAAAGTTGGCCCTCTCAAAGATCGAGAAACTCCGTCTTAAGAATAACTGTGTGAATGTTGTGAAAAAAAGCCAAGTTTAAGTAGAAACAAATTTCGTTTCATTAGAATCAAGCGATGTAATGAATATTTGTCTCTGTGTGGTTTGGAAAGCATGTCTTTTGACTAATGTTTTAGAATTATATAGAAGATCTTGATGATCGAATAACGAACCACTGCCGCCTGTCTTTACTGCAAAGCAAGATAAGTCAAGAAAATCTGATATGTTTGGCCATGACAGAGTGTAGATTCAGCAGAAAAGTTATATTTGTTAATTATTTGCTGGAGCCAAGTCAAACTGCAACTGATAACAGCATAAAAATAATAAAGCATTATGAAAAAGGAATTCCGACCAATTTCTGGGATTATTTCAGTAACATCTGCTATGAAAATCCTAATACGGAAACTGTTGAGACCCAACGCGGTGGAAGTGGTTAGTATTGCAATAATATAACGGTTGCTAAATATGATGTAATGTTTTGTGCAAGTATAAAAATGAAGACTATCAAACCAAAAAAATGATTTGCGTTTTTATACAATTTTTTATGCCACATGCGAAAAAAAGTCACTGAAAAAAACCTATACATCTTTGTTGCTTTAAAAAGACAAGGAAGGGTTTTGTTTCCATCCCTGTTTTGGCCACGTCAACATCATTTACGACATGTGTTTTTTTAAGGCATTTGCAAGTTCAATTTGTACCTTTTACTGCGTGTTTCAACATATGCGTGACGCATATTCGATTTGCCGAGAAAGATTTTGCTGCTTTCTTCAAACAAAACCGTGCTAACTAATTAAATCTAATGCATAAACGTCATTTTGAACTTGTTTGTATACTTCAGTACAATAGTACGCTTTGTAAAATGTAAAGTTCCATGCATAACTTTTGTCATGAACCCAAATTACGGACGACACAGACTGCTAAGACCGCACTTTTGAAGGAATAACCTTATTTAAAACACTAGTTCAGACACAATGTTTTGCTAATTGCAAGTATCGTAAAAGTATCTTGCACAACGTTCGATGTAAACTTCTTACCCTCCGTTGACGCTGGTGAGCTGGCCAGGTGGTCTTCCATAGATTGTTGACAAGTTCATCAACAGCATCGACATCAGCACAAATGCAATAAACCTGGACATTTTTTTGCTTTTTAAAGCTTAAGAAAAGAGTCAGCTTGTGAAATATATAAAGCTGTTACTACAAGCCCAAACCAAACTGTTAATGAACACAGATTGTGCAATTTTAATGACTTAACTTGAATTTTACACATTAAGCCAACTTCCACTTGTCCAACCAGTTTCTTCAAAATATATCACCATTTTTTGAATAGGCAGCAAATTAAAAAAGCAATTCAAACCGTTTGTGATTTCAACCAATATATCTTGAACTTCTACGTCCTAGAGAAAAGTCAATAAAACAGCACATGAAGACAATTATACTCTCCAATGGGTTTTTTAGGAAGTGACAAAAAGGCAATCAAAACTTCCTTCCACCTTTTAAGATGTTCAAAGGCAATTGCAGGCTAGAATTTTCTATCCTACGCCTTGCCATATGGGAATGCTTGGTGACCAGCTGATTCGGTAAAACGGTTTCATGCCGTGATCGCTAGTGCATGAACGCTTCATGGCTTATCCCAGTAACGAAATTTTGTTCATATTAACTGATTAATGGACAATGTGGCGATCCCCTACTACGAAGCTGACATCTCCAACATAGGAACGTTGCTTGTAATTCGATATGTGACGGGCTCACGGCTGAACCTGTGTAGCTCAGTTGGTAAAGCGCGACTCACGGCAAAACTCCTGGCGTGGGTTCAAGACCCACCGCAGGCTATCTTGCCATGTGGCAATGACTGGTCACCGGCTGATTCGGTATGATGCCTTCAATGGGCCTGGCGTACTATGGTTTCTCGGTAGAGCATTTCATTTAGGCCGAAGTTTCACCAACTATAATTCGGGCTCTGTTTTAAACAAATGTAGTTCGGGCTCGGTTTTAGTCCTGTACTTTTTGGTTCCGGTTAACTTTGAGTTCAAATTTCGAAACCGCTCACAACACTGGTTACGTCACTCTACAACTCGTTCATAGAAACAATCATTTGGCAACCAGAGTTAAACAATATATATCCTTATCAAAGTTGAAATACGATAAATACAAATACATACAGTAACAGATGAGGAATGAGTGGAGCATGTGTGGAAAACAAAACATACCGAAGAGTACAATAGGTTACATGTTTACTGAAAGCAACTTCTTGTAATTCTTTAATGTTAATCTATATGCACTTCAAAAGCCTGTTAAATTCAATTTTGAAATATTCGGAGAGGTATTATTTTGTATTTCTCATCTGACCACATTTTTCAAGAAACTTGTTTTGCAATCTTCTGCATTCCTTTCAGATCTGTTTGTTTCCGTGAAACCCAGATGGTAAAAAATTGGTCAAATATACTCAATGTTACATGGTGTTTGATCAAACATTAACCATGAATCTAAAAAAGTATCATAACAGGATGACGATTGAAAAAAAAGCGTTTCTACTCACCCGCCGTTAACTGAAGTTAGAGGCTCAACTGTGGCAAAACTTGTTGTAATGCTGACTAGCAGTAAATGCATCAGAAACATCACCAGTTTCATTCCGAATCAATAGGCAACTTAAAATAATCTAAACCTTAGTAACTTTTTGTTGCAAAAAAACCTTCGTGAATAAACAACGCAAAACATAGAATACAAACATTGAAACAAAACTGATGTTTTTGATATTGATCAAGTAAGTGTATTCCAACATTTCTTGAGTTGCGCCCCATTAAGAAACTACACTTCTGTTTGTGGCGAACTTTGCAGGAAAAATACACAATGTATAACAAAATCTTCAAAATAATGGCTGCATAAAGTGTGTCGCGGCACAATGGTTGAATAACACCAGATCAAGCAATTTTTAAGACCGTGGGTATTAAAGCCAATTTTTGTTTTTTAATAACCTCGTTCTGAATTATCAACCTCCTGCTATACTTGAGTGTTTGGACGTTATACATATGTATGTTAAGATTTTGGCTGTTTGCTAGGTTGCACGTACACCTTAAACACCCAATTTAAGTTATAAAAACACAGTTTCACAAAATCTTAATGCATTTTGGTTTGTTCTCAATAAACTTGTCAATGAGCATTTCTATACTAAAGCTTGTTATTACACCACAGTAAGTTTAACACAAAGGCCTACTTGGCGCGGTGATTAAAGTGGATTGACATCCTAATGGTTTTGCATTAATTTGTAGGATGGCGACGTTGAACCGTAAACAATTTCAATCTCTTTTTACCTTTACTAGACAAGTTTGTTTAAAGTTGTCAAAAGTTATGTAACGTTTGAAAATCTACTAACACCACGGCAGACCCACATTTAGCTAAATTTCGATAAGTGGCACATAGAGCACAAATACTTTAAAGCGGCATGTCTTCAAACATGCTCACGGTAAGGGCTTTTAGGTTTGAGGTAAGGTATTATCATTAAAATTTAAACGAAACTAACTTTAAAACTTGCTTTCCAACCCTGCTCTCTTTAAAGTTGCTAAATTAATAATTTAACTCTTTACGCCACCTAGGTATGGTGAGGTATGGTGTTAATGGCTCTACCATTGAAATCAAAAATCTGTATCGGTGCACTTTTATTATTGCAACTGTTGAAATGCTTTGTCCATTAGATAGAATTAACATTTCCCTTTGTCCATTAGAACAAAATGCCTTAAAATATTTGTAAGGGCAGACTTAGAACTTTGTAGAACGCCTTCTCACAATGTGCCTAGTAGGTAGCGCACTCTTTTTGCCTAGTAGGAAGCGCACATTTTATTTTCAGAAAAAAGGATACTATAGCAGTAAGTCTAGTCTGCTCCCGTTTCCACATCATCGTTTTTTGTGTGGAAATTGCTAAAAAATTTCAAGTAATTGAAAGGAATTAGCTTGCAATGTTTTTTTCAGTAAAGTCAAACTTGCGTTTAGGGACCTCTGTCTGGTGCCTCGTAGGTTGCTATTTATTCGTAGTTGCTATTTATCTGATATTGAACGTGTAATAAAATGCACATTTGTGTCCTAAGTTGGTGTTAGCTGTTGTTGCATATATTTGCTTTCCAACAGCGTGGACAAAGCTGGCGTTTAAATATACATGTTACGATTTATTATGACACAAACTTTGATTCATAACAAAAAATAAATTTTGGTAACTGATCTGGCTGACAATAAGCCTAAAAGCTTTAGACAAAGTTTTAGATTTTTATTGGCAATTAGAAATCTAAACCTGTGATGGATATGGTTTCCTAACTTTGCTATTCTTTGTTAAGTTGCAAAGCTGACCTTAAGATAAGACATGGCTAAATTACTTGCGATTTTGCTGATATCATCAGTCATGTTGATGCGTGTGTCATCAGTCTGTGCCCAGTTTTTAAGTTTGGAAACCAATGATGCAGAGTAAGAAACATAATTTGTTTTCCTTAACTATTTTATGTGATGGTCAAATACGTTTTGTGGAAATCCAATGGGTATCTTAATTATGTACCGAACCAACATTTACTTTACGTTTTATAGTGCTTGTTCATATTGGTCACGAAAAATTATAATTGTTTTGTTACCGGTGTTAACGAAGCTGCAACAGTTTCCGCTAAAGGCTCATCTGTTGTATTTGGCTTTCCGCATAGAGAATAAATGAAACAGTGTTATCTGAAAAAAACTAGGAGTGTGGTGTCCCAATTAATGTACTATTGTTCCTTAAGTTTAGTGACTCAAACTTGTGGTTAAACATGGTTAAATTACTTGCGATTTTGTTGATATCATGAGTCCTGTTATTAAATTTATCGTCTATTAAGCCGATGTAGCAATATAGGTTTGCACAGCAACAATGGAGGGTAAAAAGTACTTACTTTTGCATTTGTAGAACTTTTAACATTACTGCAAGACCTTTGGGCCCTAAATTGTTGACGTAGAAAACATTTAAGAGAATTAAAATGCCATCTTTTTTGCAGTCAAAGTCTTTTCTACGACAATGTTAAGAACAGGTTAGAAACTTTGCAGTTGGAAGAAGAAATGGGGAAAATGCTTAATGGTTAGTATCAGCATAGGCCACAGTTTTGTTTTGCAACGTTTTATTAGTTGCTAAGTAAAGATAGAATAAAGTATAAGAGCTGTTCTTATCAAAAATCCAAAACACAATTGCATCTTTTATGGTTGTTTGCTCAACCATACCCACTTATAACTTGGTTTTAACGTTTTATGTTTCGATCTTTTAGATTTGAAGCGAAGCAGAGGATAATTAACGATGCAAACAAAAGCTGCCTGGATGTTGAAAGAGCAAGGAAATATTTTTTGTCTTTGGTGGCTTTTGTTTTGCTGTGTGACTGAAATATAAATAATAAATCAAAATTAAATAAATAACACGGTTAAAGTTTACAATCACAATAAAAAGTTACATGGAATATAATTGTCTCTGTATGTGTTTGCAGCATTTTGTCGACACTTGCTTTATAATTCCAAGGGTGTATAGGCCAAGTTTGAAGAAATATCTTAGACAGCCGCATTCGACATGCCGGTCACACTTTGTTAAGGGTGCTGCGTCTCACAACTCCTTGTTTGTAGATCAATGATTATATAACAACACCCACATCGTAGCACTAACCATTTCATTCGTGCTATAGTTTATTTAGTATTTCGTAACTGTTATTGTTTGGCCGGTTGTGTATTAACTTCCGCAAGTATATGGGGTATTTGTTGGAAAGTAGATCCTCTTTCTGATAAGTTTTAGTGTTTGCTGCCCTGGTCGTATAAACAAAAGCACAATTATGATAACTGGGCCATACGGTTGGCAGTCAGTATTTGAGTATAGGTTAAGCCACCACGTTGTTGAGCATTGGTATGAAGTATTGGAAAAAAGCATTGGTATGAAGTATTGGAATAGTAAAGCTGTAGAACAAAATAAAATGAAATTTTTGGAAGTTTTGGGTTAGATGTCTAAATAAAACTCTATAAAACAGAAGCAAGTACTATCGAATGGGTTTTAATGTAAAATAAGAACAATGTTTAAAAAATGGGGACATGGGCGTACAGGATACTGTGACAATACAACAACTTTTTGAAATTGCTTGCAGAAATAAACAATAACATGAATAAACTTGTTGCATTGTTGTTGCTATCCGCGTTTCTGGTCAATGTTGCATCTGGTAAAAGATTAGTTAATCGATATGGTCTTGCAACCAGCATCAATGGCGGGTAAGACTGAAAGTTATCTGATTCGTTTAGTTGCATATTAAAAATGTTCACTTTTTAGTGTCTCAATTGGCTACGACGCGCGAAACAGGTTTGAAACAACTGCCTTGGAGCATGCCCTGGAAGATATGTTTGATGCTGGTATGAAAAAAATTAAACAAAAAAATCGTAAAACTATAGTTTTCAGTTAAATTTTTCCGTGACCCATATGTGCATGTGTCAAATACGAGGACAAAATTATTTACCCTGGCTACAAATGTACAGTACAATTAACACGCTTTTTGTTTTCAGAACTACATGAAAGAGTCTAAGATTGGAAAGATGACAACATCAGTGTTTGTTTGAAAGAAATAATAAGTTTGCTATTATTTCGCACTCTTATAATGATAGTAATAAATAGACAAACAAAACGGTTTTGTGGGATTGCTTTGTTGTATAGTTTAGAAGTATTATTAAATCAAAATGTTACACAAATCTAACATAGAGAATTGTAGCTCATTTTAAGTCTAGACCAGTGGTTCTCAACCAGGACCCATGGCCCCCCAGGGGGGCCACAAACTGTGTTCCGGGGGGCCACGGGTGTAGAATCACCAGAAACACCCACTGAAATCCATTTCCTTTTTAACTTTATTCCTTAATTTAATCGACTATTTCACGTACTATTTGTCTATATTGAGTTTTTTTACGATTACGGATTATTGATTATTCTATTCGACCTGTTTAAAGTCGAAATTAGTACCGAATTCCAACATGAGATTGCCATTTACATTTTTTAAGGGGACCACAGGTCCTACAGCCTTACTTGAAGGGGGCAATGAGGTCAAAGAGTTAGTTTTAGGGAGCCACGGTCAACGAAAGGTTAGACTTTACTGACACCCTTCGACCCTTAAATATCAGTTGAGTTTATTTTGCTTAGTGATAGACAACATAGCGACACATTGTCATTGTTTTAGTACAGCGGTTCCCAAACTGGGGTCCGCGGTCCTTTAGGGGTCCGTGAGGCAATTTTTGGGGGACCGCGAAGCGGTTGAAGTAATTCTATAATCTTATTTGGCGTCAGTTTGTGCCACTAAATAAGTTTAAATCAAAGTAGAATTGAGAATCGACTGTCTCCATTGCTAAACAATGGCCTTTATTGAATGACAACTATCAAAAATGCAATTGTTCGCGCACAATCGTAATGTTTTTGTCCTGTTTGTGATGTCATATGCTGTCTTTGGATGATTGTTATGCGCAATTTTGCATAACTAGCTAAAATCCTGCAATCAACTTTCGTTTTTATGAAATACACATTTAGGCTTAACGACCGCGAGCCTTCGAAATAATGGCAAAGGGACCGTTTTGAAAAAAATATGAAAAAAGTTTTTTTTGGGAACCACTGTTTTAGTAGGATATATTTAAAATGCCCGTAGGTCACAAAATGTTTATTTACTAGTGGGTATTGAAATAGCATGTATGCAGACTTTCATGCTTCACAGAATAAGCTTACTTCATATATGAAGTGCCACCAACGCAACATCAACAAAAAACTTTGATAACCTATTTGCCCTGTATTTTTCCATGAATTATTTCAACGTCAGCTTTTCAATGGTGCGGCAACAAGTTGGGAAGTTAGTTTGGAAAACATTTACACCCTGACTCTGCCACGTCAATATGTTTAATAATGTTTAAATAATTTATGCTTTAAGTTGTTTAAATAATTCCGTTTCAACTTCAAGTACTAACCGAGAACCCGAATTTTATCGGCGGATTCCATACGGTTAAGAGGGTTAACACGCACAACAAGTCCAAGTCTAGTCTTTCAAGAAAGATATTTGGCTTTGGACTCGTGTTTGATTGGGAAAGCGAGACTTTTCAAGAATTGACTGACTTAAACTCGGTTATTAAGTATTACAGCTTCAACATTTGTAAGCATAAAAATCATGTTAAAACAATACTTAATCACCTTGATTTTCGAGCAAATTTCGAACTGTCGTAATGCAGGCGGTAATATTCAAGAAATGTGATACACCTTAAGTTTTAGTAAGCACACATACTTTTCACACGCTTTGTTTCTCTAATAGTAGGCATGTTAATGTCCACGATCACAATCAAACTTTTTCAGTAATTGATGATAAAAAATACAGACATCGACGAAATATACATCACGATTGTTACAACTTCGTCTAAGCTGATTTTAAGTCATAAGCATTTGATTCTTTCTTTTTCCCTTAAGTTTAGCTCCTTTGAATAACAGTATAGTGCCGTCCCTAGCACAAGCCCACGTACCCGACCCGACTGTCAAACGTTGCTGAAATGTCTATAAAATGCACTATAAAAGTCGTTTTTTTATTACTCAGCAGGTTTTTGGCGAAACATAATATAATTGAAATATATTATTGGTTTGTTTTATTCCATCTGAACCTAATAAGCGACTATACCGACCAAGAAAACTAATTCGGCGAAATGTAACTGCAACAAACTTGCTTTATTACTCTTTTATTTGCTGTACCTGCGGTTGCATACCAAAACACACTATGCATAACATAAACAACGATTTCGTTTTCTTCAACAAACTAGGGAGCTTTTATCCTCTGAGGTGATCTAAAACAAGATTCAAACCATTAAATTGAAAAATGCTGATTAAAATTATTACAGTGCGCAAGCATGTACAAACGTACAAAAATTGCTGAGCTTAATTGTAAAAAAATTGTAGATTATATTTTAGATTTGTCAAGTGTACTTACCACGAAGGATATTTTCCATTGCTTCTTCAAGCTTCCAAGTTTCAAACATGTTCTTCATATTATCCCATGGAATTTTTACACTGCAAACACATATTAGCATTCAACTTTTTAAAACCAGCAAAAATCACCGAAATTAAGTCAAAGTTGGTCCACTCAAACATCGAGAAACCCAGTGTTAGGATAACTGTGTGAATGTTGTGAAAAAAGGAAAAAAAAAAAATTTCGTTTCATTAGAATAAAAGGATGTAAAGAATATTTGTCTCTGTATGATTTGGAAATCATGTTTTTTTGAATAATGTTTTATAATTATAAATATCAAAGATGTTGAAGAAAACCCGATAAGTTTGGCCACAACAGAGTTGTGATTCGGCTGATAAGTTATATTTGTTAATTATTTGCTGGAGCCAAGTCAAACTGCAACTGATAACAGCATAAAAAATAACAAAGAATTATTAAACAGGAATTCCGACTAATTTCTGGGATTATTTCAGTAACATCTGCTTTGAAAATCCTGATACGGAAACTGTTGAGACCAAACGTGGTGGAAGTGGTTAGTATTGCAAAAAAAATGGCTGCTGAATATGATTTAATGTTTGGTATAAGTATAAAAATATAAAAAACCAAATATAGAAAAAATGATTTGCTTTTCAAACATTTTGTTAACCCTCTACTGGATCAGAAAATGCTAGAAGACTTGTTTACATTATTTACCGACGTCCTCCATCAAAAAAACAAAAATGCAAAGACAATAGAATTTGTATATTGACTATTTACTAACGTCTAAAACACAAGGACGCGACCTTATTTTAACACTTTCGTGTCGTATATTTGCAAATATATCTGCAAATTACGATTTGCCGAGGAGATCATGCTTCTTCAAGCACAACTGTGCAAATGTATTAAATGTGCATGCCAGGACCACAAAAAAATAACTCATTATAAAACAAGTTAGACTAGTAAGTCGGGCCGGGCTTTTGGAGATTTAAGTTCGAGCCGGGTTCGGGCTTAGGTTTTGTTACACAAACTGGCTTTATTCGGATCTGAATTTAAATTCTGTGTATTTTTTTCAGATAAAATTAGCCCACTAAGTATATAGTTGCTGGACTTCACCGAATGCCCAACAGCCCTAAAACGCCATGTTTATTTAAGTATTCTGTCCAATGGTACGTTTTGTAGGCTGTTAAGCAGAGGCCTGTCAAACAAACTTTCGTGACTAAACGACTTCTGAACAACGATTCAGGTTGAAGCCGAGCTTCGGGCTTGTACTTTCGGATTGGGCTCAAATTTCGGGTCGGCTTACAACTTTGATTTAGACGCAACGATTTGCTACTTGCAAGTATCGTAAAAGTTTTTTTGCTTAAACGTTTGATTTAAACTACTTACCCCCCGTTGTTGCTGGTCTGGTGGAGGGGTTTTCGTCCATGGACTGGTGACAAGTTCATTAACAGCAACGAAATCAGCACAAACGCAATACACCTGGTCATTTTTGGCTTCTAAAATAACAAAGAGCCTGTTTTAGAAACATAAAGCTGCTACTACAAGCCATGACTAAACTTTAATTTGCACATTAAACCAACTTCCACTTATCAATCTGGTAAAATAATTGAGCTAACTAGTTTCTTCAAAATACACCACGATTTTAAAATAGACAGCAACTATAAAAAGCAATTTAAAACGTTTAATTCCTTGAACTTCGACGTCGCAGCTGAAAGTCAATACGGCTCATTTTAAGGAAGTGACAAAAAAAGGCAATCAAAACTTCCTTCCACATTCTAATAAGCTCAAATCCCACCGCAAGCTAGATTTTTTAGCCTACGCCTTCCCATTTGGAAATGCTTGGTTATACCGGCTGATTCGATATATTACGCCTTTACAGGGCCCATGATTTATATACGAGTATGCTGTTATCGCCGGTCTGCATAAACGCGTCAGGGCCAAAATTTTGTTAATCTTAATGGTCATATCTGGCGATCCCCTACTGACATGTGCAGCATACGAGGCAGGCAAACGGCTTGTTATTCGACGCGTTGCTCAGTTGGTAAAGCACTACTGGCAAAACTTATGTCGTCGGTTTAAAACCCGCCGCAGGCTATCTTGCCATGTGGAAAAGTCTGGTCACCGGCCGATTTGGTATGATATGCCTTCAGTGAGCCTGGTGTACTATAGTTTCTCGGTAGAGCATGTTTTTCGACTAATGTTTCATCGACACTGCAAGGCCAAAGAAGTTTAGAAAATACTTTGTGTTTGACTATAACAGATTCATCAAATACTTATAAAATTAGCAAACACTAAACTTCGTTGATTGTTTGTTGTATCCAAAATTAGGTCTCGTAAAGAGCAACCTTTGGCAGTAAAAATCTGTTTATTACAACTCTACAAGTAATAAGTTAAATCCAGATGTGGGATTCAAATTATTGTCAAATTATTGTCAGTTGTATACACAGTCTAAACATATGCTCCAACAACATATTCTGCTTATGGCTTAATCTACTGTAGTATTAGTACTTTTGCAACACCTACTTGGTTTATCTGCAATAATGCGTGTCAGTACCCTAGCTAAATACGTGGTATCAAAAGCAGCACAGTTCTGTTGAAACTTGTAGTGACTTCGAGTGAGTTAGCTATTGCACCATACAGGTATTTGCGTCACCGCCACGAGAAGGAGGAACTGATTGTAAATCATGTGCGCGGTACCAATAGAGCTTTGTTTGAATTGCACCACAGATTTTCCTCAAACAATATATACATATATATATTGTTAATATAATTGCAGGTCTTTTCCAGACCATTTGGGCGGTAAATCTTGGTCATTTTTATTTCATTTAGTGTTTGACGATATTTTTTGTGTAAATGAAATAATAGTTTTTTTTGTACTTGGCAGTTATAGCTTATTTTCGCCATAGATGCTTCCCTACTGTTCTCGTCTGACCTATCGTGTTTTAGCACTTCTTTTATTTCCGCATTACATTCATTTTTTAACGCCATTAGATTTACCGCCCAAATAGCCTAAAATCGCCCGGCGGGTTGAGCCATAGCTGAAAAATCGTGTTTCATGACTTACGGGCCGCATCTGTCGCCAATTGCTGTGTACAGATAGATTACTAGATTCATAAGTAGCTCGGACAGTTGGAATTACTTAAACACAAGGAATGGATACTTCGTTCCCTTTATTTCCATCTAGTGGTCGAACAAACTAGCGCTATCAAGCCCTTTTGCGATGTGGAGTTGTCATTACCCAGGAAAGTTACATTTTAGTAAATCTCGACCTGATTTTTTTAGATCATTATTTTAAGGTGTCTCTACAAAATGAAATGGAAGAAATGAAACAATAATTTGGGAAAAGCCTACATAGAAACCACTGTTATGCACCAGACAATGACTTGATCACTGCAAAATGATGCTTAAGTGCATCAGTTTCTCGCCCCCAAACAGCTATGCGCCTGAATAACTACCTTACTTACTATGATGCTTGTATGCAATACTAAAGCAGTTTTTGTGTGTTGATTTTAGGTAGTTGCAGTTTTGGAATGTGATCTTTCATTTAGTATCATTGATGATTGAACGGATGATATGGTTTTTAGTGCATTTAGATTAAAAGTTACAGGCCCATATATGTCCTGCGGTTCATTATGATGTTAGCTTTAAGTTTAAGTAAAATAGAGTATGACCGGTTTCTTCAACTTAAAATATGGACATTATTAACCCTTTAGGTATAAGGCCAAATTTTTCTAGAAATCCTAGAAATAGACATCCTAGAAATAAGAAACTTCCAAACTTATTTAGGTATAATCTCCAATGGATGTTTAGTATCAAACCTCTGTACAACTACGAAGCCAAATTTGACCTGAAACTCTTTAAGGGTTTTTCAGTTATGCCCAACAGTTTTTTAAGGGGTCTTGTTCGCTGCAGGTACCTTATACATAAACCATAAGCCTGACGAGTGAGAAGTTGAAACTTTGCTTGCGTACACAGTTTCTCACAGTAAAGGCGTATTTCATAAGAACAACGAAACAAACTAACCTTCTTTATTGACTTACTGAAACAAAAAACAAATTTTAAATGGTATTGTAAAGTATCTTGATGAATAATTAATCTGTTTGAAGGGTAAAGTGTGATGATATCAAATCTATACATAAACAAAATAACTCTAAAACATTTAGAATGTATTGTAATCGTGGAAAAGTTCGATTGCAGTTAACAAAGAATCAAGATCGTCGAACGAGTACATGTTACGGATAGCTTCAAGTTGGCCAAGGACAATCTTCGTCGACATTTGCGCTTTAGGACACATATCTCCGTAAAACTGCAAGAAGTCATCCCAACCTCTACGCATGTATTCTCGGTAAAGGTGTTTAACCTTTAATAACAAATAAGTTCTTTTTAGGGAGTGACAAATATAATCGTTCTTAACATAAACAACTACTTACCGAGAAATAGTTGTGGCAGGCTAATTGCAATTCGGAGTATTCAGCAATTCCACGAAGTGACCTTACATCGTTTTCGAGAATCTAAGAACAATGCGCTCCATCGGTACTCGTTCATTTTCAAGTAATCGCTTGATATTTTGCAGGTTTGGACACATTATAGAATAAAACTGATCAAAAATTATGTAGTAGCTTCTTTGTATTATGTATGTTTGTATCTACATTGCAATACATTTTAAAACCAAGAAGGTGAAATGGTTAGCCTAAGAATATTGCAAGCCATGACTCTTATTCTGTTTATTTCTGTATTTGAGATTAAAGGAAAAATAATCATCATGAAACTATACCATTAGTTCTGCCTTAACATTTAGACTTACTAAGACGTTAATGATACTGTAGACATCATCACGATTAATTTTCAGTCGATACCACGATTGAGGGCGACCCGTTGGTTTCTGAAAAATAGACACAAATATATCTGTGAATTGTGACTCTATTTACAAAGAAATATGACTCAACTGTTTTGTTTAAAAATACTTAAATTACCAACAATGACGTGTTTACGTTAACATAAAAAAGTTCAAATCTTTGTTAAAAGTAAAACATTGCGCACTTTTCAAATTAGTCGGGCTCTGCACAAAATGACAACTTTAGTAATTGATCAAAAGCATCAACAGCATGGCTTAAACATACGATCACTGTTTGCCTTTTTAACTACAATACAGTAAAACCAATGGACGATAAAATCCTTCAGAATCAGTCGGTTCAAATAAAGGAATATATATTTCGCCTATGTGGCATCATCAGTTTCTGGAAATCGAAGGATTTTATCGTCCATTGATTTCATCTTCCATTGGTTTTACTGTGTGTTGGGGTTCTGAACGTATGTATTCTGTGTTTACCTGATAACCATTGCTTTTCACCTGAGTGGATCCAAATGTCGTCAAGCTGTAGGTCGGCATCTCTGAAGTCTGAAAATATCACAAAACCTAGAGGTGTTTTTAGCATTAAATTTGCAAATTTTTAAATTAAATCTTGTGTAGATACCTTTTGCGATATTCTGGCCAAGATCAAAGTGGTTGTATAAACAGCGAAACAAGTTTGTTTATTGGGAGAAACTGGATATAAGAAAAAAATGATAAGAATATTAATAGGTTGCAGCAATCTATGACCACGACATTAACGAACTGCAAAATATAATGAAATTTAATGTCTTTAATGAGACAAAATAACTACGCAACATTCAAAAAAACTTTTATTTCGTTCAGTTGGACAACTCCTTGAACAGATTTTTGTAAGCAGCTATCTGTTTTTATTAACTAACTCTTTAAACTTTCTGATGGAAAAGTAGTGAATCTGCGCGACAAAAACAAACTGAACTGAACTCTTGGTATTAACTCTGAAAACTGATTATAATTGGAAAATTTACAATCAAAGAGTTACAAAATTCATATGAACGTGACTGAGATTTAATTTATAAATTAACGTAAGTCATGACAGCATTGTTCATAATGACATTAAGAGAAAACAAGTCGTTTTGGGTGCCAACGAGGTAATGAGTTTGTTGTATTATTGGAAAGTGATACCACATAACAATTATTTATTCGCACAAGAATATAGATATTTTGAACTTTATTTAACATGCATGAGTTACTGTCTGATTTTCAATGTCGGACAGTGGGCTTTTATCTTGATAACAAATCACATGAATGTATTTTTTACAATACATTGTTTATAGCAAAGACTGCAAAAAGAAAACATACCTTCAAACAATGTCTCATTTTATCCCGTTTCAAGTGACTTAAGCAATTTTACATCAACATGACGTTACAATTAAATATCGATTTAGTCACTTGCACCATCAGACCAATATCGAGGATAAGCAAACGTCGAATAAAGGCTGCCCGACTGGGTAAAGTAAATATTACGTGATGTATGGTATGGTGACTCCCAACAACGACAATATTTACAAGAAAGTCGAACCTCTATTTATTGAAAAAAGTTGCGACAAGGTAAAGATCAAAATATATACATGCTATGAGAGAACTGTTTGTCTTTGCTGACTTTTTTGTCCCAATCGAGAGTACGAACAAATTTATTGTTAGATCGTTATCAATCTCAGTTCATCCAAAAAAGTTTTAACTGATTTAGATTCTTTCTGCTACATTTCTAGGTCGCCGTTTTGTTTAACCGCAGATATCAATCGTGGAATAATCGCTTATGTCAGAAAATCTGTTGGTGTTGTTATATTTTTGCTGTGTGGCGAAATTTTTAAACCAACTACAAATTATTGCATTCAGTTAATAAAATTCGACTGATGAGATTTGTCAACACCCTATTCAAAACCACTTTGCTGTGCAAAGGGGAAGCGCACCAGTGACGTAAATCCACAACAAATATGACCTGGACTTAATTGGTTTGTGTAAGTATTTTTAGGTAAATGACGTCACAACAAATGCTTAAAGCATTATAGTGTCACAATGCACAAAACGCCTTAGCTTGGAATGACCAATAAAACCGGATTACCATTTTTTGCATTTGTAGAAGTATGTGGCGAGTGGCAAACCGTTTTCAAAATTACCCATGTGCATTACATTCAAATATATTCTCTGGCCGTTTAACAGGGTTGAAAAGCACAATATCGTAAGTCAGACCGATATATTAGAATTTTTATTGAAGTCTAACCCAACGCACATTCTCTAGAAGCATTTTAATATGAAACAATTCTGTTAACTAAACAGTGTCAATTATAATTTACATGATCTAAAACATGTGCGCCAACCGAACATTTATTCTGCCTAAGGCTTTGTCTAGTATCTAGCATAGTATATTACTTTTGTAATGTCTCTGCTCAATTCTCCAGCCATGGTGTGCTGCCCTTACCATATGTAAACTTGTATTAAAAAAGTATAGGATATGTCGGTTTTCTATTGCGCCATACCATGAAAACCAGAACGTATTCGTTAATCATTTATTTACGCGCAAGTATCGGCATCGTTGAGGTTCTTTGTTTGAATTGCACCACCGCTTTAAAACAAAATATGTTATGGCAGGTCTTGGCCAGAAATGGAAGATACCAAGTTGCCCAGATAAGTCCTTTTGTAATTTTATTAGTATTATTTCCAATACTATTTGAACTGGTGCGTGATAATAGTTCAATGAAAGTTGACAATATTTTTTGCGGTAATGAAATTTTTTCTCTACTTGAGAGCCTGTAGCTCTTTTACATCATCTGTACAGATAGTTGATGACAAAAATCTGAATGTGCGTATTACTGAATCTTTTCGTCGATTTTAGCACTACATCTGATTTTTAACGCCATTAGATTTACCTCCCCAAATATTCTAAAAGTCGTCCGGCGGGTGGCGCCACAGCTGAAATATATTTAAAAATAGCGATTTAATGACTTACATTACAAATCTGCCACAGGATTGCTGTGCACGAATAAATTGTTAGTCTCAAAAGCAGTTTGGACGATTGGAATTACTTGAAATAGGAATGGATACTATTATACCCCAAAAACTGTTTATTTCCATCTAGGCCTCGCATAACCTCAAGCGCTATCAAGCCCCTTTCCGACGTGGAGTTGCCATCAACCTTGGAAAGTTACATTTTGGTAAATCCCGTTCTAATATTTTGATCATAAAATCTTGTTTATTTTCGGTGTTGCGCACAGTAAATTATATGTTTAGGATTCATTTTTAGGTGTCTCTACAAAATGGATTGAAAAAAACACACAAATAAATTTGTTTAAAGGCTAAAGTCTCTTTTGTGTTGCTTCAGCTTTTTGTTTTTATTTTTTTCCAATCAATTTTTTTAAAAACCTCTGTCATATGCTTTTTAAACGACTGTAAACACAAATGCCGACGGATAACTGCTTGACAAAAAAAGATGTCGAGTAACTAAGGCAGGGGTGGGCAACCTGCGGCCCTTCATTAAAGCTTGTACTGGCAAACGAGTCTAATTGTTACATATTTTTGACCTGATTAATGCGCCTGATGTTAGTTTTCTGCGATCTGGCAAAATGTGGCTAGAATCAAATACGAATTATAATTACTTGTAGTTAGGCATATTTGGTAAGAAACAGAGCAAAATCACTTTGTGTGATGAACATGTGCGGCCCTCGATCCAATTTTGACATTTATAATTGGCCCTACAGTGACAAAGACTGCCCACCCCTGGGGTAAACTATAGATTGATGATGAACCTGCAATGTTTCCCTTTCTACTGTAAAAGTTTGCAAGGGATTCCTAAGCATTCCAGAAATTTTCTCAGTAAAATCTGCTTTGAAAATGCTAATACGGAAACGGATAGAAACAAATGCCGTGGAAGAAGTAATTATTGCAGAATAATATAATGGCAGCTAAATATGATTTAGTAGAAGTATCGTGTTGTGTTAAGTATAAAAATTAAGACTTTCAAATAGCGGTACAACATGCTGCTTCTATTTTTTATAATCATTCTGTAGAAAACTGTTCCCAAATAAAGAAAAATACTTAACTGTTCCCAAAAAATACATTTCTATGTCACATGCAAAAAAGTCACTGAATGGTCCATACGTTTTTGTGCCCTTAAACAGATAAGCAAGGGTTAGTCTCCAAGCCTCTGCTGCTGGATAAGAAAATGTCAGACGTGTAACATCATTTATCAGGTTCGCCAATAAAAAATGTGTGTTGGTTGATTATTACAAATGTGACCAAAACCCGACTCGTAATTAGGTTGCCAATTACGCACTGTCCTTCGACCAGGGTACATTAGTATACCGTATCAAATGCGATAATAATTTGAGCAAATGTTGCAATAGTTGTTTACAAAATCAGCAGGTTTCGACCTGCTTGCTCAGGGCATACCTGTATTGCCAAACCATGCTTGAAATTTGTATTGTTCCTGTCGCAGTTAATTACCGTTATATTCTCGTCATTCAAGAGCTCCGGAGGGTAATATAAATAAATTAAAATACATATAGTTGGTTTGTTTAATTCTAGCTAAATCTAGTTTCAAATTTTCAACAAATTCAACACCCTTGCATCAAACTTGTTTTTTTAATTTTTTGTTTTATTTGATGTACCGATGATTTTGCTGTTGCATACCAAAACACACTATACATAACATAAACAACAATTTCGTTTTCTCGAACAAACTAAAGAGCTTTTATCCTCTGAGGTGATCTAAAAAAAGATTCAAACTATTGAAATAAAAAATGCTGGTTAAAATTTATACAGTGATAAGCACATACAAACGTACAAAAATTGCTAAGCCTAATTGTCGACGAAAGATCTAGATTGTATTTTAGATTTGTCAAGTGTACTTACCACGAAGGATATTTTCCATTGCTTCTTCAAGCTTCCAAGTTTCAAACATGTTCTTCATATTATCCCATGGAATTTTTACACTGCAAAAACATATTAGCATTCAACCATTTAAAACCAGCCAAAATCACTAAAATTACGTCAAAGTTAGTCCACTCAGACATCGAGAAACCCCCTCTTAGAATAACTGTGTGAATGTTGTGAAAAAAGTTTAAGTTTAAATAAAAACGCGTTTCGTTCCATAAGAATAAAACGATGTAAAGAATATTTGTATCTGTATGGTTTGGAAAGCATGTTTTTTGACTAATGTTTTATAATTATATGGAAGATCTTGATAATCGAATAACAAACCATTGCGGCCTGTCACTGCAAAGCAAAAAAAAAGTAAAAAAAATCCGATATGTTTGGCCACAACAGAGTTTAGATTCGGCTAATAAGTTATATTTGTTAATTATTTGCTGGAGCCAAGTCAAACTGCAACTTATAACAGCTTACAACATAACGCATTATAAAAACGGAATTCCGACTAGTTTCTGGGATTATTTCAGTAACATCTACTTTGAAAATCCTAACACGGAAACTGTTGAGACCAAAACTTGGAGGAAGTGGCTTCTAAGCAACGATTCAGGTTGAGGCCGGGCTTCGGGCTTGTACTTTCGGGTTCGGGCTCAAATTTCAGTCCACAAACGCTTTGCTAATTGTAAGTATCGTTAAAGATTTTCTGCCTAAACGTATAATTCAAACTTCTTACCCCCCGTTGACGCTGGTTAACTTCGCGGGTGCTTCGCCATGGACTTTTGACAAGTTCATCAACAACATCGAAATCAGCAAAAACGGAATAAACCTGGTCATTTTTAAGAGCCTTCTTCAGAAATATATAAAGCTGCTACTACACGTAAGAGTCAAATTGTTAGTGAACTTTAATTTTACACATTAAACAACTCCCACTTGTCAATCTATTAAATTAGTTGAGCTAACTAGTTTCTTTACAATATAACCTACCACCATTTTAAAATAGGCAGCAACTTAAAAAAGCAATTCAAATCGTTAGCACATGCATACAATTAGTCTCCAATCTTTTTTTAGGAAGTGACAAAAAAGGCAATCAAAACTTCCTTCCACATTCTAAAATGTTCGAATCCCACCACAGGCTAGACTTTTTCTAGCCTAGGCTTTGCCATATGGGAATGCTTGGTGTCCGGCTGATTCGGAAGCGGCTTCAATGGGCCTGGCGTAGAAAGGTTTATAAATAAGTTTGCCGCTATCGCTGGTCTACATGAATACTTCGGGCAAATCCCAGTATGTATTTTTGTTCATCTTAACGAAATAATGGCATACGAGGCAGACAACGGTGCTTGTGATTCGACTTTCGACGGGCTCACGGCTGAGAGTCCCGGCAAGACTCCTGTCATGGTTTTAAAACACACCTTTTTCTAAAGCGTTCCACGATCATACGTTTTCCGAGACCATTTTTGTTAACTTGATTTAATACACGGAACATCAGATTTAAATTGTTTCGTTAAATCTTGTTACTAAAACCATCATAACATGAAGCAATAATTCAAAAAAGTTAAGAAACCTTGCTTAAAGGATTGAGGAAAGACTCTGCGTAAGTTATGACTGCAGAAAAAAACACGTTTTGGCTACACTCTATACACATACATATAGTCTGATTACTAGATCACATTAAACTGTTTAAATATTGCAACAAAAAGACGTAATATAAAACGCTTTGTTAATGTCGATTGAGTCGAGCTTGATCTCCTTGCGCCATTTCTTGCATTGAAAACTCTATGAAAATAAAACTTGATGTAGTCAGGCCTGTCTTATTGTTTATTGATGTGGCAATCAGAGTTGTAAGTCGGGCCGGATTCGAATTTGGGCAGGGTTAGGGTTCGGAAGGGGTTCGGGCTTAGGTTTTTTTCAAAAAACGGGCTTGATTCCGTCAAACAGCCATAAAACGCCTCAAAACCAATTGTTCAAAACCAATTGTCTATTGTGTTTTCTGAGGCTTCAAGTATAGGCCTGTCAATTAACCTTTCCGGCCTAAACGGGCTTCTCAAAACCGATTCGGGTGCGTGCCGGGTTCGGGTTCTAATTTCAGGCCTGTTTTTAACTCTGGTGGCAATTATTTGGTCCATACTTTTTGTTTGCGTACAATTAGGCATTCTGAACACTTTAATACTTTCCAAACTGTGTTTAGTTTTTGCATCAACCAGTTTATAAAACGTAACATCAACTGTATAAGAAACAATTCTATTTAACACTACCTTTGAAACAGATGTAGGCTATTACACTAACCTTCATAAAAAAGGTTTACGATGTCATCTAACCTTGATATCTTGGTGTCATACCAAATTATTATCCTGCGAATTCAAAAACAAGATGAGTAGAGTAGAGTTTTTGCTTGGTGAAAGAACATACTGCGACATGATTGCATTGAAAACCACTACCAACATTTGGTAAAGAATGTTGCAATTATTGAAACACCAGCAATTATTATCAAGCAGAAAGTTAGAATTTATTTTTAAAGACAAAGGATTAAGCAACCCAAAAAATTTTAGTGTATTTTTTTCGAGAAGAACGTTTGCATGTTTTAAAAAGGTCGCGTACCATTTAGGCCAGGGTTCGGCAACCTTTTTTTGTACTGCGGTCCGTTTTTGAAACTAAATTTTTATCACAGACCAGCCTTCAAAAAACTACAAATATTTAGCAATAAAAACGCACAAATTAGTTTAGCATTCCCGAGAGACATGAGCAAAATGTTTTTAAGCATTTAACCTGAAAAATTATACGGCTCGGTAACGAACTCGTCGCGGACCAGTACGGTGGTTGCCGACCACTGATTTAGGCAGTTTGCAAACAAAAATTTTTACTTTATTACTTACTGTCTGTGCCGACTTAAACTGCGTGCAGTGGGAAATCCCGCCAAAATAATCAGCAGCGCAGGCAAAATCACATAACCTGTAAGTCTATGCATTTCGTTTCGCTGCTTGAATACAAAACATTTTTTTGGTTGTACTGTAAACTACTATTCACAAATTTTGGGTTTTGTTGCCGTTAATGGCACAGACAGCACGACACTTTACAAAAACAACGGCATCTCTGTAAATGAAACGATTCTTTGCGATGCACTTTTTCCGACACCAGCTACAAAAGACTAAAAGTATCTTTAGTTATCTGAGTTCTTTTGAAATTCGTGTTAACTGAGCAGAAGAAAATCTCTGCTGCATTCACAAACAATATACTTGCAATGGTCTTTAACGTACTCAAGCAGAGAGTTAGTTCGGGTCTGACTTTACATTTTAGGTTCGAAATTAGGGTTAGAACCCTATTGAAAACGGCTCTAAACTTTGGTTCGCAACTTAAACCAATATGAAATTACAACACGAGAGTAAAGTAAGTCCAATCTAAGCCTATATGTTGTTGAACCTGTCCTAAACCCTACCCGAATCTAGCTATACACCTACAACCTTAACTCAAGGATTTATACTACGAATTAATATAAAGGACATTGCTTGCAATTTTGTGCGAATCTTCTTAACTTTGCATTTCTTTTAATTGTATGTTGAACCTAAACAAAAATATCTGGCCTGTTAGTTGTTGTAATGCAGGCATACAAGTCTCGACTAGCAGATAACAGAAGGGCAAATGAAATGGGTAAAATCATCAGTGAAGTTTCTTTGTCTTTCATTTAGCAAGAAAATTGGCGTCATACTATGGAATTACCATACTATTGTTTTCATTCGTTTTGAATCATTTCCTATTTGCGGTGTTTGTGTGGTTTTCAGCAGTAGGTGGCAAACCTTGCATTTTATCAACAGGTTTCACAAACAACTAATTAAGGTAGTAATCATAATTCAGATGAGGATTGAAATTATTTTTTTTTATTGTTGCTCAGCGGTTTTAATATTTTTTAACGGAAACAACGAGGTTTAAAAAGCCAATATAACTCGTCTTACGAAAAAAGGCAATCCATCTTTGGTTAGCGACAAACATTTAATGGCGAGTCAACAGTTGGAGCGAAGTAGGTAATCTTTTTTTTCGGGGTCTCTTAATGATGCATTACGACCCTGATCATACCATTGTAAAACACAACCAGTGTTGTTCTACTTTGTTTCCGATGACACACTACAAACACAATGGACAACAGTTATTTTCCGTTTCCCTGTCGGAAAGGCGACTAGTTCAATTAGATTAACGTGCGTTAACCTGTTATGGCAGTTCGACAATAATCATTTTCTTGGGGTTGTGGTCAGTTGGTAAGGGCAACGCTGGTCACTACTTGTGCGTTTTGAGAACCGAGGCCCCATAACTATGAGGACTGTTTTGTTTCTTTTCTGTGTCGTATTTTGTATGCAAGCAATTGGTAAGTTTCAAAGTATTACACAAATATTCTATTTGAATAAGACCTTACGGAAACTGACGATGCCTTCTTAATAGCCGAAATTAATACTTCTGTTTTAAAAATAAAATATTATACCGACGCTGATTATTTCTATTGCGCTTCTTGGGTAACTTTGGATATTTGATAGGTGAAAACAGGCCCTGTTTCACAGGCTGATTCCTGTATTAAAATCAACTTTAAACGCTTATAATATGCTTGTAATAAATACTCTGCTAAGGATGTGTAAAATGTTTCAGTATCTTTTGCTCTAATGCTTTTTGTTTGTAGATTGCTGCGACAGGGTCGACTGTTCACAAGAATGTAAATCTACGGGCTTATTCCATGTTGACCAACAAACATGTGAATGCGTTTGCGAAATTATGGTGGATGATATCAGAATGACAGGTCAGTCACTACAAGTTACTTATTTATAGGAATTTAAGCTTTTTCTTCACTTAAAGTAGCCCTACACAAAATCTAATTTTATTGAAATGTTTGAACATTTATCAAAGATTATGTAATTGACACAATTATTGATACAATTTTTTTTTCGAATTGTTGTTCAAAATATTTTGTTATTTATAGTTAATGCAGTACAAAGGAGTTTTTAAGTGCCATATAAACGCGTTTACATTAAAAACTTAATACGTTTCTTTACAAAACTATCATAATGACACGTTCTTCAGTTCGTAGTTGATGCTCTTTGATGTTTTAAAGTAGAAATTAAGACAGGTTTCGGATGTATAGCGTGTAAGCAGTGGTGGGATTGAGCTGGTTTGCACCGGTTTTATAGAACCGTATCACGAAATTTTATGAGATCAGCGAACCGGTTAGCATTACTGGTTACTGTCAATGGACTTTTTGTAACTGAACCGGCTGAAAAATATGACTTTTGTGATAGAACCAGCTGACAAAAAATTTGAATCCCACCACTTTTATATCACAAGTAATAAAAACAAAAGTTGAATGTTTTTTTTGCTTTCTTTTAGTAAGAGAATGGGAGATAATAACCGGAAAAACAAATGATGGTAGAGCTGCCTCAATCTTTGCTGGCCGATGGGACACACCAACCTCCGATGGATTCTTTAAAGTTCCGTATTATTATTCCAAAGACATTCGTAAGTTATAACTTGTGTATGAAATTGTAGGTGAAAACAGCAATGTTTCTTTGTGTAACAAAATAATGTGAATACTTTATTAGAGGACATTTTTTACCATTTTTATTCAAAAAAGAAGAAAACATTCTTCTAATATTGCTGTCCTTTGCAATAATGACATGGATCTAGTAATTAGACTTGTTTTGTTTTATTTTTGTTTGAAAAAACTTTTTCTTATTGGTATGGAATAAATCAATTTAAGAAGTGCAGTAAAAATTAAATTTACGGTCAAAATAAAGCCTTACTGTTGTGGTTTTGGGCTGTACACAAGCGAGATTTCCTGAAAAAGAAAACAGTCTTACAACAACTTTATTGGTTTCATACAGAAGCAAGTCCGGCTCACAGAGATGCGATAAGTCGTGCTGTAGGAGTTTTCAACGCATTTTCCTGTTTGAAATTTGTCCCGGCACAAGTTGGTGATTCGGATATGATTGAATTTATCAAGGATCGCAACCGGTGCTATTCTTATATTGGAAAAACTGGCGGCAAACAAGTGGTAGGTACAAATAATTATACGCAGCCATCGACATGGACCCCGAAATAACGACCGAAAAATTGAACTTTCATACGAAACGAAACAAACGTTTTTGAACAAATCTTTGCATTTGGACGAGCCTTGACATATCACATGCCACATTTTTGCCATGAACAATCTGTTCCAGCAAGTCCTTGTTCGTAGAAACCACTTTGAGCATCTCAATATGCCCCAGGTCTTGGTTTACTTTTACGTTTAGCAGGGATTGGACTTGAAAACAAGACAATATGAGGACTCAAGTCAAAAACGAGGACAATAACTTTGTCCAAAACATTGCCCTTCAAAAAAAATATAAAGACAAATCTTAGAAATAAGTACGTTATGACAACCCTGCCTATAACACAAAACCTACTGCATAGGTCATAATATAAACAAAAGGGACTGATTAAAACTTGTGTTGTGCTTATTCTGAACGGTTGAGTGTATTGGACATAAAAATACCAATATCGCACACAGTTCACCTGGTTATCTGTGTCCAAAAAGGTAGTAAAGATAAATGAATGTGTGTTTCTTGCAAAGACGCACAAGTCAAACATGTTGGGTCTGATTGTGTTTTAGCTCTCAATTGGAGAAGGCTGTCAATACACAGGAGTTGTGGAGCACGAACTTTTACACGCTCTTGGTTTCTGGCACGAGCAATCACGACCTGATAGAGATAATTATGTCAGGATTTTGGAACAAAATATCATAGCAGGTAAAATGAAGCATAACAGATCTGAATGCGTCTGAATATAATTCCAGATGGCATGTTGCAAACAATTAAGGCTTACTTTTGTTTTACAAATGCTTTGTGTCATTAAAAGTAATGAAAAGACAAATTAAGTTACTCTTTGTGATAAACAAAATTTTGGGACAACATTAGTAGGATTTTACTCCTAAAACCAGTTTTCTGACTCAATGGTTTTAAATTGTTCATAACATGCAACAAAAGTACTACGCTTGCACAATAATGCAAGAAAGTTTTAAGCGAGCTCAATAGCATCTACTTCATAAAATAAAGTAACTCAAAAATCATAGTACGCCAGGCCTATTGAAGGTGTTCCACTAAATCAGCCGGTCACCAAGCCTTCACCACCATATGGTAAGGCGTAGGCTAGAAAAATCTAGCCTGCGGTGGGATTCGAACCCACGACTGGAGTCTTTCCACGGCTTGTTTACACTAGGGCTCAGTTGAGAGTCCGCCAATAGACCTGGCGTACTATGATTTTTATATGATTGTGCCGTGATCGCTGGTCTGCATCGACGCTTCAGGGCTGATCCCGGCTATTCATCTATGTCTTAATAGAGTATCACAAATATCACAAAGGAAGAAGTATCAGAAAGGAATTTATAGCTAGCTGCCACTTCGTAATAGAGCGGACAATTTGAATTGTAATGACAGCAGCTATACTTCAAACAATCCAACTGAACAAATTTTTGTTTTGTTTTGTTAAAGGTTTGGAACGCAACTTCTACAAACGACCTGTCTCACAAGTCGATTCATTTTCATCTCCATACGACTTTATGTCCGTAATGCACTACAGTTCAGCTGCATTCAGTAAAAATGACCTACCGACAATCGTTAAACGGTTTGTATTACTTCATATTCTTTGTCTGTGATCTTTTCAGAAAAAAATGGTAATGGTAAATTTTAATGGCAATAAAAATTTTTTTTTAAGAGTCCCGGAAATACTCCTGTCGTGGGTTTGAATCCCACCGCATAAATTTTTCTAGCCTACGCCTTGCCATATGGTGGTGAATGCTTGGGGACTGGCTGGCATACTGAGATTTTTGTTATGGATTTGCAAAATGAAACAGCTAAATAATGCAGTGAAACAGCAATTGAAACATCCCCCTTGATAGCCACGTTTATTCGTCAAAGCTCCATCAAATACTCAATGTGGATTTTGTTCAGGTCTGATAACAGCACGTTTTCCGCACAACGATGGGGAATGTCCTTTGAGGATAAAGTACAGTTGCTTGCCATGTACAACTGTAACGGCAAACGGGGCATTCCAGAAACAACAGCCTGCTACCATTCATTAGACCGCGGACATAGCTACAGAGGAAACGTTTCGGTAACAAGAAGTGGTAGAACCTGTCAGCGCTGGGACACTCACACACCTCACGCACATAACCTGTAAGAGAACTAAGCCTTTGCTAAAGCAAAATAATAAAAGATCGTTTTGTTAGCGCAATCGTTTTGTTTACATAGTTTTGACTTGTGAGTTCTTAATTTCTTTTAAATCCTGTGTAGTGATCCATCCATTGTAACGGGCGGTGATCTTGTGGAGAATTATTGCCGAAATCCTAATGTCGACAACCAAGGCCCTTGGTGTTTCACCACAGATCCAAACGTACCTTTCGAACCATGTGACATACCTATCTGTGAGGACGCAGGTAAATATACATTTATTTTACGAATTAACGATTTGTCCGGATTGAAAGATTTCTGTATTGAAATGTCTGAAAAATCTGGAATCACCCAGTGCGTTGCTTGGTGGATGAAGACTAACAAAACTTACATCCATTAAAATGTCTAGTAACTTTTTACACAAATTTGTTTTTAAGTTCCAAAAGTCGGAGATGCACTTGGACCCTTTAGCAATCCGGGATTTTGGTCCAACTTTACAGAATGGAGCCAATGTTTAGCAACTTGCGGTCAAGGTTTTCAATACAGGTGCGTCAACGATTCTGTTTAGCTTGTTTAACATGTTTACCAACATAGTCCAACTAAAAAGTCTTAAAATCTTCACTTATGACTAAAAACGCTGTCACACTATTCTGTTAAACGAGAGCTTTATCTGAGTTATATTTGCAGAAATATAATTCTTTTTCCAAGTATTATGTATTATATAAAAGAATAGAGTGGAGATACGGTTTAAAGCTAAGGATTTTTAGGCCTATTGATTGTGTTATTGGGAATAAATTCCTCTTAAAATTTTTGAAAACTGTCTTACGTGGCAATAACTTCAATTTTTACACCTCTTTGAGTCATACAAGAATTACTAAAAAAATCGATTAATGCAGAAAGTGCAATACCTATGTAGTCGTAGCTTCTTGATATGTGTAGCGCTATTGCTTCTGCGTCTAAGCTTCAGGACACTGCTCTAACGGCTAGCCGGTAAAACCAAGAAAAAGACCGCACGCTACCCTTAATGCTTTCGCATCACAGAGACGAACAGGTAAATTTGTCTTTTGTACTCGTCATAAAAGCGGACTAAAATACGCAATTTAACTTACAACCAAATTGGGCTAAAGTTGCACTTGTAAAATACTAAAAACGAGACCATTCGGTACCAAAAGTTCCCCCAAGAAAAAAGGACGTTATTAAAACGCCGACCAAACAAAACAAGTCCACAGCTGCATGCAGCTGTGAACCGCCCCTTACGTTGGAGCCACCCTGATGGGGGAAAACACGAGCTACTCGAAAGGTTAATTGACAACTGTCCAATTAGGGTAACGCGATGGAATGCCAAGTCAGCGCGGCTGGTTGAGTTCGAAAAGCAAAAATAAAAAAACACAAATAAAATAAAAGACTCTGAACTATTAAACGCAAAGTCGGATGGGAAGCCTAAGTAAAACAAAACCAAAGGAATACTATAGAACAAAAACTAGGGAGATGAATAACATACAGTGACGCAGCAACAAACAAAAGCAGTAACCAAACTGTGCAATACACCAATAAATAATTTTAATGGAAACGAACAACATATAGTGACAAAATAACAAACGAAACGAGTGACAAAACAGTGCAATAAAGAAAGTAGTAACAATATCCGTAACATCTGTCTTCATCAAATGTGCCGTTAATAACCAGCTGTAATTTCAGAACTCGTCATTGCATCGGGAATGAACCAGGATCTGAAAACTGTCCGGGTGAATTTTGGGAGTCCTCGCCATGTCCACCAATGGACCCCTGTCCTGGTATTTTTTTTAATAGGCTACAAAATTGTATAATATAACCAAGCTATACCATGGTATGTATTTGATGAAAGCGACCAATCGCAATGTCGCTGTGGATCACGTGACAAACCTTCCCTAGGCAGTCAAGAATATTTGATAAAGTAGCGGTCTTTGAAGTGGCACTTTCGACCATGTAGACTGCTATATGCACAAAGCTGTTTTCAGTTATATAATCAGGGTTGCCATACCGTCCTTATTTCTAAGATTTGTCCTTATTTTGAAGGGCTATGTCTTAGAAAAGTTCATTGTCCTTATTTCTGAGAAATGTTCTTATTTTTGACTTGGGTCCTTCTTTTGCCTTATTTTCAACAATTTCAAGTCAAATACCCGTTTAAGTAAAAGTATACCTAGACCTGAGCTGTCGCGAGATGCACGAAGTATTTTTTTATAACCAAGGAGTTGCTGAAACAGATAATTGTTTCTGGCCCAGATATTGCATATGATATGTCATGGGTCGTATAAATGCAAAGATTTGTTCAAAAACGTTTGTTTCGTTTCGTATGAAAAGTTAATTTTTCGGTTGTCCTTATTTTCGGTTTCATGTTGATGGCAACCCTGTATATAATCGTTGCTTTAATTAGGGTTACATGTTGACTTCAATCGCTTGAACTAATCGTTGAAAAACAAAATTGTCGGGTGTAAAAATTCTTTGACAAGTTTTAAAACCACTGAATCAAAAGCTCAACCAAGAAAAATATATTCATATTGGGATCAGCCCTAGATTTTTCTGGCCTGTGCCTTGCCATATGGGAATGCTTGGAAGACCGGCTGATTCGGTATAACGCCTTTTGCAGGCCTGGCGTTCTATGATAAAAAAAAATCAATCCATCAATATGTCTTTAACCCAGGTTCCTGGAACAATTGGGAAGAATACTCAGAATGTAGCAAAGGTTGTGGGAAAGGAAAGCGAATGCGTATTCGAACATGTTCTACAGACTCTTGTGCCAGAGGAACTCCTTTTCAAAAGCGAACTTGCAAAAACAAGGATTGCCCTCTATGTAAGTTGTAACTGGTTTGTTTAAAACTTAAGTTGAAAATTTAAAGCGTATAAAAAATTCCCGTCGAGAGTGGGTCTAAGTATAGTGGATCTGGAAAATGTAGTAATTTGATTCCAAACAAGTTGTAATTTTGCGGCAATTTATTCTACTATTTTCTAGACGTATTTTGTCTTTTGAAAAAGCCTGAAAGGGAAAATTTTTGCCATTGTTTAACTTTGGAGTTTTCCCTACCTCAAAAAGGCCCAAATGATTCAAAAGTAACATAAATTAACAACATTAAAGCCTTCTTGGAAATAGTTCTGGGTACATGCAAGCACACAATTACATTAAATTTTGGGTCGGATCAAAAAAGGTTGGTAAAAATGATTTAAAACACTCAGTTGTGGGTTTGTGAATTAAGTCACGTTGATAGCAAAGCTTACCTTATTACCACTTTGAAAGTAAATTTTCGAACATTTTATTGACATTTGTTTCCACCCATCGGACATCAGTTTGTTTTTATCTTAAGATGACGACGGTGACTGCTTTGACCGAACCAATCTGGATAGCTACAGAGGAACTATGTCACAAACACAGAGGGGAAGGAAATGCAGAAAATGGAAACAAACACCAATGTAAAAGCATTTTGCTCAAAATTTTTAACTAAGTGTTTGAAAGTTTTATCAAAAGCGAATATCTAGGTTGGGTTTAGAATTAAGTTTTGATTTTCTCAGTGTTTGTGATTATTTTCAAAAATATTTTAACCTGGGAACACAATGTAACTTATATATTAGGCCAAGGGTTGGTAACCTTTTTTGCAATGCGGACCGTTTTTGAAAGTGAAATTTTATCGCGGACCGGACTTAAAAAAACTAAAACTAGAATTATTTAGCAATAAAAACGCTTAAATTAGTTATCATTCCCGGAATACATTGGGAGAATGTTGTATAGCATTTAACCTAAAAATTATACGGCCCGGTAACGAACTCCTCGCGGACCGGTACCGGGCTGCGGACCGGCGGTTGCCGACCACTGTATTAGGCAGTAAATTTATTTTTAAACAATAACTGTGTTATCTACAGCAAACCTTCATCATATCCAGACAAAGATCTCAACAACAAATACTGCAGAAATCCAACCAACCAGTCCTTGCCATTCTGCTACATCAACAAACGCAAAACCCAGCCCTGTAAAGTGTCACTCTGCAACGAAGGTAGGATATTTTTTATTAAAAGTAAAATAGTAACAACAAGTATTTTGTATTCAAACAAAAAAGTTTTTTTTATGTTCTCAAGAAGTAGCCTAGACATTGATCAACTAACATATTTGTTTTGCAGATGCGGTTTGGGGAAACTACAGCGAATGGTCTGGTTGTCATTGCAAAACAGGCAAGCGTTATGCAACACGCAAATGTGTTGGAGGGATTAAAGGTCAGGGCTTGTGCGTGGGAAGTCCATGGAAAATAGAATCATGCTCTTGCGGGATTACACCTAATGTTACGGCCCGTAAGTAAAAACGTGTTTTCTCTAACATTATTGTAAAATTTGTAGTTTTTAAAACTTTAGAACCCACTGCAATTACCAATTCTTTTTTTTAACTTTTGTTGTTGTTTTTTCACAAAAATCAAAATTGTTTTGACACAAAATAAGTTACACAATATAAATTAACCCAATTGAAACTACATGAAATTAGTATTAACAAAACAATTTAGAATAGAACTTACTGATTTGGAAGTTATAATTAATTAACGTTTGTAACGCAGCACCCCCAGTAACAATGGCACCACCCACACCCTACCCTCCAAATCACGAAATGAACTGCGTAAATTTTTCGAACGCCCCGTCGTACAGAGGAAACTCAAGCACTACATCTAGTGGACACACTTGTCAACGATGGGATTCACAATTTCCACATAACCATGAATACAGGTAATTTTCTTTAATAAAAAAAGATTCCACGCTTTCCAAATAAAAAGTTAATTGTTTTCTAATAATTACAATAAGCCCATTAGTACACTTAATTGAAGCCTGACTAGTATTGAGTCATCTCCAACTTTGATAAGATTGTTCGCGAACAATTGCCGAATATTGTTGCATTTGATAAAATAGGCAACCATTTCTCGGCTTAAATGATTAGAAATAGTATACCGGTATTCAAAATACTACGCCATTGTTGGACAAAACATTAGAAGAACAGCTTTGTTAATACGCGATGCTATAAACCAAAAAGGATTGGCTGCCCGTTACATCAATGTATGTTGCTTTAGAACCCTTGAGCAGATTGTTGATGCTGGATTGGATGAAAACTACTGCAGAACACCTGATGATGGTGATATCTGGCCTTGGTGTTATGTTGAAAGCTATATAACTGTGAAAGAGTTTTGCGACATCCCCGAATGTATATCAGGTAATCAAGTTATAGCGCACATAATTTGCATTTCAATAAGTACAGAATTTGCAATTGTATGGCCATAATATTCAATGAAACAGTATGGATTTGGGCCTGATTTCGCACTAACCAGACTTTTGTCGTATTATTCATCGGTAAACTTAACTTTTGATCTTAAGTCGGGGTGTATTTAAAACATTACAAGGCTGGGTTACTGGCTTGAAATTTTGTGTCCAATTGGGTCCGATTACAATTCTACATCGTAGGCAATGCATCTCCTCTTACTGGGGGGCATAAACGACGAGTAACTGGCAAGTTATAGCGCTTAGGCCACTCTTGCCGAGCAAGAGACTTGGAGTAAACGCCACCACAACCTGTACTGAATTTAAAAATCCTAAAAAAAATGTTTTATTGGTTACAGATCCACCACCTCCGGCGCCACCCATCGGCTGTGTCGACGGCACATTAGAGAGTGCAATGACATACAGAGGAGGTCTAAGTATGACTGTTGGAAACCGAACCTGTCAGAGATGGGATCTTAATATCCCACATCACCATACTACGTATGTTATTAGTAGATGCCTGACGCATAAATGTATATGATGCCCTAAAACAAAAATAACGTTTTTTTCCCCATAAGTAGCCTATCGTTTTTTTTAATTGGAATTCTAAACTATACGCAGGCGATACGAAGGGGGGGAAACCGGTGCACTGCACTTTGGTCCGTAAGACTTAAGGGTAGGGCATAGGAATTGGCGCCTGGCCCATGTACAGACATTATTCGCCTTGTTGATATTCGTCCCTTAAGTTCTTTAGTTAACCGATTAGCACTGACTACCACTTGTTTTGCGCAAAATAATTCTTCTTATTGCGCGAAATAAGGTATAGAATTTAAAAAAAACAGTCAAGGGTTCCATAAATTAAGTTTAATGAGTTATAGACAAGGCAAAAAGGCTTAATTTTTCTATTGTAGCGACGGTTACTGCTGATTGCCGAGTAGCTATAGAATTTTGTATTTTTTAAAACGGAGTGGTGTAGATACGACTGCACATGTTCTAGAGTCCTTGTAATCGGTCGCGTTGTTGGCTAACATTTATTATAGTTCAACCAAGCGTTTAAACTTTAGACAGACCCATTCTTCGCAACTGTTGAAAACCAATGCAAAAAAGTCGAAAAAAGTACAAGCAAACTTATATTCACTTTAATTGTTTTCGTTATATTGCTTTTTTTCATTCACAATACTGAGACACTATAAGTATGAACAATTTCTCTCTTTATTGTTTTCAGCAAATCCCACACCTATCCGGACGCCGGTCTTGGGCCCCACAACTATTGTAGGTCTTTAGGATACCACTCAGTTTGGTGTTACACTACAGACCCTGATCAACAATGGGAAGATTGTGCAGTACCCGCCTGCTAGTATTTATTCGTACTCGAGTGTATTTTGTCAATTTTTCTTGAAATACAATACAGTATACCCGGTGAAAGCTTATACGAAGCGCTGTCGTCAGATTTTGTGCCCATTCCTTCCGGCGCTTGAAATTATCCGGCAGGGTTTCTTGATCCAACAATTGTGTCATTTACTATTTTGTGCTCCATAACGTTTCAAATTTGCGCAACTACTTACGGTTTTTTTTTATTTTCCGGCGAAATAAACTTAACTCGGACATGTGCGGATGATCAATGGTTACTAATTAGGCTACGTCGCCTACCCTTGGCAATTGCCCCCCATTGATCATCCGCACATAGAAAATTGTGCATTACCTACCTGCTGGAATTTATTTGTAACGCTAGTGCACTATGTAACTTGATATGGCAGAGTACTAACAATATTTGTGTCAATTGTGTTGCAAAGCGTGGTGGTCGAATTTTTTTTTTGGCCAAACAGCAGTTTGATTAACATCAGTGGGCAATAGTTGAATGGCCCAAACCGGACGTTTTAAGTTCACTTCGCAGCAAATCGTAAGCGGTTAGTCACTGCATGGGAATCGGGCAGCAACGATATTTTACATAAAAGTGTTTTTCTGTTGCGTGATTTACATTGTTTGCGATTCAAGCTCTGTGTTAAGAGCGGGAGAGGAAATGCTCAGTAGCTGCATATTTATCGATGGCGTCACTTATGGCATGTGACAACTTTATAGTTTAGTGAATGGTTAATGTTTGGCTAACTTCGGCGAATGCCAACCATTTTACTCATTAGCAAGAACAGGTTGTCAGGCAGATTTTTGTGCAAAGGTTGAAACAATCTTAGAATGACTTCAACAAGCCCAGTGAGTAGAACTCGTGAATATTTTTAAGTTTAAACGTTTCAGCAGCAAAAGATTTTGGTAATTATCTGCATTGTCTTGTAATTGAACAGTTACAAGAACTGGACTGCGAGGACATCACGTGTGATCTTAAAGAATTTATGGCCGGTTCAGAAGGTTTTGGGGATGTTCTGTTTGGCTATCACAATGGTTTCAAGAAAGAGGTTGCAATAAAAGTTTTTGAGGTCATTGGTGAACAACGCAAAAGGTCATTGCTAGTAAACATGTAAGTTAAAGATTATCATCATCAACATTTTTTATCACCTTAAACCACAATAGCCTTCTAAATTGTAACGTTGTTAGGATAATGGAAGAAATGGAACACTTGCAGAAAGCAGATCATGAAAATGTGGTTCGAATACTTGGCTACGTCAAATGGTCTTTTGCAATGGGAATTGTGATGGAATTTTGCAAAGGTGGAGATTTAGAAACTTTACTCATGGATACATCTAAAGAGCTCGGCTTTGCAGTGCGCGTTCGCATTTTGTTTGAAATAGCATCAGCATTGGCCTTCTGTCACAATCTACCTGATAAACGTTTAATTCACCAGGACCTAAAACCTAGAAACGTGTTGCTTACTGAAGAACTAAAATGCAAGTTAGCTGACTTTGGTAGCTCCGAACTGGCAACACATAGTACTTCGGCAACAGTGAATCCTACATTACGAAGCAAAAAAGAAAGGCCCCAATTCACCCCTTATTACACTGCTCCTGAAAAATTGAGCGATCTTACCATGAAACCAAGAAAGGAACAAGACGTTTACGCCTTTGCAATGCTAATTTATTGGGTCTTGACTCGTAAGACTCCTTATCCACATCTGGCAGAAGAGGAGCGAAGGGAGTTGAAGAAAAAGAAATCGCAAAGCAACTCCAACTACTGATGAAGCGATGCTGGGCTCAAGATCCCACAAAACGTCCCACAATGACTGAGGTAAAGGAAGAGTTAAAACTGCACTTGGAAAAGCAAAAAGTCACCAAGCTACTTTCCCAAGTTTTGACGACTTTAAAGCAAATGGATTTGGACGACCAACCGCAAGCCAGCGAAAGTCATCGCGTTCCTCTTTATTACTTTTCAACACGTTCCAGAAGTTTTCATGGTAAAGTAACAAACCAAGTTATAATGTTTTAATCAACAAAGGGTAACTCTGTGAAACAGATCATAGCACCCGGGCGTAGTTAATGTCTCCGGGGGAACTTGCAGTAATGGTAAAAGTGTTAATGTAAACCTATTTGTGACAAACGATCTGCTTTCCTTAGACATGTTACTTTTTTTTAAACGGCAACATAGCGAATCAAACATAAAAACTTTAGCCTAATACCCAGCTATGTTTTTAGTTTCGCATCAGGTGACACCGGGGGAGGGTCAAGCGAACCAGCAAGGGGCGCACAGAAGAATCCTTCTTCTCAACAAGAGGAAATCCCAACCTCTAGCGGATCACCCAACCTGGGTATGAGACAAAAACCTCGTTTCTTGCTGTTTGCGATAATGTATTATAAGATTGGCCTGTGCGGACTTGTGCAGACGTGAGAAACGGTATTTTAAGTCAACAACCAAAATATCAAACACGGAAGCGTCAATTCAGGCCGAAACTTTTAATGCATAACGACATGTTGCTGAGCTGCAAGATAATGTTAAGATAACTTTGCTGGATGTTTGTTAACGAGAATAGGGTCGCAACCAATGGCTGCCAGTTGAAAGTCAATATTTGTCCAATGGCAACTAGCAGCTCAAACAAATTCCCTTGTTAACGTGAACAGATTGTCAGAAAGTTGTAATATTTTGGTATTTATATTCCTCATAGGTAAGATAAGGCAACGTCAAAAATTATATTAAAGTCTCATACAAATATATATTAGCTCCCTCGACACCAAGTGGCAGTAAAAGCAAAACGACCAAGCCACCAGAGGACGTACAACAAGCACCGTCTACATCTTCTTCCCAACAAGAACAAGTTGCCTCTACTAACACGCCACAACCACCGGGTAATTCTGACAACGTTAATACGTGGCTTTGTGGTCGGCAACCGCCGGGCCGCGACATGGTGCCGATCCGCGACGATTTGGTTACCGGTCCGTATACTTTTTCAGGTTAAATGCTTTAAAACATTTTGCCCACCTATCTCTGCCATGATAAACTAACTTAGGCGTTTTCATTGCTCAGTATTTGTAGTTTTTAAGTCGGCGTGGTGGCCAAACTTTGTTTAACCGAAAATAAGGTTGGGACCCAGGGAAATCACAATCCAGCAATGCTGGTCGTTTGCCTCTTTTCATAAACCCAAGGGCGGATTATTTAACTCCGGGATTAAAGGCAAGTAATCGACACTTTTAAGGGAACGTATAAGACTACATTACGTAAAACAGATAAATCTCTGCCATATCGCCCAACCAACATTGACCTAAAATTTAAAGAACGCAAAGCTTCTCCGACCGCGATGACCTCTAACACGGCTGGCCACTCATGGCTACAGTCGTAAGAAAGATTGCATTTTTACCATGCTTGAGTGGGTAGCCTAGTGTTATCAGGATTTTAGCATGATCATGATCACCGTTCACAATGTTTAACTTCGCTTTTGCTGAAGTGTTGACTTAGTATCAGTCATGGAACTTTGTACCTTGACAAAACCGAAAGAAAAATGTCGTCCCAGCAACCTTGACGTGACGTTAGGGAATCCCGCGACATAACGCAATTGTAAAAGAGCCCTCCGGACAAAACACTTAACCAGGAATCACCAAATTAAAGTCTGCCGCAAAATATTACGAAAACTAAGGGTAATTGGGATTTAATGTAAATCCACAAGACTCTTTTTAGAATCGGAGCAATGCCGATTACCTAATAATTAAATATATTTTTATTTATCTGAACTAACGTTAAACTGTAATTACAGATTTCCATGCATATGACTGCACTTATTTCGTTCAAAAATATGGAAAATTACTAAGAAAGAGAAAGTATGACGAGGCAGAAAAGGCAAAACAACAATTTTCAAGGTTATTCGAAGATCAACGAGCGGTCACTGCCGAAGATTTGAAAGCAGAAGCTACAAGGCGTAAAAATGGGGGCAAATTCTGGGAAGCAATTTTGTTTTTAAGGGTTGCCGCAGATTTCTACGCAACAAAAACCCCCGACTTCGCTGTAGCGAGAAGTGTAGTGGATTGTATGGAGGAAATTCGAGAAACAATTGAACTTCTGATGGAAAATTCTGATTTTTTGTCGGAATCAAATAACAAAGAGATTGTGCGCGATCACGTGATACAAGTCATGTTTTACATGGCTCAGCAAATACACAACCTTCGAATAAACGAAAAAATTCGATGTCAACTGGAGGCTCGGTGTTTGGTTCATATTGAAATGACTCAAGGTTACATCGGGGATTTGGCATCGGAAAAATCAACAATAGAACATGGACTTGAACTTATGGAAACGCAGTTCGGAAATCAAAGTTCAAAGTTTTACATCTACGGGTCCTTGTTGCACAATCTTGGTGCTTTATACAGTGAAACTTCACAGATCGCCAAAGCAATCGAATATTTCGGAAAAGCAATCGAAGCATATAAAAATGCGGAGGATTTAACAGAGGAAGAACGAGAAGAATTTATTGCAAACAGTGAGAACGATTTAAACAATGAAACGTTGGACAGGTCACAACGTATGCACCTATTCTCAAGTATTTGTCAGTGAGACAACTGTTGAAAAGAATCATTTTTTTGTAAATATTCGTTTGATTTTCTTGGCTTTGTGTGTAGGCTAAACGCTATATTCTGGGTTGAATATTTCTTAGCCTGAACCCGACCCGAAAAGCCAGGCGCGACTTACAACTGTGCAGTGAGGACACTTTATTTTCCAGTAAAACAACTAAGCCCAAGTGGCAAATGTAAAGTTAGCTTTGTTTAGCAACTTTAACCTTTTGTGGACCTGAAAATAACGTTATTGATCGCGCGTACCTGCCCATTAGTTTTATTCGTTTCGTATTTTTCTAGGTCGCGGTTACCTTAAGTAAAATCTATGATCTGTTGTTTGCTGGAGCATAAACGTGCATAACTTGCACACGTTAGGCAATTAAGTGACGTGCAGCTAATATTAAGTTGTACGCAGATCTAAATTCAGTTCCAGCACACACCAAACTATTTTATAGCTGTGTATTTTTCCTTCTTCAAAAGTTTTAACCCCTGCTGTACATTTATGTTTGAAGTTTTAATAAAGTCAGATATCCACTCAAGTCTACGAAAACAGTGGTCGGCAACCGTCGGGCCGCGGCACGTACCGGTCTGCGAGGAGTTCGTTACCGGACCGTATAATTTTCAAGGTAAATGGTATAAATCATTTTCTTTGTGCATCCTGGGGATGATAAATCAATTGTAGGCGTTTCTATTGCTGAATATTTGTAGTTTTTCTAAAGGCCGGTCCGTGATAAAATTTCACTTTTTAAAACGGTCCGCAGTGCAAAATAGGTTGCCGACCTGCAATACACACAGTCTAAGACAGTGGTTCTCAACCTTACGTGGACCGTGTCCCCCTAAAATTAACTTTTGGCCCTCGTGGCACCCTTCAAGTAACCCTGTAAGTCCTGTGGACCCCTGAAAATGTAAATGGCAATCTCATGTTGGAATTCGGTTGTTACTTCGGCTTTAAACAGGTCGAATAGAGTAAATAGGAATCCGTAATCGTGAAAAACCTCAATATAGACAAACAGTATGTGAAATAGTCCATTAAGTTAGGGAATAAAATTAAAAAGAAAATGGCTTTTAGTGGATGTTCCTGGTGAATCTACACCCGTCGCCCCTTGAAATACAGCTCGTAGTCCATCGCATCAATGAGTCGAAAAATATAATCCATTGCAATAACATGACCCGTAGTGTGAGGTTACTGTTTGACTAACGATGAAATAAAAATCTTGTAGAGTAGCCCGCATTTCATTTCGAATTTCAAAACAGCTTTGTGGCTCCCAGCGTCTTTTTACTGTGTGAAGATTGCGTATTGCGTCAACGTGCGTATAATCGGATGCGAAAAACGGTCCGTGGTTATAAAATTGCAATACAGATGTGAAAAATAAAAACTCCTCACATATTATTCTTGTTCAAAACATCTTTCCTGCAGTATTCTATGGTAGCATATTGTTTGAGTCCATCCCTTACACAATATCACACACATATAGGGCCTAGTAGGTTTATTACAAATATGGAGCATAAATCATTTGATTTTCATACCTGTGCTGTTATTTATAAATCTTGAACCATTGGATTTTTTGCCTACTTTTTACATAGGTGTCTCATATGTCACTTTTCTTTGTAATACATCACAAAATGAAGAACAACATAAACCTATTCCAATGTACAAGAAAAAGGTTTTAAAGTAATTATATTGTAAAAACCACAACATTTCTATCATCATTAAAAAAGTATCCACGTTGTAATAAAAATTAGTTAAATTACCTGTTAAACCAAATTCTGCTGCAATTGAAAAACAGGCATTTAAGGTATGTTACTATTCATCACAGTACATGGGATATTTTACACAAAGCAGGTTTTCTCCAACTAGTTCAATTATATAAATAATTTCTTTTGTTGAGATTGGGCAATCAAACTTTCCAAAAATGAACTTATTCTGATAACTTTTAGGTGCACATTTCACAGTTTGTAGCAGAAACATCAACCAGTACCTAAGTCAGTGGACCTTTTTTTCCTTGCTGCACCCCTTTCAAATCACCAACCAATTTTCGCACCCCCTTTCAAATCACCAACCAATTTTCGCTCCCCCTTCTGTAATTGCCTAAATAGAATATACCTAACCAACCTTAATGATTCAGCATCCCCGCACCTACTAGGAACAGTCCTCGCATCCCTTGGGGGTGCGTGCACCCCTGGTTAAGAACCCCTGACCTAAGTGCATGAAAACGACAACAATGGGATTATGACTTCATAAATAACTTCCCAAATATTAATACAGCATATATGCTATAGTTCCGAATTTCTAAACTCTGGTGCTTTACTTGCAGTTTCCTTTTTCTGAATAATTGCGATCAACAGAGAGCAGTAGGTAAGTGCCTGAAATGTGTTATGAACTGACTCTTTCGTGACCCCTGTCCCCTTTGGATACCCGAAAACTATTGTTACTTACATTATTAGCTGTTGTATCCCGCTGTTGTTCTGCGTTCCAGTCGAGTTCAAAGTCTGTTCTTTTCTAAGAAACCTTGCATATTTTACCTTAACTTATTAGTGGAAACAAGAGGGCTTCAAGTCTCGTGATTTGTTCAAAATAATTGATACTAATCAATCAATCTAGAAATTACTCTCAGGTTTGCACTATCTCTAGACCGAAAATCGCATGCGTACGTCCGAAAAAAAATAGCATTCTGTGTTTACTCGACGGAAGGCGGCGGACCGAAATTGACGCGCGTATACGCATGACGGACCAAAACAGAAAACGGATTGGCGACCCACAAGCACCAAGCAGTGATGACGTCAATTACCAAAAGAAAGCAATTGTTTGCGCACAACTATACTTTTGGTCTTGATTGTGATTTAACAAACTGCCTGTGCCTTTGGATTCTAATCTTTTAGCGTTGTAATCCCATGAGACTAGAAAAAATTAACACATGTCGTGGCAGGAACATTTTCGCATGAACTACATTTTTTTGTAAAAAAATATTAATCTGATTTTACCAACCTAAAAAACACGGTCAGGGGCCGGATTAAATGATCTCGCGGGACGTAGTTTGGTGATCCCCTGCTGCATATTACCGAATTTACTTGTCTACTCTATACATCTGTTCTAACACCCCCGACTCCGACTTATGCCAACTCCCTCAACTGCTTATTTATTCTCAAACTCCCATCTATTCTGATAGCGCCCACAGAAACACTGGTGTATGTATGAAAGTTTTGTGCCATAACTGCTGCCTAATTGTACGAAAATTAATTTTTTTTCTCGTAATCTAGTGTGAAATCAGTTAATTTAAGTGTTATCATAGACATCCGGGTGCTCAATGGTGTGATACAAGTTTTGCAACTACATTTACCTGCTAGTTTATTCCAGGGCTGCCACTCCTCGGGATTTTTCCCAAGATCTTGGGATTTCAGTGCTGAGCTTGGGATCTTGGGATCTTGGGAAAAACTTTTCAAACCTTGGAATTTTTTGAAATTATTCATTTAATGCGTTTAAGATTCAATTAATACTATTCTTGCAAACAAACATGATCCGTTTGCAAAAATCATCTTTTTATCTAACGATTAGCGTGACAGTGCTTCATAAATTTTGTGTTCGAAGCCGTGTAAGTTGATTGAATTTCCCTGTCAAAACAAGTAAGTTCGGCCAGTACTACACGCTTTTCGATGTATCATGTGCCAGTAAAAAAAGTATACAAAAAATGTTTTTTCTTTTGCATTTTTCGGGTACGTATTTCTTTTTTTCAAAGGTACGTGATGGCTGGGACCTGGTGTAACCATAAAAATTATGCTTCCTGCGCCAGCTAGGATTTAAACTGTGTATCTGCCATGTTTTCGTTATCTTGGGATTTTTGGACAAACCTTGGGATTTTTTGTGAGGGAACCTTGGGATATCTTAAAAATCTCAGTGGCAGCCCTGGTTTATTCGTTTCCAACCGGTATTTGGCAGTGACGTCATTTTTGGTTTCTCACGTGACATTGCGTTGAGAAAATAAACAGCAGCAAATCCGAGTAAAACAAACTAATAAAATCTTGCAGCAATGTTGCATTGTACAGCGATTGTGATTGTTTTTGGTGACTTGAATTAAACAAATGTATGGTGTATTTTTCAGTTGATGCTGTAAGTAAAGAAAATTAAACTGTCGCCTTCAAATTTAGCACGTAAAATAGTATTTGTCATTTCATGCTGTTTTGACTGGTGAATCTTGGGCCTTTAACTCAGTATTAAAATGGCATCAGATCTTCTGCAACTGGAGGATTGCTTGGAAGACAGTCCACAGGTATTACTGGTATTTGTTCTGACTATTTGGTTCTTTATTCTGTGTGGTGTATACTATAAAGTTTACACACACAAATGTATTTTAGAAGGGTTGTTTTGTCCTCGATTTTAAGTTTTCTTGCATAAATATGCATTTCTGGTTTTTATTTCTAAGCCCTAATAGGTCATATCATCATGGTTTACCATTTAAAAATCAAATCCATTTATATTTTAAGTGAAAAGTTGTTTCTTGAAGATGAAACAACCTGGAAAGGAATTGTTGCATGCTCAAAAAGAATAAAAACACTTAATTTCAAAAGTATAAAGGAAGTTTCTTTAATTTGTTATGTCTTTTTATTTTAGACAAGAGCCTTGATTGGTGTGTATGAAAAAGACTCTGACATTTTGCTTCAATATGCTCAAGAGCTTCATATTATGTGTAGAAGAGTTACATCTGCCCAGGTTGGTTTAGGTTTGTAGTTTAAGACCATTGGCATATGGATTTGCTGTTACTTTCAATTGCCCATATTTCAATGTGCTGTTTTAATTTGTCTTAGTTGGTTATAGTATTTAAATTCATTTGTCATGTAAGCTCTTGGTACCAGGCATAGTAACAACCCTAAAATAACGCTTGTAGTGAATGTTTTGCTGTGAATAACGCACATGATTTGCCAGCACAGAAATGGTACTATTCACATTTATTTTTGTTTCTGTGTTTCAATGTTTTATTCATGTTTACACATTATAGGCCATGGCATTACCTTACCTGTTCCTTTAAAAATATTTTTATAACCACCAATAACTGTCAATATGTTAGATTTGAAAGAAAAAACATTGCATTAAAACAGTTCTCTTTCATACAGCTTGAGCTTACAAATGCTACCCAGGATCTTGCTGATAAATTAAGAGACTTTCAGAGCGTGGTAAGTGATAGTCTAATATGAACAATACTTTTAACTTAGTAATTTGTTTTTTTTTCATAAAATAAATATGTATATTTTCAGAAATTTGTAGTTGGGAATCAAGATGAAGTAATTGGATCCACTTTGACACAACTTGTCACAAATATTGATGAGGTAAAAAAGGCAATATTTTGATTTTTCGGTTCAGTTGCTTCAGTGTTCTTTTTTCTGCATAAAACTGCTATAAATTTGTTTTAAAGGTCTTTATATGTGTAATTGCTACTTTTTAGATTTCAAGCTATAATGCGGTTCTTCAAGCACAATTATCAGAAAGTATGGATTATCATACTTCACAGTAAGTCAATGCAATAAAGGTAAAGGGACAAATACTAGTAGTTTATGTCTTCAGATTTCTTAACAAGGACCTTAATGAGTATCTTCGCCTGAAAGCAAGCTTTGCTACTAGTGACAAACTACACGAAGAAGCGGTTGCCAAACTTGCAAGGATCTCCAAAAAGAAACACAATGAAAAGGTTTGTTTGCCTAGATTATCCATGTTTTTTTGTAAAAATGGACCAATATGTTTTAGTTAATTAAATCATTATTCAAGGCATATTGGAAATATTGTTTTGCAGTAAATTTTAACATGTAATCATTTCTAAATGCTTTGGACCTAGAAAGTTTTAACATAAGTTTGTTGTGTGCCAGGGTGGCCATCAAGTTGTCTGTGCAATTATAAGATGGCATGATAATTCACAGGACATTATGTAGTTAGATAGAATTGTATGCAAAGTTTGCATTGTGTAAGCAAAGTAGGTGTTGTATGTTTCAATACATGTCAAAGAAAATACCAGAATATAAATACCAATTCGTAAAACAAAGCAAGAATGCAACTTCCATTATGAGCATACATTATTGACAAACATTTCCTATTCTTAACATCAAATAATAACAAAGCACTGGATGCTGTTCAAGGCTGATCAATCCTCACTTAAAGCCAAGATGGCAACTTCCAATCTTGCCTGTTAGCAGTTGTTGAATTAAAAAGTTGCAAATGTTGATATGTGTCAAAACGCCTATTAATTATTTAGTCTCTGCCTTTTATCTGAATAGAGAACAAAATTTTTATTGGTGTGCATTTTACTTGGTTGTGGATGGTATTGTAACATTGTAGTTGTCACTTGTGCAAATTTTAACATTGTTCATTACAGTTGTTGCTACATGGCAGACTTATTTTGTTTATTAGAGCTCTCAGGAAGCAACAGATCAACTTTATGCATCAAGGAAGTCATTTCATAACGTAAGTGCTGAATATGCTTTCCTTACTAACGGGGGTTGCTGTACTGAAACTTAGGTTTGCTTGTTATGAAAAATATCAATCTTAGTGATTTTATCTGTGTATACAAAACTGTTTAATGTTCAAAAACTGTTTCAAACAGTAACATTAAAAATATTTTACACAAAAAAGCTTTTGTCCTTGCCAGTATTGTTTTGTTTTTTTAATTTCCAAACTTTATGACTTGTATATCATACATATTGTACTTCGTAAGGTTTGCTCATTTTGTTCATTGTTTATTTATAGACATCAATGCTATATTGTTCATGTCTAAATACTTTGCAAAACAAGAAGAAGATTGGATTACTTCGACCAGTCATCAGTTTTTTGCAATCACAGGTTAATGTTTTGTAATGCTTCTGCAACTTGAATGATTTACTGTTTTTTTTTCAATTTCACTGCCGTATGTTACTGATTTGCAAAGGATCCTTTTGTATTTTGTGTGATATATTTTTGTCAGATTGCATTCTTTCGTATGGGATCAGAAGTAAGCAAAGTTGAACTGGAACAAGTGCTAGGAAAACTTTCTTCTGATTTATCACAGTAAGTAGTTAGAAAAAATGTATACACAACATGGAACACATTTATTTCGTATGCAATCTATTGAGAGAAATATACCTTAGTTCTTAAAGGGGTACAAGTGCCTGTTGGTTGCACGAAGGAGTTTTAATGGGACTCCAACAAACAATTTGGCCCTTGTTCATGAATACTTCATATTTACTTTGATTAGGGGTTATAAAATTTAAATAATGTTCTTTATTTATATTCACAACTTGATTTTTCAGTCATTTCCTAAAAAATGTTACTTTTACTTGATTGGGATTCTGGTTTATAAAATACCAGTTAGTCGCAAACATTCGTTTAATTGCATAGGGATGTAAATCCCTAACAAAGCCATACATTCAGATAATTGCATAATAAAGCTTAACAAATTGGTTTTGGATTAACACTTACAGTATGTCAAACTGGTAAGCCCCCATCACATAACGCTTTGTAATATGCTGTAGATGCAGCACAGTAATGAACTAATGATCCATAAATTGTGCCTTGATATGTTTTGCCCACCTTGTTGTTTTAAGCTTGTTCTGCTTTTTAGTAGCTTTGTGATTGTTCAATGTATTAGTGTAACTATGTGTTCTTTCAACTTACAATAATGTTAACCTGATTCACCTGTGATACAAACTTGTAAAAAAATGATTTGGGTTGCAACAAAAATTTTTTTATTGCTTTCGGTAAAAGGCTTGAAAAAGAAACAGATGAAACTAGGGAGTTATACGTAGAGAAGATGGACAAACTTGATGCAAACAGCACTCGTTCCTACATACCTGACCCCCCAGCATCAATGAACTTTCCTGATTTGCCAGTTGATAGGGCCCGAACCCAAATCAGTAGCTACTTATTCTACAGAAGGTATGTGGTCTCTAAGCATCCTATATCAAAATATATTAGGTTGCCTACATTTTTTCTTACCATTCATGAAAAAAAAAACTCAAAAGATCTAATGATAGCAAACAAGACAATAGGCATTGTGAATATTTTTCCAGAAAGTAGCTTTGTTTATATCAGGGGTGGGCAACCTTTGTTACTGTAGGGCCAATTATAAATGTCAAAATTGGATCGCGGGCCGCACATATGCATAACACAAAGTGATTTTGCTTTGTTCCTTACCAAATATGCTTAACTACAAGTATAATTCGTATTTGATTCTAGCCACATTTTGCCAGATCGCAAAAACTAGCATCAGGCGCATTAATCAGCTCAAAAATATGTTATAATTGGACTCGTTTGCCAGTACTTCTGAAATCCAAGTGTCTCTGCGGGCCACACAACCTTTAATGAAGGGTTGCATGCGGCTCGCGGGCCGCAGGTTGCCCACCCCTGGTTTATATGTTCAGATGCTAGATTACAATTAAAATTAGCTACATAATTTTGTAAAACCTTCATATAGTCATCATGGTTTGAAAATGGTTAATAAAATTTGCTAATGTGCTTAATGTGTTGTTGCTTGAAATGATATTATGACAGCAACTAATTAGAAAGACAGATGCTAGTTGTAACCATTGCCTAAACCTGCATTAGAAAACTTATGATTCCATGTTAGTTTAAAAGAAAATGTTGTTTTGATTTGGGCACCGGCATTTTGGTGAACAAATGTATCCGTTAGAAATATAACAATTTATCTTTTGTGTATCACTCCCCCTGACCAGTGTTTGTCGATTTATTCTTCTTTCAAACCTAAATTATATGTTCTGTGTTTATTTACAGTAGGGGTACCATCTTGTCACAATGGCATAGATGTTACTTCTTCACACAAGGTGGAAATCTAATGATGCAATCCAAAACTGAACTGGCTGGGCAGTTGTTTATGGACTTAGATGGTTGCAACGTTAACTTTGTTGACGTAGATGACAGAAAACATGCTTTTCAAGTAAGCAAAGGTTTATTTGTTTATTTGTAAAAGTTTGGATTATAGTTAGTTATCGTACATAAATAAAATCAACCCTACCTAAATTCTCTTCTTGTGCGTAAAGTTTACAGATTTTTAAAGTATAATAGTCTACGCATACTTGGCTTATCATTGGGCATTAATTTAAGATTCAAGGTACTATAAAAATTATAGCATTTGCAGTTGTGACAAATTCATCATAATCAGCGTCATTTTTTTGTAAAAAAGGTCATGTCTTCTGATGGAAGACATTCAGTTATTCTGCAAGCTGAGAGCAAACACAAATGTGAAGAATGGATCGCAACCATCAGAAACATTGCTGCAGGATTGTATCTGCACGATAACCCAAGACAGGCAGCAATAAAGGCACTAAAGGCCCAAGGACCACCCGACGATAACCTTTCCAGTTCACAAAGCAATCTAGAACTTGTTCCAGGCATTCCAGGTTTGACTTGTTTGAATATCAATGTATTTTTGGTCAAGGATTTAAAAAAGCAAAATTAAAGCTGACGTTAGATTTAGTTGACCCTAAATGTAGTTTATTTGCTTCGTATGAAAAACGCGAAGCATTTTAGACATGTATAGTTGTAAAATCCTTGATTTTAAAGTGTATGTGCCACGGCACTGCACATGGTCAATATGTGATAACCATCTCTTATTTTATATTTGTTTTGAAATACTACATTATTGTTTTGATAATGCTGTTGTCATGTATAAGACATATTGACTTAATATGGCGTATTGTAAAACATTGTGCAATTTTGTTCACAGTAATCAAAGCTATATAAAGTTTTGTACTTATAGCAAATATACTTTAAAGAGACTAATACCTAAAAAGAAAATCTTCTAATTGTCTAAAAAATAGCTGCATGATTTACACGATTTAGCCTAAAATACTGGACAGCTTGAGGGCATGTAAGCACAACAAATTTGTGGTATTTGTCAAATGTATATAATTGTAGGACAAATGGTGACACCTGAAGATCAAAAAACATCAGACGAACAACAGCATTCCAGTTCCTTTGAAAGCAAGCACGAAAGTTTGCGCCCATCAATGTTCGAACGGCTAAAGATGGCTGCCACGTCCTTTATGGCTCCAGAGGAAAAACCTCAGAGAGAAAGTCGATCTAATTCCACCTCGAATGTTAATGAACCTAGTGAATCAAGTTTTGATGCAAAGATTGACCAAACAGAGCCTATACTGTTCGATCTACCTTCACCAGTTTCGGAAACAAAGGAATTACCTAAGGTAAATGTGTTTTTTTACATTTTCGTGGTTGTGTCTTGTCTTGATATAACGTATGTGCATTTTATAATTAAGTTTTAATTTTTGAGTATTTGATGCCAAATTGGGAAACTTATGTATTTTGCCCAAGTTATAAGTTTCAACTTGCAAGTCAAAACTCCTATCAAATACTTTTAACCTTGAAAGTATTCTGTTTAAATAGCATATAAAAACTACATGGCTTTTGTACATTCCACTGTGTACTGTGAAGGGGATTTAATTTACGAAGGCAAAATAATACTGAAAACATTAAAATGTATCTATGTTATTATGCTTATATTGCAATCTTATTTAACCAATCTCTCATAATATATCCGGTCTAAATTTTGGCAATACATTCTAAGGGTATGTTTGGCATAGGGAATGAGATGTAGCCCTTCCCAATTAATAATTCATTGCAGTTACAATGTGCAACATTATTCAGGCATATTCATGTCGCTTGCAATTATTAGTATAACGACTGTGACTTGCTTTGTTTTAGGATGATTCGACAAACCAGACTGCTTCTGAACCTACACACCCAACAGGTAAATGAAATTTTAACACATTTTGCACTGACTGACCCAAATTAAAAAATGTTTTTTGGAATTGGCTAAAACTGAAAGTGCATTGATTGGGAAAAAAGAACTATACAAATAAATGTATATATGTATAGGTCACTTTGTTTTTTGATCAATAGGTCTATATATATATATATATATTGTTCTATTCAAACGGTTGGTTCTGTTTGGTTAGGCATCTATTGTTAATAACATGTGTAAGTCCAAGCATGCATCAGGCTTATGTGCCATATAACAATAGATTAATGATCACAATTATATTATTTGGCATAATGTATGATTGTTAAGTATGTACTTTTTACAGAGGTGAGTTTAAGGTTGATCACACCAACCTGATTTAACCTTTTTTAAATCAGTGAAACCTGTATGATACCGCTTCTAGAAACCTTTGTATCGTAATGTGCCAGAAAAGGAGAATTCCAACTAACAATATGTGAAAAAACGCAGTGAGATGATTTTATAACTAGTTTGTATGATAGAATATGAAAAAAACTGTAGAGTGAAAACTTACCAAAGTATTTGAAAATTATAGAAATACTACAGCAAACCTTGATTAAACGAAATTTGATTAATCCAGATCCTCCCCTAATTCGAACAAAATTTAAGGTACAAATGATTTATAACGTGGCAAGGCTTTAACTAATCCACATTGGTTATCGTGGATCCAGATAAAAAAATTGGGTTCCAACGGGTCCGAATTATCCAAGGTTTACTGTATTTGTGCATAACATGATGCCTGACCACCCTTTTTTAATGTAAGTAAACACCTTCTGTGGTGTTAAAATAACATGTGGACCGGACAAAACCCTTGTATTGATTAAACTGTTTTGTCTGGTGAATTTGTGACATTTGGTCAACATCTGCAAAGCACATGATATCACCCAGAAATGTGATAGGACACACTGTTAAAAATAAGAGTAAAAATCAATATGTTTTCTATTAGGAGAAAATGTGTACTGTATAACGTCTGAATTCATTGTGTGTTGTGTTCTACACTGTGGCCCTGACAGAATTTTTAAAGAGTAAGCTTTAAATCAAATGTAGATTGACAAAAATGGACAAGAATTCTTTTATTGCATTTTGTTGCGTCTGCGTAACAAACTTGCAAAAATATTATTCATTTTTCCTCACCTTTGGTTAACATGCAATCCCAGATTTAGCAGATGCCATTTAAATAATTGATGTATATTCAACACCACAAAGGGTAATTAGCATTAAAACTTTATGGACACCAACATTGGCATATTATCATAACAGTCAAGTCTTCAGCTTAACACATAATGTCATTTGTGTTTGCTTTGTAGCTGCTTCGGACACGAACCAACCAAGACATAACCCATTCACTTCTGAACAACCAGCAGTAATTGACACTGATGAGGCAGCGTTTAAGGCAATGTTTGTGGTGCGATTTCTAGGCTGCAGAAGGGTAAGAACTGATGTTATTTGTGACACTCATTTTTAGTGATGGGACGGGTACCCGGTACTCGGTACTCGGTATCGATGGTATCGAACGATTTCAGTGGTATCGATACTCGTACTCGGTATCGAAATATTTTGCCTCAGTTTTCGATACCAACGTGCGAGTACCAAAGGCCGATTTACACCATAAGAATACGGGGAACTTTATGCCAATATTTGCTTCGGACAGCACAAAATTGGAAAAAAGTTCCGCCAGTTTACGTATAATTATCTTTTTCGCTATCACGTGGAGATTACATTTTTCGGCATGTGTGTGTGCACGCCTGTACCCCGACCATGGCAGATAAATAAGCCAGTGATATACAACTAAGTACAACACTACTCCTAAGTACTCGGTAATCGTACTCGGTATCGAAGGTATATACATGTGGTACTCGTACTCGGTATCGGTACTCGCTTCAAAACCTGGTATCGTCCCATCACTACTCATTTTATGTTTTTGTAACCCCTAATTATGTGTCTGTCTTTTGGAATGTTGTAACCTTTATTTGGCAAATTACATGTTTGTGTGTCAAACCCTGTAATACATGGCTAAAATTAGCTGTAGACTTGTGTGAATTTTTTTAATGCTTTGTCAAACAGTGTATAAGGAAAGAAAAGATCTTTTGTAATGACCTACAGAAGGGGCTTTCCACTGTGAAAATCTAAATCTGAAACAACAGTAGACTCTTTTTTGATATTCATTGTTCTATGTCTTGTTTGTAACTATTTTTTGTGTTTGTGTTTTTAACATACAAATTTGTCATGTGAGCTCGCATATACAGTAAACCTAGGTTAAACCGGTAAATCTGGAAATTCGCCTAATTCCGACAAAACTTGAGGTACAAATAATTTGTAATGTACTAAGGCTTGAACTAATCGACTTCAGTTAATCCAGATCTTCACCTAGTCAGGACTATTTTTGGGTCGAAACGGGCCCATACTAACTAGAGATGTACCGAATATTCGGTTTGCCGAATTTATTCGGCCGAATCGGTCATTTTTGCAAAGATTCGGTTTCGGCCGAATAATTTGTTGCGATTCGGCCGAAACCGAATATTTTACGAACACAAATTTAAAGCGTTAAACATGTCTTTTCTGCTCATTAAGGTACCACGGAATCTTTCAAAAGCCCAAACATAACGAAAATCGCGTCAATTTTTATCTTTTTCAACACATTATCGTTTTTCCCACTGTAGTCAAAAAATTAGTAATTCATTGGCAGGTTGCCAATCATGCTTGAGGCAATTTTACACCCCACAGAACTGAAATGAGGACGAAACACGACTATTCTGCACTAGTTGCCTGGTAGATGAACATTTTTTCATGTCTAACGCGTAGCGTACGACTTCGCGTGACGTCATAATTGATTCGGTTGATTCGGCCGAATTTATTCGGCAAAACCGCCGAATATTCGGTTTCGGCCGAATCGAAATTTAGACGGTACATCACTAATATTAACCAAGGTTTACTGTATTAAGCATCATGTACCCATTACGTCTAAGGTTAATTGCACATCAACAATCCACAGGTTGGGGAAGATGCCCACTTAGACAGCTCAATTGCCGAAACCATTTGTCACGTGATGGCTGCACGGGCCTATCACAAGATGTTCCGCATGAATGAGCTCCATCTCGCCATTAGTGACTGCGCCGTTCGTCTGGTTGATCCAGCTACTCAGGTATGTATAACTTGCTTTGGACTCTATTATAAAGCTTCACAACGTTGCGATTAAGCTTCACAACGTTGCGCCTTAGTCCCTTGTATTTTCGCTGTGATCTTAATTTGTGTTTTTGCTGTGAGATTGAATAGTCAAGTACTGTACAACCTAGGGATGCGCCGAGCCGAGCCAGAACCCGAGTACTCGGTACCGAGCATCGCTGTTTTTAATGCTCGGTGCTCGGCCGAGCAGTTGCACAAACTGACCCGAGCGTTAAATTTGCATATTCATGCACTGCTAACATATGTAACTAGTGTTCTAAAGGGTGTCTTTAAACAAAAACGAATGATTTTTCAAATGGACTAGATGGTGGAAAACGCGTACTTTATGGGCATGTACAGCTTAATAAAACACAACCGGTGACGTAAGAGGCCTTGTAGAGCTAAAACGTAAAAAGGGGATTTTTTGTGACGTCATAATGCACCGAGCGTGCTCGGCCGAGCATTAAAGTGAGATGCTCGGTGCTCGACCAAACAGAACATTTGCAGTTTTGGCACATCCCTAGTACAACCGAAATTTTAAAGTCACTTTAATTGCCCAAACAGTGAAAACTTACGTAAAGTTGTCTCCGAATACTGATAGCGCTTGTAAAAGTGTACCAAAAATATAACGAAAGAGGCTATCTGTTTTTGGTCCATACCAATGTTTCCCCTTTAATGTGAGTTATAAGCGGGCCGAAAAGTTCTAACCCTACCTGAACCTGAAAGTATAAGCCCGGTCCGAATTCGAGTCTTTTTTGATAATAACGTATAGGCCCGAAGGTCTGTTGGGCATTTGGTTTTGTCCAGTAACTAGCTACTTATCTAGGTAACGTATTTATACATATAATTACGTAACGAATTGTAAAGGCAGGTCTGAATCAAACCTATTTGTAAAAAAAAACAAAGGGAATATTAGTACTTATATCTAGCCGAATGTAGGCAACATTTGATGTTTCCAGGAGGTGTTGGTTTCATAGCTAGGCGTCTTGGGTAATTCGTGCAACTCTCATAAGCTGTTTAACTAACATATGAAATGTATCTTGTAGTTCAACAGAGAGAGTTTTCCGGCTTCTTCCGTTCTTCGTGCTAAGACTCTAGCTGACAACCCACGCCTCCTTGGCTTCATTGTCAAGCAAGTTAACACGTCACAACTTATGTGTTACACGTTTGAGAGCAATGCTGATGGTGATGATGTGTGCTGCGCTATCAACACTGCAAGGGTTATGGAACAGAGCAAGGTACTTTGGCAATGTATTACTAATGTTTTTCACGTGGGATTCTATTATAAAGGCGTTTACACTAATACAGGATATTTTTGTGTGACAAGGTATTTTCCTCTGCTAGGCTCCGTTCATATAGGCAGCGACCGTTAGAACTTTGAGTCATTTGGGCTCCGCTTTTTTATCTTAAGATTGTGAGACAATTTCGCATACTTAGGGATCGTGAATCCCAATGCGTTCATAAGACGATGGTGGTCAATTGCCCTCGCAATTTTGTCGTTTGCTCGGTCTTATAGTTAATGATATGACTCCAAAATATTTCTAATTTGAGTCGACAAAAGGTACTCTTGTAAGACTAAACTTGGTCAACTATTGTAAAAAGAGATGTTATACTTTCTTGGGTTCAACTTTGTTTTGACCTTTAGCAATCTATTGTATAAATCAAGCTCTTCTGGCAAATGTATTTTTATTCCGACGTTTCGACGTCCTGTACAGGTCGCCTTTATCACGGTAAATAACGAGTATATTAACATGATATTAATTTTGCCGAAAAAAAGGTATCACAAACTTAGATAACTGTAGCCTATAGGCTACTATTTAAAAATAGCAACTTGTGACGTCACAATGCCTATTGTGCAGATCGAACACGAGGAAAATTCGAAGCAACGTCAAATCGAAAACGACCTGGAAGCACAAAGTCGTATGATCGCAGCGTCGGAAACGAAACCGCCCGAAGCTGAAACACAAGAAGAAGTTGATAGCAAGGAAAGCGGCGACGCTGCCTGATTGGTTGGTTTGAATTCAAACAATGCGAATTTGCAATCTCTTGTTTCTTTTGATGGCAATTTGTAGACTGTGTGCGCTGTAGCGAAATCATACAGTACAAAAAGACTGAATTTGTGAGTACAGTACAAATGAAAGTTATGAAAGCCCGTTTTATAAATCCAGTTTTTCAATTTACAGCTTAAACTTTATGAAGGTAAAAATATTTCTATATCTGTTGCTCGTTTATTTGTGCCCTTTTTTCTTACAGCTTGTGCATAACTTAGCACCCTTAAAATTGATTCTAAAAATTACGCATTTTGCCATTTTTTGCATAAAGTTTGAACTGTATCTTTTCATCTCACATTTCAGTATTTATCTATTTACCCAAATGGTAATTTTCTGGCCATAAAAAACGATGTATTTAATCAGAGTATTACACTATTAACTTTTAAATGTATTAGTAGTAAAACGTGTATAACAACTTGTTTTTAAAAAACATTTTCACAATTTGTGAGCAATTATGGTCGAATTTCTTTACCTTGCCCCGTACTATATATTTTGTAGCGGGTGGCTTTTTTGTGTTTCCTTAAAACAAGCAAACAATGCAATCAGTTTCAAGTATGTGTGTTTCTCTGTATTTGTACAGTTTATTAGTTTTGCGCTAAAATCGACTCCCTAAGTGCAAAGGGATAAAAGATATAAGTTTCATAATTTATACTGTATATTTCCATGTCTTTTTGTAAACTACTTAATGTTTATCATAAAGTAAAGATAGTTTATGTTCAAAATGAGCCTTTATAACGTACTTTAAAATTTAGGGCTTTTTGAAGTTAAAATTTTGCCCATGTGTAATAAGCGATTTTCTAGCCTCGTACACCCTTAAAAGCTTTTTCCTAAACTTTTCTTGTTTTAGTGTCAAACGCAATTTCATCTCGTGTAGCATGCTGTTACGTTTCCATCTCTGTATCAATTTGCCGTGCAACTCATATACTTACGACGTATCTATTCCAGCAGATGCTTGTATATATTTTTCGTGTCCAAAGCTACTTTTTTCGCAAGCAAAAAAAGCTGTCGATTTTGGGTGATATTTTTTACAAATAATGAGCAACAGATGACAGTCAAACCATACGTAATTGTATCTAAAAGAGCTGCCTATTTATTTATACTTGGCTTCTTTAGCTTGGAAAAAGTGGTAACTGATTTTTGTCGGCAAAAAGCATTCCTACAGTATAAGTTTCAAACAGTGTGTATGCCTGTTATGGGCAGAGTTGTCAGCTGACCCGAATTGGAATTGTTTCTAAGAACCCCATTTAGGCCCGACTTACAGCTCTGGTTCTGGTAGAAATAAAGTAGAAAAGATGGCAGCTATACCATTAGACCAGGGGTCACCAAACTACGGCCCGCGAGGTCATTTCATCCGGCCCGCGACAACATTTTTTGGTTTGCCAAATCGTATTGATAACTTTGCAACATTCAAAAATTAATCTACTTCTTACGAAAGTTTTCCTGTCGCGATATGTGGAATACAATATTGCTTAGTTTGATAGGATTACAACGCCCAGGATTGTTCCCCGTTACGTCACAGACAAGACTACAAGTGTCAATTGTGCGCAAACAAATGCCTTTTTTTGTTAATTGTAACGTAATATACAAGCATTGCTCGTAAGAGACGACCTATACAATTTAACAGTTGTAACACCAGATTTTAAATTTGTAGAAAGACCATATCTTGCCGCACCAAGAAAAATTAACTCTCGGGCTAAGTTTTGAAAGGCGGCGCTAGGACATGTAAACTATGCGGCCCGCAGTGAAAAAAGTTTGGTGACCCCTGCATTAGACGAAAGAAAAGCCGAACAAAAGATCCGAATGAAAATTGCTCATTAGTCATTAGTTGTTTTGAATCTTTGCTCCAACTTTCTTGGTCTGAGACTTGCTTTTGGTAAATTTTCCTAAAACTGACTTTGAAGCCCAGCAACAGCAAACCTTCACTTTGCAGCTAAATATAAAAAAGCATAAAGCGAAATGGTGAACAGTGTTTACTGGGGTTGTTCCTTAGACTTGCACGGATAGATCGAAAAACACGTAGAGCGCGATCAACCACACACTCGAACACTAACAAGAAGAAAAACAAACAAACGACAAAGAACACACAAACAGACAGATGGGTAGAAGAGGCACATGAAACGTAGAACGCTGCACAAAACGCCCGCTGGGTTATAACACGTTGAAAAATTTGTAGCACTTCTATAATAAACGAGAGAGGGTCAAAGTGAAGAAGAGATTTCGAGAGAAAAGTGAAAAAGGCACGCTTAGTTGTGAAAAAGGCGAGCACCAGCTTGAAGGCGACATGCTCATGTCTCGGTTTTGTTTTGCAGTGAAGGAATGGCAACTAAACCGTTTTTTACATATAATAGGCAGCTGAATAATGCAATATTTGTATTTAAGGCAGGATACTTCACTACTTATTTGAGTTTTTTTCGAAATATAAACTAATTTAAACCGTGATGGCTCAAATTTGTTCATTTTTTCAGCACATTTCAATGATGAATTCCGTTAACTTATTACAAAACCATGATATAATGCCTTTGAAAAGTGACAAGTTGCTTCGATTTGGCATAGCGTAGCGCTCATGAAACGCAAATATATGCGCAAACATACCATCCTTTTATAGTACTGAACCGAGTCTATAAACATTTCAACAAAAATATTAGAGTAGAAAAAGATATAATTTAGAACGAGCTGGAGTAAATATTTCGAATGTATAACAACAACATTTATTTAGTTTTGTGATATTTGGTGGTAAAGTTGTGAATATGATTGTATGCCACAGATATAACCATCCTTGGGGACCGGTGGCTAAGTTCATGGTAATATTTTGGGGACATTTCAACCTTGACCCCATTTTAACCATTGGGTCGCATAAATTACATAAATTAGCTCGCGTAGGGAACGCAAAGGGCGAAAAATTAAGTCGAGGTCGACAAAACCAACATAGAGAACACGTTTAATGGTGCAGGAAAATGATCACAACGCTGTTATGTGCTTTGTTGTATATATTTTACTAGCTGCTGCCGAAGATGAGATAAATGAGAAGTGACACAAAGGCGATAAGTACAGCAGCTGTTGAGTATCTCCGCATCTGAAGAGGAAAAAGAATAAATATTATAGTTTGCGCTTTGGTAAACCGTTTTATTGCATACTGATCCCAAAACAGTAACCTATTAGCTACGTAAATCATAGTACGCCAGGCCTATTAAAGGCGTTACACCGAATTACCCAGCCACCAAGCATTCCCATAAAGGGCAAGGCAAACGTTAGAAAAATCTAGCCTGCTGTGACAGAGTTGCAAGCGGGCCCGAAATCTGAGCCCGAACCCGGCCCGAACCCGAAAGTATAAGCCCGAAGCCCGGCCCGAACCCGAAACGTTTTTGAGAAGCCCGTTTGGGCCCGAAATTTTGATTGACAGGTCTATCCACGAAAACCTTGCAACAAAGTATAAGAAAGAAAAAAGTGAGAAAACAACAAAAACAATGAACAATCGTTGACAATGGGGTAAACAATACGTTTTAGAGTAGGGTGGGCATTAGGGCAAAGCCAGAGAATTGTTACTAAAAATGGCGGAAACGGAACGAAAAATCAGGCCCGTTTTGAGCCCGTTTTCTGACAAATACCTAAGCCCGAACCCGGCCCGAACCCGGCCCGAAAAGCCCGGCCCGACTTGCAACTCTGTGCTGTGAGACTCGAACCCATGATATGACCCTTCAGGCTGACGCTCTGCCAAGTAAGCTTTGTAAATACAAAACTGTTTGTCCCAAGATAAGTAAATGTTTACTTAATCGAATATTACTATTATGTGCATAGAAAATCAAAACTGGTAACTTTTCACCAGTCAAGTAAATGTTCTTGTTATTTAGAATAAGCAGAATGTTGGCAAATTGCATATGCGATTACGCATACTATGAACTAGTTTTAAGAGGCTGTACTTAAAATAGCAAAGTAGATTGGGTCTGGCAAAGTCATTTTTATGTCAATGAATAATATAAGACTTTAACGAAAATTGTTTAAAGTCAGTGGTTCCCAACCGAGGAGGAATTCCTTTCAAGGGAGCAATTCTAAAACTTGAGTGGGGAAATTTACTTACGTTTTTTACATGCGGTTTGTAAAAAGACACTTAAGCTGTGGGAAACCTGTAGAGTTGATAAAATACCCAATTTTAACTCATCTTTTTATGGTTTAGCATCTACTATGTAGTATATTTGGGAGGAATGAGAATGTTTTGAATTGTTAAGTTAGGAATTTGTCGAAAAAGGTTGGAAACCACTGGTTGAATGGAATTGTTAGACGCAACTACACTAACATCGAAACTTACCGCTAGAGAACCTTCCAATTTCATTGCGTTCTCCTCACGCTCTCGAATCAGCTGCTGACATCTAGTGGTCACCTCGGCCAGTTCCTCGTCTTTATTTCCCATCGCTGACGTCAGCTGAGAGTGTGACGTCACGCAAGGTCACGTGAGTTGTCGGGAAGGGGGTCAGGTAGGTGAGAGGAGAGAAAAGGTGTAAGAGTGTTAGTAAACTGGTTAATGAGTACAGCCGTGTATGGGCTAGTTTCGAGATGACAAGCATTTCGAATTAAAAAGGCCGGTTACCATGCGAAACACAGGCAAAAATGCATGGGTCTGTGCCAAGAAGCGCAGTTGTAAAATGAATTGCAACTGCATGGTACCAGATACGTTTTATAGGGCGAGCGTTTTTTGTTTTGAGAGTTACAACACAGTGTTATACCCTATGAGGCACCACCACCAGAAAGGAATTTACGCAAAAAAAGTGATGAATAAAACGCTTCTATGTGAATATTATGGGTGAAACTTCTAGACTTAAACCACATAGATATGGACAAGCGACCCCAAACGATATAACGATAAGTTTCCTTAATTTTTTCGTCCTGAATTTCATGATACAAAACCTAAGCCCTTTCAAAATTTTGTGGCGCTTTCGGAAGGTTTTTGTAGATCAAGGTGTTCACAAAAAACGATTTTCTTTCTATCAACGCGTATTGCGTATTGTCCTATGATGTTAAAACGACGTCACTACTTTGAACAGAATGCATGAAAGTCTAGCGACATTACACTACAGAAGGCCTAGATGACTAAAGCAAAAACAGGCCTTTCTTTTAAAAAATATTGGTGAAATAATGACTTTTTATGCAAAAATAAATAGAGTGGATTAAATTTAAGGCATTTAACCCAACTGCGTAAATAGGGTAAATTATTAGAGGCACGTTGGAAGTACTCTACAACTGTAGTTAGTTTTACAAACTTTCTGATACTAAGAACCACACGTTTTTTTGACAAGCCCACTCCTATGTGTGCTGATTCGGTTTTCTATGTTCTATTTTTTTAAGAGTAGCCTACTATTGTCTGGCGCTATCCAACTTTTAACACTTTGCATGCGGGTATAAAAAACAAGAACAGGAATAAAATACCCGTAACAGTAACACTTCGACGTAACACGCAAGAGTACAAAAAAGTGCAAGATCTTTTGAAAAGATGGTGCACGTTACGGAACCACTAGAAGAACAGTATCACCGTTAAAATGCAAGTTAAGGGTATCAGCACACCACCAATACACCACCGAAAATCAGCAGTTAAAGAGTTTTCCCCCAGCATTTTTTCCATTTGACGCAAAAGTTTGGTTATATACTGTACTCTGTTTGCAGAAACGCTCTTTTTTGCTTCATTTATAGCAAAATATAATGAAATAGGAACCTTTTTCAGGCAGTTTTGAAGCACACTATAGTGTTAAAATGCACCCAAACACGCAACCAGCAAACCTGCTTAATTTAAAAAAATCATCCAATCGCACGCGATTGTTGGGTCACGTGCACGCCGGGTTAGGACCACGTGATCAGTACCGAGCAATCAGCGCAAAGTCTACCATCTGCACACTACGGGTTATTTCGGGTTAATGGTTATTAAATGTCAACTGGAAACAGCTAAGATAGACTTGGGAATCGAAAGGCAATGCCGCTAATGATAGGCTACTACAGCGTATGGTGGGTAGTCACGTGTTTTCCACCTGCCAATGGGAAACAGACACGTTGACCTCCTGCATAATGGTGGTGCGGTTGGCTACGAAGCAGATGATATATAAGCGCAGTATAAATTTAAGTTTACTGCTTTTTTGTGAAAGTTCTGGGCCTGGTGGTCAGATCAAACCTAGACTGAAGGTTACTATAATTGCACATACATTTAACCTCGGTTAATCCGGACCCGTTTGGACCAGAAAAATGCCCAGATTAGGCGAAGACCACATTACAAATCATTCGTACCTCAAGTTTTGTCCGAATTAGGCAAGATCCGGATTAACCGATGTCGATCAGTTACATCATTACTGTATTACAAATCATTTGAACCTTAAGTTTTGTCCGAATTAGGCACAGATCCGGTTTAACCGAGGTTTACTTTACATATTTTTACTGGATCTACTTTATTTATGAAACTAATAGACACAAAAATGTTTTGGGTTATAACTTATATGCTGGGATGGTTTTTCGTCAATCCTTTTTTGACGCTGCATTTGTTACATGCAAGCGGACAAAACACAGAATATCCCTAAAACCTTCGATTTGATAACCACGGCCAAACCAAAGAAAATCAGAATTTGAGGAATAATACATTTTGTGTGGGATTGTATAACTAGGAGCATATAACATGCACAGCATACGTTGTTTTTTACCTTTTCTTTCTCTTGAAGAGATTCTTCGAGGAGAGTTTTATTCGAGGTAAGCTCCTTCTCTAAAGCTGATTCCTTTTCAGCTCGTGATTGCTCAAGACGCTGTAATTCGCTATTTATTTCCTCTTTTTCCCGTTGAGCCCTGTTACAGAAAAGATGCTGTGTTTCAGGGCAGTGTTTCCCAAAGTTCTTACCATTTTTGCACAACTGTTAATATGAGCATTTTTTATCATTTGGGAGCCAAAACATTTTTAATTCATTTAACAACAGTTTTAAGTTATAATATAACATACTCTAGCAAACATCTCCCGATACGACTTTAAGCATAGAGACCCGTTTTAACCGTAAATTACATCGGCCCTGTAAGTAAATCAGCGTTGCGACCTATACGGAATTATGCTCAGTGTTTAAGATATGGAATTCTATCACATTACAGTGATTACTGAACATTTTGTGCAACTGGTAAGCCCTATTCTAATAACAGTTCGGTTACATTGTTTGAACCCGTTTACAAGAACGGCATCGTTAAAAAGGGATCAAAGACACTTATCCACGAACAAACATGCTTTTTGTTACAAAAACCAATTATTTGAAATGAAACCTATACGACAGTACTAAAACCTGCTTCTATCATAACATTTCCTGTACAAACCATAGGTATGGGATCGCTTTTCAGGCGTGTTTTTGCAAGCTGTTTATCTCTTTAATATGTATAAAGGGCATACAGCCAGGATAGGGACAGCAAAATGCCATACTAATGACATTAAATGGCGCAAGCGGTTTTGAGGGGAAATACAAAGTAACCACAAAGCCAGGTCAACGCATTTCATTCATATGTCATGACAGTAACGCACATTAGCTATCATAGCGCCTCATACTATCTAAGCCTTAGCTGTCTTTCAAGATTTTCTAAACTCTCCAAAAAATACTTCGATCGCATGCTGACCATTGTTTAATGCGGAGCAGTATATGGCGTTGCACGGTGATCGTGACGTCATGGTCGCCACGCTGATGACGTGTCGCTTCGTCATCGTCACCAAGTCCCATCAGCTTTGGAATAAAGACTCCACTGTTACTGTAAGTGCCGCTGTGAGCACTGCAAGAGGGTACGGGTTGAAATCCCAGCTCGTCTGCGAAAAGTTCGGTCTCTTCTGAAAGCGGGATGACCCTGTTGTCGCATTTCTGCATTACATCGTTAAAAATCGCGTCCGACACCATATGTCTTTGTGCATCTTCGCTTTTTGGTGTTTTAGCGTGAAGCTGCTTTGCGGCTTTTCTCAGGGCGAACCTCGGTGAAGGTGGAACCAGTTTACTCCGGTTTGATCTGGTTGAACTGAACCCGCTGTGCGGTGTGGATGATGTAGAGGTGCCTTTTGAACTTCTCAAGGAGGGCACGGGTATGCGCGACCCCCTTCGCATATATTCGGGCACGCTGCTCATTCTGTGACGTCACTATGCTGCAGAAGCATTATTGTCACTTTTTCACTAACTTAAGTTCATAAACTTGTGTGCCTAATAATTCTGATTCTGACAATCGTTGCTGTATATTCCAAACAAAAAATTTACCATTACGGCAGGCTCAAAATAACTGTTTGAACTTTTTCCATACCAAGCTAATCCAAATCTCATACACAAAACTAGAATGAAAAACTGTCAAATAGCTCTTGCGGTAAACTTCGGTTAATCTGGACCCGTTTGGACAAAGAAGTTGTCCGGACTAGTCGAAGATCCGGATTAACCGATGTTGACTAGTTCATACCTTATAACATTACAAACCATTTGTACCTCAAGTTTTGTCTGAATTATGGAAAGATCCGGATTAACCGAATCCAGTTACCCAAAGTTTTGGTACTTTCTTTGTGTTATCATTCTAACAAAACACGGTACTAACGTAATAAAATATGAAATCAATATTATAGAGGCATTGGGTGTGTCTCAATCTATACCAATTAATTTCAAACCTTCACCTCAACTAACCACTCAAAAAAACACGTCTTTGTTGCAGATACACCTGATAGCCACACGACAAGGTGGATCTAAAAACAACAACCACTTACTCTTGTAGTGACAGCGTCAAAGCATCGAAATCTGACTTCACGTCGGCTTTTTCTTTTCGGCAGATGCTCAATTCGTCTTCGAGTCGGGCAATCTGCTCCTCTTTGCTGAAATGTAAGGGATATTGCCTGTAGGTTGGACACAACAAACCTGATTGTGCGTCACAAACAAACAACTATTGTGATGTGACAATGGCTATTGTTGTGATACATAATAAAGGCTTGTTCAATGGTTAAGTAAAAATAGGCAGGTATCCACGTGTAATTCATGTGTTGTTGCATTTTACCCATAAAAACAATTGTTAAAATGGTTTTATAACATGTATGGCGGTCACGTTTTAGCTCTGTCAGAACAACTAATTTTTGATTCGTCCAAATTGGTATTTTCTAGTGTATTACATCGATATTCTTTATAATTTACCAAAATATACAAATGTTATCACTAGGGCAAGTTTTTGTTGCACTAAAAACGTGAGAAAGTTGCACTTAATTTCAACAAAAGTTGCAGTAAAAAGTTGCATTTATGCACAAGTTGCATTTATGCATACTTCTTGGAGTTAAAATAACTAGCGGGCCGCAGGTTGACAATCCCTGCCTTAGACTGTCATCTTAACAGATATCAAGGTTATCGCTTCTTACTTGCAAAATAACGAATGCACTTTCATATAAAACGTTATGCTTGACTGGGGTTGTTGAACTGCTAGCTTGCAAGTCAACTGTTGCGTCATAGATAACATTGAGATGCAGCTAATCCATCACATAGCTCTTTATTATGCAAATCAAAGAGAATACAACCATACTAAAAATAGTTTTACAGCATGTTTTTTAAATCACTCCTTTACATTTTGCGCAATACTTGATAAAAGTTGCAGTCAAAAGTTGCACGAAAAATAGAAAAAAGTTGCAAAAAGTTGCAACATAAAATTCCTACAAACAGCTTATAACATCATACTACATAAATTCTGAGTATTTAGGAAGCTGCTGGAAGCTGTAAAAAAAAGTTGCAAAAGTTGCAAAAACTTGCCCTAGTTATCACTATTTCGTCAGTTTTTGCAAACGATTCCTATCAAAAAATAAAACTGATTTTACAAAATTTCTTTTCGTATTAATATATGCTTTGATGCATTTTTGTTTTATTATTGTGCAGCAAAATGTCATTTGTGTCATTGGATACCACTAAAAAGGCTTGTACTGAAAAGAATAGCCGTATAACGGAAAAATCCTTCGTTAATATATCGATTTTTGGAGACTAATTTTATTAAGTTGCCATATTCTAGGTAGAAGGGATATGGTTAATATGACATATGGAAAACGGCGTTTTCTTGTTCAAATTCGATTTCAATTGAAACAGCCTGAACGAAACAATGGCGTTGAATAGGATACATAGCGTGCGTTAAACAAAGATACATAGTTCAAATGTCCTCACAGCCCAAAATCGTCACACATTTCAATACCGTATCATATGTCACGTTTACGACTATTAAAGTAGACAAGTTATTTAATATGTTCCTTATTCAAGCAAACAATTATCATTTGTTTAAAAACAATGAAAGAACACGACCAATCTTACGTGCGATTTGCTTAAACAATGGAGTCAGAAAATTTTCAGGGAGTGATTATAATAAGTAAGCTTCAGACAGTGCACATTATTTTTACACACAAGGTCTTATTAGTGCAGCTGGTGACAAGACATATGCCGTTTTTTTTCAGTATGTTACTTCCAACAAACTACAGTGCCTTTAGATTGCTACATTAGCCAATGCAGTCCATTTCTTGTCATTATAGCTGCACTGATGAGACGTTAGAGGTCAAAACAATGTACACTGTCTGCAGCTTATCATTTGATAGCTTGATTCTGTCGTAATTATGTAACCATTGACACAGTGCTGGATTAACCATTAGGCAAAGTAGGCACGTGCCGACAGGCCAGTCAAAAATCCAGGCCAGTTTAAATGATTTGGCAACACTGATAATTCTAGTTTTTTTAGTTGGCAGCCCTTTTTTTCGGGCCACTTATAAAATGTGCCTACAGGCCAGCAGACCCTTAATCTGGCACTGCATTGACAGGTTTCGTAGCGTCAATATTGGTAAATTTAGTTTGTTTAAACAAGGGTAAAAATTTGGTTAGAATATTCTCAAAAGTAACAATATAAAAAGAGCCACTGCTCCACGTGTAAAGTGTTCAAAATAGGAAAAGAGGATCCCATTGCGCTGATCGGACCCCCTTGCAATTTTTGATGTAGCGGCTAGTTCAGGGGCGGGCAACATCCGGCCGGGATTTTGAGCGGCCCGCAGACAGTTTCTGGTCTTACATGATAAAGTGACCCGTGGCCACAGTCGGCCGCAATCCCCCACTACTTGCTTACTACGTCAAGTTATATTTGTAACGGACAGTAACGCTACCCAATAGCAAAAAAATTTCCCGCCGTTGTTACCATTGAACCATACGTCCATTGTTACGACATAACTGCCAACCTTATATGTGACCTGCTTTCACGGTTTCCTTTGTTTCCACACGTGTAGCCTAGTTAGTGTTTCAGCAGTATCTAAGTCTGTGGTGAATAATTTTATGTTATATCAGTTAGAATTGTTTGGACTGTATTGTAATTGTGACGTTCTTGATTGTATTTGGTTTAGGTCAGTGGTTCTCACACTCGGTTTTCGGGGCCGCATGCGGCTCCCAACTACTTATTTTGCGGCTCGCACCAGACCTCAGAAAACCACCAAAGATTGCTATTTTAGCTTTTAAAGTCATAATCTTTAGTGATTTTCTCAAGGTTTCGTTTTTTTTGCGGCTCCCTGCACACTTAAAAAAATACCATTTGGCCCTGACAATAAAAAAGTTTGAGAACCACTGGTTTAGGTGGTCAAAAATCCGTTTTAAATCACTGGATGAATACGCTATTAATGTATCGACTCGGGAATCCGGCCCGCCAAGTACTTCATTTTACCATATCAGGCCCGCCGACTGGAGAAGTTGCCCGCCCCTGGGCTAGATGCATTAACACTGACTAACTGAAGAGCCCATTAGCAAGTTAATTGCACCACTTACGCTATTAGTTGGCTTGTGTAATCTTCCAGTTGTTTTCGCACTTCGCGCTCTTTATCGTAAGCCGCTGTAGCGAGTAGAGCCTGAGACTGAACTTCGGCCTGAAGTGATTCTGTTTCGTTCGCGAATTTTGTGATGCTTTCAGCGTCCTCTTCTACTTTACCTAGAACAGATGGTTGGTCGTTACCATAAAAGTGTCTGATACAGCAAAATTATTGTCAAAAAGGTTCTGCGTGAAGTCGCAATGAAATGTTTCGGTAAATTGTTTGACCAAATTCGACCCAAACCAAACTTTTAGATTGTTTGAAAATTTAGATTTGTTTGAGGCTTTGACTTTTAAAATCAACCGTTTTAGAGTAAAAAGATATAACACAGTATTTGAGTGTAAAACATCGACAGTAAAATAAAACCACTAGAACGGATGCAACGACCAATTCAGATTTTATGCATTATTTAATTGTTGTTTCCCAGAAAATACGAGCCATGTTGTCTGCACAACGTTAAACTTTTTTGTTTTAGGTTTTTGCAGGCTATTTCAATGTGGTTTGGAGTCATACATCAACCGCATTAACAACATTCAATTTAGATCATAACCTACATCAGAAAGAGAATTTTAGCTTCAAATATTTTTTGCCGGACATGTTAAAACGTTATTGACATGCCTAGAAATTAACTTAAGCGCCAACAAAAATACGTGGAATCCATGTGGTTTAGTCCCGCGGCCCACTGGTGGTCCGCGACGTTCTTTTAGGTGGGCCGCGAAGTTTTTTAAACTACTACCATACCAATATGGAGGTTAAAAAAAGTTACACAGTTTGTGTGAACGTACTTTCAAATTTAACCATTTTTCTCAAAAATATGATACTATAGTATACTCACTATGAAAGCCCCATAGCGCATAAGATTTCACGTTAAACAAAGCATTATTACACAAACAAACTGCGATTGTCACGTCACAACAGTATTTGTACTAGTTGTAAAATCTTGATGCTGGAACTCTCTTTGTTAGCTTTATTTGGTCTTTGCGTAGCTACAAAATGGATAGTTTTTTTCATTGTGGTTTTCTCGCAATATTATACGGTGGTCCGCCGAAAAAACAAAATTTTTAAGTGGGCCGCGAGCTGGAAAAGGTTGGGAAGCACTGGTTTAGTCCAATCCATATTCCACTTTTTGGAAATTAGAAAGAACAATAACTTTGCTTACCTTGTAGAGTGGAGATTTCCTTTTGAGCATTTTGTAGGGATTGCTCATTAGTTTGAAGTTGAGTTTCCAGCAGAGAGCAAGACTCCCTGCGCTCCTGCAAAGATGATTCAAGGCTGGAAACTTCCTCCCGCAGTTGAGGAACTGCCTCGGCTGTCTGCCTTGTCACCATTAACTCATCTGCAAAAAAAAAAAAAAAATCCAAATTAGAGATAGACCGAAATGTTTTTTTTGTTAAGGCTGATAGCGATTATCGGCAGTTAAGTGGACCGATAACCGATATTTAAAGACGATCAATCGTTTGCAGTCTAAAAAAGGCCTAAATTTAGACTATTTTAACCATGAAAGATAGTAAACTTGTTGAAAATGTGAACGTTAGATTGTAGTTTAAAGCACAGGCTTCGCTATACTTATAGTAACATAATCGTGTAAAAACAGAACTAATGAAGGCCATGTCAGGGCATCAAAGTTTTCGACGTCAATTTGGTCCCCCATAGTGTTGTACGCAAAGGCCTTTAAGGTAGTACACAAGCTTACTAAATAGAAAAGGGTTAAGTCAAAATTATAACATTTGCAAAAATTAGCCAAAAATGCGCCACAAAGTTTAGGGAATTTTAATTACATCATTCAGTTTCATCTCTTTTACTTTGACATAATATACACCATTCTTAGTTTCAAATGTTACAATGTGTTTGCTATAATTCACAACATTAGTGCACATTTTATAGGAGCTTGACAAACCATTTTATGAAACACTGATCTACCCTTAAGAATCTTTAAGGTAACAATCCTGTTAACACTTAGTTTAGATTTGACTTGTCTAAATATATTTTTTCCATTCCAGGTGCCAAAGGAGAATTGTTTGCACTCATGATACTGTAATAGACATTGGTTACTGGGTGTCAAGACTTGAAATAAAATTTGAAGTTAAAACTTTGAAAACAGGTCACAAGCAGAAAATAGTCTACAGCTACTGTTTGTTTTGGATTAAAATATCTTGTTTTGTTGTGCATAAGCTTTCTGAGCATTTAAGAAGACCCAAAAATATTGTCTTTAGTTTTCTTGGTACTTGCCTTGCATGTATGGACACCAGCAACATAGAAAAAATTCCCTGAATTTGTACAATGCCTTTTGAAAAATTATTACAAGCGCAGTCATGCTACCGAGAAACACACCAAGCGTGCCATTGTGGCTGAAAAACATGACAAAAATTATGTTGCCACAATTTTTTAAACATCCTTGCAGCATGTTTTAACTACGCCCTTGTTGTTTTGTGCAAGAAATACATTATATCTTACACTTTGCAGCTAATCTGAACAATGAGACCAAACTGTACAACTGACACTTTGTAAATCATTTTTTGACAAAAAGAAATATGAAACCAAAAATTGCTATCCAAGTGTTTTACAAGATAAAATACTAAATAAAAAACAATGCGATTTTTTCTTGCTCACAGATACTTCAGATGCTGTTATTTCTCTCTTAAATTTTAGGAAAAAAATATCTCTCTCCTAATTTGAGGACTCATAACTTGTTTTTTTATGAAGCAAAAACAATGCTTGTGATTTCCACTTAGAGTGTTTTGTTATATGCCACAAAACAAACTAATCCACCCTAGCTGTTCTCAAAGGACTTGCTCTTGTGATGTTGGTACTGCTGCTTCTATGTTGACACTTCCTAAAAACTTTTGACAGTTTTATTACTGCCAATACTGCATGTCAACATAGATAAACACAACGCTATTATCTCTTGGTTCACGTTGGTTGCATCTTCAAACTATAACTTTTAATAGATTCTAGTAATTTTGAGTTGATTGGATCAATTGTTTTGCCAAGCTAACATAGAGTGTTGTGAGCCAGACAGGCATTTAATCGGGAACAACAGTCAAAATTGGAGGGACTATTTTAAAACCGAATTCAACATCCTTATTAAAATACTAGGCACTCTGATCTATATCTCAACAAACAGAGGTGTTGTAAGCAGCAAAAACATGTTAATTGTTGCGAATTAATATTTTTTACTCAGGTTGGTTGCTAAAGTCATAGCTGCCACATTTCTAGTTTACTTTCAATACTCAAATTGCACTGCCTTAAACATGCCAAGACCTAAATATTTGCTTTAGACTAATTTGCAAGATATTTCTGCAAAACTTAACAGAAAGACCAAACTGTATTGCTGAACTCTTCCAAATTTCTGCATGTAAACAAGAATAATTGAAAACATAAATGGTTTTAGCCCCAATAGGAAACCACGAAAAAATGCCCAAGCCACTGTGTTTCCTGACAACAGGCGGTCTCACATCGAACAATGCTTGCATTAACTGCTCTGCACTGCATATAACCCTTCTAACGACTACCGCTGATGTTAATGGAATGAGAGATGCCTGTGGACCACTGAGCTTGTGTCCCTGGTGCTGATCAATACTGCTGACTGAGATTGGATCAATGAATATTTGATTTAGCACAACACAAAATGCTTTGTTGTCATGGTAAGAGATAACAAGGTCCAAAATGCTAACCAAAGCACTTTTGACTAAATAAGCAGGGTTAAATAAGTTGCAAAACTATGTCTGTGAAGTTACAATTCATAATCACTTTTCTTGAGACTACATGATATAAAAACATTGAAACATGCATTCTCCAACATCAAACCTCAGAGACTTTTTTTTTTCAAGTAACCTATGTGCTATTTATATTTTTCAAGTCGTGAATTTCCAAAAAAAATATAGACTGCAATGGCAAAAAAAAACCAACTTTATTTTTCTGAAAACAACTGATTACTTTATCATTTCTGCCCTGTTGCATAATGCCCAAGCAAATAATATAATGTTGACTTCAAGCACAAATAAACTTAAGAACATGGCAAAAATAAGATATTTCAAATCACAAAACCTTTAAATCTGATTTGAAACCTTCATTTTGACTTATTTTCATTCAGTTTTTGTTCTCAATTTTCATCACAAACATGTCTTGTTCCTGTTTACTGTGTAATGCTTCCACTGCTTAACAATGTTTGTTAAAACGGTCCATCCTAAGGTATGAGGCTGTCTGGTAACAGGTTGTTCAATATATGTATACAAAACAATGTAACAACAAGTAAGACTGTTTCCTCACGTTTTGGGTTGGGCTAAAATGTCACAGATATGCTTTGCTGAGCATGTTTGAGAAAGGTCAAGCTCATGTAAAACCTATGTTGTTCATTTTAAGTTATTTTGTCGGCCTTAAGATTGTTAATTGGACCTCATCTTATGTTTACAGTGTCAACTACAATTTGAAGTGGTAATTTTGTCAAGCATACAAAATGTTATTCTTTCATTGCCAAACTGAGAAATTAACTGTATGTCAAGTGTTTATCACATTATGACAGGCCCATTGAAGGCATTATATCAAATCAACCAGTCACCAAGCATTCCCACATGGCAAGGCACTGGTTAGAAAAATCAATCCAGTGGTGAAATTCGAACCCACAACAGGAGTCTTTCTGGGACACACACTTTACCAACTGAGCGATGCAGGCTCTGCATCTGCAGTGAACCAATTGCAAGTTGAATCACAAGCACTGTTGCCTGCCTTTATAGATGCTTCAGGGCTCATCCCAGTTATGAATTTATGTTCATTTCAAGTATATTATGTTCAATACTAACCAAAAGCCAGTTAAAAATCAACATAGGCCATGGACAATAGTAGCAAACCAAACTATAGGCAAAGAACAAACCTTTCTAAAGATACCTGCTGTTTATGGTGTCTTCTTAAAAAATATGCTCGTTTTGTACAAAACTCAAACAACAACTTACTTTATATATTCAGTGCCATTAATGAAGTAAAAACTGAGTTTAAGACTTACTTTGGAGTTGGAGGAATTCTTCTTCTTGTTGAGCGAGCTTTTGTAAAGCAAGCTTCAGTTCTGCTGAGGAATCCTGAAGTGCTTCTTCCTTTTCTTGCAACTTCTGTTGCCATTTCTCTTCCATTTGGGCATTTGAGGATGAAACTGAGTTCTCTGTGGCTTGAAGAAGCTCAGACACCACCTCCTCCACATTAAGGGGGACTTCAAAAATAATTTTTAAGGGAAAATATTATGAATAATTACAGTTGCGTAATATTTTTGTGCTAAAGAAAATCTACAATGACAGGGCTATCATAACTGTTATGTGAAAAATCATTATTATTTAAAAAAATTGTCACTGTACTAATGTTGAAAGATAATAAATTCACAAAAATCTAAAATGCATTAAAAACAAGTAAAAGAACTATACAGAAAGTGCATTAAAAATATTGATAACAGTTGAAACAAATTAACTAAAAATTAATACATAAAGATCTATTAGGCTACTGCGTAAAAATTTAACAATATCGAAAATCATAAATATCACAGCAAAATGTACAAAACATAGTAATCCGTTAAAACTCTTTACCCACCTGATTTTTCCATCGTATGTTGTGTTTGTAATGACTCGATTTGATCTAAACATGCAATTAAAACCAATTCAATTAAAGAGAGAGCACATTAAAACTATTTCAAACTCATCAAAGACTTAAATCACCTTTTAACTCAAAATTTTCTTCCTGTACTGCCAGCAACTGTAGGTCAGTGTCCTTAAGTTTACCTGAAAAAGAGTTGGTTACACCATAAACAGCTGACTACGCTTAAATGAAAACCTTAACATTGCCCCAAACAGGCCTTCAAAACATGTGTATCATGCCTCAATCACACAGTCCAAAGGGCAAGGGCAAATGATGTCATATGCCAACATTAAGACTTTGAATTCCTATGAGATTTGCCTGACTGATCTAAGACTGATAGATAAAGTGCACACACTGTGTCACGCATATTCATTATGTGAAGGAAGGTGGGTGGGTTGAATGCTTATTATTTAGATCAGTGGTTCTTTACACTAGTGGGACATGACTTTTGGGGTGGCTAATGGGAAGTTAATAATATTTTGTGATGAACTGAAAATAGTTGCATATAATTTATTGAATAATCAGTACAAAAAAAGCTTATCAAAGTTATTGGCCATTTGTTGTTAGCTGTCAGTTGTTTAAAATCACTCCTCGAAATTCTCTATTAAAGAAATGTATTTCAAGCCAATATGCTTGTTGTGGATGCTTTCTTTACCCATACTTAACAATGGATGGGTCCACAATATTCATTTAATTGAACTGGTGATTTATGGCCTAAAATGAGTTGAGAACCAAAAACAACTTACTTTTTAATTCTTTAAGTTTGGCCTTGAAAATGACAAAGGTGGTAGGTAGAACACTGTTTTTGTCTGCAAACAAAGTAAAAACATTTTTTTGAATAGAGCTATGCAGTGTTTTTTAAAGGTGTTTTGGGGGACCAAAACGGTCCCCCAAATTTCTCCAGCGGTTTCCCAAAATTTGGACTTGCAACTACAACTACAGTTTTTGGTATTTAAATGAAACACTTGCGGTCTCTTAAAACTACTTAGCGGTCACCCAAACCAAACCTTAAAAAAAACCTGGAGCTGTGTATGATAACCTGGTTCGAAATAAAACTCAATTTGTTTTTTTACGCTTTCCTACTTTTAAGTTTAACCTGCATTTTATTAAGTAAAATACCTGTTTTTTTAGGAAAACCATTATATTAATGTGTTTTTATTGTAAATTTAGTGTGATTTGAAAGATGGTAATGACAAAAATATCATTTTATCATCATTTATCACAAAAATTAAACATCTTTGGTGCTGTTTAAAAATATGTACTTAAGGCACATTGCACTAAGATTTTCATGGACATACCATCAGGTTCCAATTCTTCCGCTTCGCTGGTGCTTTCGGATGAGGAGTTGTGGCACATGTTTAACATCAGTTCTGACTCTTCAACCTGAAGTCGGACATTTTCTTCACGCTCAAGTAAACTTTCCCGGGCACTGAGAGCTGCCTGCAACTCCCTGTTGTAAAAAATAAACATTGTATAACAGAGAAATGATTAGAATTTGTGGTCTACAGTACTACTGTCAAACTGTGTGAGTCTCATATTGCTGCAAAATATAGGGATTGATAAGTTTTGATGAGCTGAGCTGAGACAGAACATGAGAACTTAGTACCGAGCATTGCTGTTTTTATGATCAGTGCTCAGCTGAGCAGTTGCCCCAACTGACCTGAGCATAAATTTGCATATTTATGCCCTGATTGTACTTGAAAGTACATATTTCCCTTGTAGCGTGAAAACATACGAAACTTGTACTTATCCAAGAATAAAAATGACTGGTTTTAAATAAATTTCAAGAAAACACTTTTTCTAAATAGAATTTGACCGTAGAAAGAAATGTTGCCCAGAATGGAAGTAGAACATAATAACAAATCGAGTAATTGACTGCTTGTGTGCTAGTAAAGTACATGTAACCCTGTTTAGGCAGCATGGCGAAAGTCATCAAATTTACTGTAAAGGTCTCTGAGGTGATATTGGTACACAGGTCCAGTAAAATATGAATATAGAGTCATGTAATAAAAGAAAACACGAGTAAGGCTATTTTTAAAAATTCAATTTTTAAAAAAAATTATATGAATACTTTATGCAAAAATCGGTCTGTCATATGTTTGACTTAAAACAGTCAAAAGCTGTTGTAGTCTCTTAAACCAAAACATGGAAGATAAAATTCAAAGCTATTTCTTGCATCAGGTGAGCATCACTAGGTTGTGCAGCATGTACATGTTTTGCTAGATAACTGTTTGTTAACATATGGTGAAACTTTTATACCCAAAAATAATTATATAAAAAAAAACAATCAAAAAGTTTATTCTTTTTAAAGAAACAATTTATTTGGCTGAAACTCATTACAAGTCTAGGTTAGCAAACATCTTTAACAAATAGTTCATAATTAGTAAACACCAAACAAACAAAAAGAATAAAAATGTTAATTTATTATATCTGTTTGACAAATCATTGTTTGTTTAACAGATTATGGAACGTTTCAGAATCTTAAAGGACTTTATTGCTGAATATTATGTGCAAACGTTTACCTGCTAGCTTCGTTGATGACAGCAGTCTGTCTTTCTCGCTCTTCATGTAATTTTGACATTTCGCCTTCAGCAAGCAATCTACTCTCTACCTCCTGCTTGTGGGCACATTCCAACTCACTGTTAGTTGTTTCAAGTTTGCTGACGTATGCTAAAAAATATTGAAAAACATACATCAAGCCTTGTTCGCTAACCGTTTTGTTGCCTGTTAAATTTTTTTTATATATTTTAGGTAAAAATAATACACTCAATGTATAGAAGTGGGGCTGTATAAAGCTGTAAAGTACAAATATGCCTGCATTTAATTGTGATATACATTAAAACCAAACATTTTGTCTTAAGCTTTAATGTCGGGGTTCAGGGTTTTATTTGTGTGTGCAGAACATAACAGCTTAAAAATGAGCAAAACACATTTGTGTAGCATCACTGCAATTGCGATTTAATGATTAAAAAAAGATAATGTTAATATTTCACAATCTTTACTGAATAAGGTTACCTTGTAATTCAAGTAAAGTGGCATTTTTGCACTCATTGTCATTTTTCACTTGGGCAAGTTGCTGCTTGAGGTCATTTGTGGTTTGATTGAGTTTTGTTTCCATTTCTGCTTCTCTCACTTTGAGTTGTTCCCTTAAGTCTTCTACTTCATTTACATTCTCTATCGCATCTTCTTTCGCTAGGATAAGGGTTTCTGCCAAAAAAGGAAAATTTGTGCTAAACTGTCTTCTTACGTTCACTTGTAATGGAAGTATATTGCAAGCTAACCATTTATACATAAAAAAACAATGTTTTCAATCTTTTACAAGCCACCTTTGTGCAGCTATAAGTTTGTTAAGCAGACAGATAACTTTTAAATAGTTTCCTAGCATTTTATGTACAACTGTCAATAGCATACACACAAAAAAAATATTGTAACTGTATTTTGCATCTCTGTAAATAAGTTGAGTTTACAATATATTAAATGCAGTAAAACTTCTGGTAATGGCAAAAAAATCACAAAAAAATGTTTAGTATAATTTTGTGTAAAAATTTTTTTTTACATTTTGTGCACTAACACTAATGGTTTCCTACAACTTCTACTGTAATTTGATTAAAAAGCTACAGAATACAAAAATGTACAGTAAAATGATTGGTGCCCAACAATGCAAGAAAACAACACATCGATATACTAAAACAATACATCATAGCAGAAACAAAATCAAAAAGCTGTAATTTTGAGTTACAACTAGTAAATTAGCTGGTTGGTTTAACAAATATATACTGACCTTTCAAATCTTCAATACATTCATGGTTGGTTTCTATAAGGTCCTCTTTGGTCTCCATGTCAACTAAAAGAAAGAAAAAAATGTAACAGCTTGGTTATTCAAGTATTTTTCCCAAGAGCTTGTGGGGAAATTATGACTATCTGCTTGCCAACATCAAAGACAGAAAACTTGCTATGAAGTGAATTGTCAGTTTGTGCCATGAATTTCAGCACTTTCCAACATTATATATTAAACCAGTGAACTGTAATTGTATATACGTATAGCTTATTTTATCCAATATAGGCATTATTGGTAAAATATTATTGGCAAAACAATTGAATTACAGTAAACCTGTGTTAATCTGGATCGTCGCCTAATGTGTACAAAACTTGAGGTGCAAATGATTTGTAACGTGGTTTAACCGATCGTCATCGCTTAATCTGGATCTTTGCCTAATCCTAACAAATAGTTGGATCCAAATGGCTCTGTATTGGAACTGAGGTCCAAATGACACTGAGATTTAAAGTAGTGCAATATTAAAAAATGACAAACCTTGAATTTTTTGTAGCTGCTGCAATTTCACTTTGAAGTTGTGATTGACATCAGCAGAGTTAATTAAATCTGAAAATAAGAAGTACAAAAAATGATAGAAGTAATTCTGGTAACATCAACTGCCAACATATAAGTTGTTGCTGCCAGGCATGATATCAAATTTATAGAGCTCTTCTGGCAATTGTATTTTCATACCAACGTTTCGACGTCCTATACAGGTCGCCTTACATCAGGGTTTTAATGCCAGAAGAGCTCTATAAATTTGATCAACTGTGCAAGCAACACATTGCAAATTACGTATAATTAATGTTTGACTGTTATCCAAACAAGACATATAATGTAGTGTTAATGAACTAATGACTCTCTTAAATTGCTAAAGACCTGGAACACTCACAATTAATTCAACTCTGAAACTGGTAGAAACATAAATAAACTTTAAACACAGATATTTTGTATAGTTTTACTGCGTTCTTAATACTTCTGTTAAAACAAGACATCTACAGACAAATTGAAATAAGGGGTTCTATTGGCCAACAATGTGTTGCCAGACTGCCTACCAAGAAATGTTGTAGTCACTGTAAAACACTGCATTATGTAGTTGAGAAGAGCAATTAGTCTGGAAGGGTGCTGCTTCCTCTTATACAAGTTTCCAAATTAAATCTGCATACTATGCTAAAGCACATTACAGCAATTAAACACAGGATTTCGTTTAATAATATGTAATTACCACACATCTCAAGAAAAAACCTTTTAAGTAGATAAACTAAGATAAGTTTAAACACTAAACTCATCTAAATAACATTTTTTGCACTAACAATGAGCTTAAATACAGTCTAATCAGTCTTATCTCTAAACTAAACCTCCTAATTAAATAAAACGAAGTAATTTTGCCATCTTAACTTGGTATTATTACAGTTGCAACCTATGAAACTTTGGTACTGCAAAGTTGTTATCAAAACTGCAGCTTGCAATCAATTGAACAAGTGCATTGAAACCACACACACGTCAACAGCGCAATGAATCAAAGCACGGCGCACAATGCAGCTAAGAACATGAGCCATGTCCTTCGATTTATAGGAAAATGCACAAGATTTTGTACACGGATGTGTTACCCAATGCTTACACACAGTTTCGGTTTTGTAATATAATCAGCCCAAAATTTGTACATTAACATATTTTTAACAGGATACAATGCTTTCCTTTATTACCATTGCTAGTTTTTGGTACTGATAAGCAAAAATTTGAAAACATTCGGTTGCATCGTTTATTAGTTGATTCTGACCCCTGATTTATCACAGGTATACTGGTACCAGATTAAACAATAGAAAAGTAAAAAAAATACAACACTTACTCGTTATTTGCTCTGAATCATTGAGTAATTCTTCTAATTTAGTTCCAAGGTCTGCTTGAACACCTACAAACAAAAACAATAATAAACACAGTCTGTACTTCAATGCCATGGCGACTAGAAAAAACATTTGACTTGGAATTTGATTTAAAACAAGACCAAGTTGTTGACATATGAAACATATATGCATGGTTTTCATTTTACATGTCATCATTAAAGACCAAATGCGGTTTTCAAGCAAGAACTTTTTATCAGGAAGTTGGTGACAGGCAACGACTGAATTGAACTTTCTGTTTTGGCTGGATCAGCTCACAAGTGAATTGTGCAATAATAGCATGTCATATGATGTACACGTACCTCGCTCTTCTAGAGAGTTATTGTTTACAAGGTCATTGTTGTTGGTGTGTTCTGCACAGATATAAGAGTGCACATTAACTTAATACACAACCACTGGTAAAAAATATACAAAACTTGTAAAATATAATGAAGTGAAATGAGGCCAAATAGGTTGAAACGGTGTGCACTGTCTGCAGCTTATAATATGCCAATTATTTAATTTTTTAGACAATTTTTGACATAAATAAGACCTATCGAGTTTTAAACATTCATTACACTTGGACAGTGCATTACATCAATTAATATTGGTATAAAAATCAACTGGTAACCAAGCTTCTCATATGGCAAGGCAGAGGCTAGAAAATGAGGCAGACAACGTTGCTTGTGATTTGACTTTCGATGTGCTCACCGCTGAGCCTGTGTAGTTCAATTGGTAGAGCATAGGTCCTGGAAAGACTACTGGCCGTGGGTTCGAATCCCAGAACAGGTTAGATTTTTCTAGCCTACTCCTTGCCATATGGTGGTGAATGCTTGGTGAGTGGGTAATTGGGTATAACACCTTCAATAGGCCTGAAATACTAAGATTTATATATGAATGTGCTGTGATCGCTTCAGGGCTGATCCCAGTTATGAATTTATGTAAGATGGCTTGCAGCATTAACAGCTAAACACATAATTTTGTATTTTGCTTTGGATTGGCCGTATAACTTGCTTTTGCCGTGATCCAACTTTTCGAAAAATACTATGTTCTATACATCCTGAAATTACCTAGTTGGTCAAGTTTTTCACTTTTATCTTTTAAAGTTTCAAAGGCATTTGATAAAGTTTCCTTCTCTTGTGTTATCTCTTCAATGTTCTGTTGCATGTCTTCTTTTCGCTGTTCCAGCTCTGTAATAGTATCCTTGTTTTTTCTTTCCGTTTCCTAAGTAAAATCATTGCACATTACTGTTTAGTACTTAATAAAGTTAGGTACTAAATAGTATATATATATTTTTTTTATGGCATATTTTTATTTTAACCTTGGTGAGCAATGTGAGTCTGTGTTATGCTCACACGAGCCTGTTTCATTGTAAGTTTGTTAAATATTTTTTTGAGACTTTGCCACCAATTGGTGACTTGAATTTAGTTTAACTCGTTATATCTACTGAGTTGGATGCTACTTAAGCATCTTACTCTGTAAAACCCAACAGGGCGAGCTAGGGTTTGTCCTGACAACCTTAAGAGCAGAAGGCTGTTTGCTAACCACTGGGCTTATTTAGCAATAATGAGCTTCAGTCATCTACAGAAAGCCATAGCCTATGGGTTGGCAACCCCTGGCACGTGATGTGGTTTTTCACGGCATGCCAACTGATTTGCTAATTCATTTTCATGTACTGTTTAAAATAATTTAAACTAATACATTGCTGGATTTAGTTTGTTATAATGTATGTCTTAAATACCGGGCTACATGCACGATTCTACCTCCTTTTTATTGATTTCAAATCACCTGGCACCCTAAAGACCACTTTACGCAGAAGTGTTGGCATGCCAAGTCATTGCCAATTTAAAAAAACAACTAATTTGGCATGCCACATTCAAAAGGTTGCTGCCTGCTGTATAACCAGTACAGAGTTTGAACAAGCCCAAGTGAATTATATCAGAATGGATCATACCAGAAGGGTTTAAATACCTGCCCAAAATTGTAAGTGCAGAACAATACATTGATTCTAGGTGATGACAGATGTGACTGACATACAATGGATGAGTGACCCAAAACAAAATGTGATGAATGGATTAATAGGCACAATGTTTTTATTAGTCTGTTATATAGCTCAATCCAACCAGACACAAAATTACCAAAAAAATGGAAAACAAAATCATTTTGAAACCATACTTGTAACTTTTCTGATATTTCCTGAATTTCTTTAATTTTTCCTTGATGCACTGCTGCCAGTTCGGTAAGTTCATTTTGAGTTTGCTCGTGCATCTGTCTTAGGTGAGTGCATTCATCTTCAGTGTTGCTTAGCGAGCGCTGGGGATAAAAATGTAAAATGAAACACAGTTGTGACAAATACTTGTACTTAAAAATAGAATCACCCAGCTCATTGCTTTCATGGATAATGAACTGTATGTCTATTGATTTAAGTCAGGAGTTCCCAACCTGTGGTACGCATACCACTAGTGGTACGCGAAGGTTTTTTTAGGTGGTCTGCGAGTAGCTTCGTTTTTTTTTTTCACAAAAACCTGCATTCACAACTTTATCATTTATTTATCTGGTTTTGTTGACCAATTGGTGGAGAGGTAAACAAAAATCTCATTGTTATTTTACGAGGGCCAATATTATTATTCTGAATAAAATATGATTCGATCAAATTAATTGTTCTACAAGAAGTGGTATGCATGGCAGTACAGAGCGCCCAAGTGGTACGAGATAGTAAAAAGGTTGGGAACCCCTGATTTAAGTTTATAAAATATGTATATTTTGCTTTGACAGCATCAGTAGAAACAGTACAAAAACGTTTTGCTTGCTTATACAGATACTGATAATGCTGTCAAAGCTAAATATATGCAGCCTATTTCAAAATCCTAAGGATGAATAACTTGTTTTTCATGATCTTATATCAGTTGTGACAAATCTACAGAACATCACTCTACAATTAGTGGGATATGCTGTTCACAAACTTGTTCCTTAGTGTGGGTCTCTTATCAGAAAGATTAATATAATGTTACAATACTCTAATCTTGTCAGTATTAAGTTATCTATTATAGCTCTCTTACCTCTAGGTTGGAAAGTTTCCGAACTGCTTCAAGTTTTTCCTGAAGTGCTTGTCTCAATGTTTCCTAAAAACAAATTAATAAAATTCAAGTCTGTTGTGTGATGTGTTTTTTTTTTGAAAACATATTTTTGGTTTTTTTCTGTCTCACCTTGGAAGTTTTTTCATAGACATATTTTTCTTCTTGAATCGTCTGAAGCTGTGTTTGTAAAGATTCTTCATTTTGTGTCTGAAATACAAAAATTTTAAGTGTAGCAACAGGAATAAACACAATCATTTCAACTTTTAAACATAAAGCTGTTTGGTTTTCTGAAAAGGATTTGAAGTCAGAAACGCCTTGGCCTAAATGGGAAACTTTTGTAATAAGCTAAAAATAAAATGGTATATATATACTTTTTTTTACAGATTTTCTAGCGTATGACACCTTTATCTTCTTTTGCCTTGGGTCACACATTAAAGCATTTTTAGGTAACAAATGGATGTGGTCACCTTACTTACAAATCCATATCAAAGCATACAAGGCATACAGCAATAAATTTGATTCATTTTCCTGCAACACCCCCAAGCCTATGGAATTTTACTTGGAGAGTTAGCCCTGTACAATTTGTGGGACTTCAATAAGCTATAATCATGCCAGAATCTTACAACATGTCAAAAGGCTGGTTTCAGTATAATGTGTTGTATTTGGCATGTATACATTGATTATATAATCCAGATCTTCGCCTATTTTGGAATTTTTTTTTTCAAATTGTTTTAGATGGTAGATATAGTTATGTAGATGTGCATCCCACATTGTTTTACCTTGTTAAATGTTTGCAGTTGATTTTCTAGGAATTCTAAGCGTGAGAGAAGTCGGTCCTCATCGATAAGAGCTTGCCATCCTTTTTCAGAGGCATCATGCGATCGCACCACTAGCCTCTGCAGTAGTGCAAGTTTTTGTTCCAGCATTTGTTCGCGGTGCAGAGCTTCCTACAAACCAACAAAACACTTGCTTATTGACAGGGAAGGTAATAGTGCAATGTGGGCGAGCGCTAAAAGTGACTCACTTATTTTAGGCTATGTAAATCAAACAATAACAGTTGACAACTAGGTTGCAAGGTAAATGTATGTTCATGTCCCTTTTTACAGTAATTTGGGCCGTTATTTTCACCATTAAACTTATGAACAGATCCGTACATAGTGTTTCAAAATGCCTGAAAGTATGTTGTAGTCATTGAACTATGAAAACTACAGGCATTTTTACTACCAAGAGCATCACACAAATTATAGACTTATGTACACAATGCATGGCTTTAAATAATCTGAGCGAAAAGATTTAAGCCAATATTTGGGTGTAAAACAGCACAACATTTCAAAAATTTATATTGTCATCATTAAGTAAGTTTTAAGGCTTTATATTGTCAGCAATTGAAGAAGAGACATCCACTTTCCAACACATAAACACAGTACTATATATATACCAAAAATTATATTTTTTTAGCCGAAACGGGGCAACGACAAATAAAAAAACTCAACCTCATGTAGCAAAGCAAACTGGTAAGCAGCATTTTTTCCTAACAGCTGCAAAAATTCTTCATCAGATGAAAGTAATTGTTCATACTCTTCCAACAAATATTGAACATTTTCCATTCTAACAGCTTATTCTATCTTTCTATATTACACAGTTTAGTACTGCATAGACCTCTAAATGTTCCACAACACTACAAAGCACTGCAGTAGTGAGTACAGTCTATTCAACAATGTCACAAGTGCATATGGCACTGTTGTTAATGGAGGCTTAAGTAATCCGTAATCCAGGTCTTAACACCTTTATAACTCATTAGGAAACATTTAACAAGATTACATAGCTAACTTGATGCAATAACAACAGTCAAATTAATTAAATTTTTATTTACTACTATTATTGACCATTGTTTAAAAAATTTTCAATTAAATTTGAAAGCACTCTTTCTTGACCAAAGCTTGGATCAAACCAGTGTCAGACAGAAAAAAATCGGAAAAAACCAAAATGTGTTCCATTCAGCAAAGGGGACCCATAATAATAGGCAGGTTGGGATGTTATTTTCACATGTTTAAATTCTATTCTATTGTGGCCAATATATATATATTAGTCTAGACTATTTTTCAATGCATTAAACTTCTCAGTCATGTAATTATAGCTATTTTAAACATTTAATACTTGGTGGGTCAAAAACTTTGGGAGAATCAACTTTGCATAACCATTAATCATATGAGTAAAATTTAGAAACTTTGTAGTTTTTCTTACCTAAAATGCGTAATAAACCAGACAGAAAAAAATGCACAAAAAACAACATGTTGACCCATTAGGAAAGGGGGCCCATGAACATAATTAAATACAAAGATTGAATTTTGAACTCACTTGCAAGTATTGATGCAGCTGGTAGAGATCCTGGGACTGTACAACAGGATATGCATTATTGTAAGGCACCTGCAAAAGCATAAGCAGCTCAATGCAATGTGCAACATGCAAAATACAATGCAGCCAAAATGTAACTAGAAACTACAACCACTGGTCAACTGTGTTTAATGTCTAAAATCAAAGCTGTGTTAAATGTCTAAAAATCTAGATTGCTTGAAACGTTTTTAGCACTAATTATATTTTGTGGTCCACCCATGCAAGTTTTCGCATGCAATTGCTGATTTCTGTAAACTGCCTAGTCCATCATAATTTATTTTATGCTGGTATCAAAATCAGGCTGCTTGTCTTATTGTTATGATAAGCAACTTAAACATTGGAACACTTTGTAAACAAAACATAAATATTTACCTTATCCATGATTTGATTGTTCCACACATGATTGCTGAAAAACAATGAATATTGTCAGTTGAAAAATGTTTTGTTTCTTGTACTTGTAAAAAGAAAATGTTTTCTTGTTGTTTTCTTGTACTTGTACACTACGCATCAATATATAGGTATAGATTTACAGGTGTAAGTAAGACACATTTTTGGATAAAATACAACAACATCACATTGTATAAAGTACCAGAAATGATCTGAATACAGTCAATTCCTTAGTACTGTACTTAATATTTATCTATACAAGGCCAATTTCAAGGTTTAATGCTTGTCTAAGCACTTAAAAGTGATGTACAACAAAAAATATACACAACATAGACAGCGGGAAACTAATAAAAAAAAATTAACAAGAGATATTTTTAAATCACCTTTGTTTTGCTTCATCACCGTTTGGCAGGTAAAGACGTAGTTGAGAGACTATACATCCATGGGTCACTACGAGAAAAGAAAATGAAACATGTCATGGCACCAACAGTAATTCTTTGCCTAGTATCCTGTTAACAGGCTTTGCTGTATCAAAAAGCATTAAATGAAGTTTTACCTTTCTTAGTGTTGTCAACAACATCCACACCAAATTGAACTATGTCACATGAGTTTACTTCGACTGCTGGACTTTCTTCTGATGCTTTGCTGAGACGTTGATTATTTACAAAAGTTCCATTGCTACTTTTTGTGTCTTGTAAATAGAACTGTTAGAAATAAAGGCAAGTTTAGGCGGTCATAATTATATAAGTTGCAACATAAATGTCCGCTATAATTTCCTTGCAATTAGTCTTTATACAACAAAACAATACAAGGGTACACCAAGCAGTACAGACACACACAAACACAGTAAAACTACTGTACTTTGAAAGGAGCACTAACTAAACATGTATAGTCAAGAAAAAAAAATCTGTTACTAGGGTTGCAAAGTCAGATGGTGTAATTTCTAACTCCAACTTCTAGTACTGGAATGTCAATTATCATTCAAGGGTGTTTTCTGGTTCAGGGCGAAAGTAACTATGAGTCTGGCAAAGACTTTGATTTTCATTCAACATTTATAAAGCTGCATTTCTTGAGCATACTTATTGTATGCCTATTGCAAGCAAAGTGTATAATTTTAAAGATAAGATTTATTGGAGTTGGAGTGACACACCAGATATATATATATATTGGACTATAATTGTTTTTGAAACCACTGACTTTGCAACCCTGTCTGAAACTTGTACTTATATACATAGGCGTAGAGTTTTACAAACTACCGGGGGTGCGCCTTTTGATCTTAAAAAACGATGCCTATACCATGTGCAGTATCTGTAACCGTATAAGACCAAATAACGACGCTTTTTACGTGCTTTAGCAAGTAGTTTCTATCACATTAATTTGCGAATAGTCACTTGGCGCAATTTCTTTGTGTTCGATTGGAACTTCCAATTTGGAAGGTTTGCTCTGCGTCTGATAACGTCTGATGTAACGAAAGGGCGATTTGCCGAATCAGCAATTTTAACAACGATTTAGTTTAAAGTAACGTGTTACGGCGGGAAATAAAAGTAAAGCAATTCACGTTTTAAATATAGCCGATTATGTATTGTTGACGCTTAAACTTAGGTCACCTTGGATCAAGTTTAGGACGTTTCAGAGCTTTGCAAACGGACTCGGCTTAGGAAACAATATATTAACTATTTTTATATTTATTTTTTATTTGCAGAGAGTTATTGCGACAAATAATACTAAAACGTTAGTCTATAAGTCATGTTTATGTTGCATTAAAATGCCCATTTATTGCGAAACAATTGCAATTGTTACGTTTCAACCGACGTCTGTTTAAACCAGTGGCTCTTAACCTTTTTGGTGAAGTTTCCCACTAAAGTCAATCAACAAGTTCGAATTTCCCCCTCTATGTTATTTCTATATTGATGTTTTGTGCCCTTCATTAACAAAACAATGTATTCTTCGATTGAAATAGTTTTGTGAAGCGTTTTTGTCGGGACCTACAAGAGCTTAATGGCTTACTGCAATCTTAATTTTAAAAAGTGCTTACATGAGGGAGTAAAATTGTGTAGAATATCGAAAAGTCTTCTCTGCTTACTCATTTATTGCATCACAATTAAAATAAGAAAGGCATTTATTTGCACACAATGACAAAGGCATTGAAACTGTTAGTCTAGTCTGTGGTGTAACAAACGGCCTTCGGATTTTTATGCTTCTTGTGAAACTTTGTGAAATTAACTTTGCACAATTTCCCTCTGCATGCACTAATGTTTCCCACTAGTGGGAAATTTCCCACCGGTTAAGAATCACTGGTTTAAACAATGGCGTGAGTGCAAGCGCATTTGTTTAGATGGAAACACGTTTTGAAACCGACGTAACTTAAACAAAGATGCGATTTTGACGTTATACAAAGGTCAAGGCCGGGGGTGCGCGGCACCCCCGCACCCCCGTACTCTACGCCAGTGCTTATATATATATATATGTTTACCTTTCCATTTTCATACCACAGCAAGGCATGGTTTCTAGACAAGACTTTACAGTCAAACACAGCATTGTTCGGGGAAGGTCTACATCGAGCAACAGATCTTCCAATTTTGGTTGGTTCTTTCAGTGTAAGCTGGCGATCTTGGAATGGATGGGAGTTTGGTCGGCAATGAAAAAATGCTATGGCAGTCATTGGCTGGAAAAAGACAGAAAATGTTAGAAGGCATTAAAACATTGGTGTTTAAAAAGAAAAAGAGTGGCTCAGCAAGTCTGATAAAGATTCTTTTCACATTAGTTGTAATTGAAATAATACACACACATCTGAAAAGTGTCAAAAACGTTGCAAACAATTTTAGTTGTAAGTTAAATAATACATCCGAAAACTGTTAAAAAGAAGTATTTTTTATTATACAATACTTACAATAGGATTGTTGTTGTAATAATTCAGTGTACAAATGTATAATTGCAGCCCAAAGCTGTCAGTAGTATTTCATTCATAAACCACAATTGAAATCGTCCAAAAATACATTTGTTCATTCTTTCAACAGATGTACTGTAGATCCATGAACGTGCAGAATTCTAAATCAGCCCCCATACAACTACAAAATTATATTTTATACTTTTGCAAAGATTGGAGGTCTAAATTACAAAACAACATTTGCATTCGTCAAGACAGTTATAAAAATAAGCACATTAATACAACACATTGTAAAGTAATTAAACTGGGATGCAACGTCTACACTCTGCTTATTTCCGTACCTAATACATAGTTTCCGGTGTGCATGGCTTGGAAACACTTTACCTGATATGAACTTACTGAACACTTGTGTTTAACGAAGCTTCACGTAAGATTTAAACAACAACCGATGTCTTCTAATCCAAACCCCTGCAGTTTTGGAAACAAGAGAAGTTCTGAATTCTGATGATAGAAAGTTTATCACTTTTTTACGAAACAAAAAACCATACTCTTTTAATAAAAACACATAGCAAGAGTTAAAAAAACATTTTGGTACCTTGAAAAGGTTGGATGCTTATGTTAAAATCAGTCACTGCAAGATTCTATTTGAATAAGAATCAAAAGATCTCGTATAACCATAGGCGCCGAGTAGGCGGTGTGGCGCCGCCACCTTGGATTTTTAAAGCACGGTTCGGTTATAGTTTGTAGCGGTATCGTACGAAATATCGTCAAATCTGAAGAAAATTGGGAACAATTTTGCTTTTAAACAAACGTGCAGGTTTTACAGCCACAAAACGTGGCTTAAAACTGCAACCTGTTTTGACCAGTGCTTTGTTTATGACGTCAAAACACACTTGTCTACAAGTGAACGTTGTGCCTTTGTTGTGTACAGGGCAAATATTGTAAATGGTTAAACTTAACGAAACATTTTTCAAACGTTGCTAAATCAATGATAACTAATTATTATTTCAAACATATCTTTTTTTCGAATTTTGACGAACGTTGCATTCTATGGGAATTTTGTTTGGCTTTAAATTTGAGTTCTTATGGTTTTGCACACATTAGTGACGTCATATTTTATGTCCACCACCTTGCATTTTTGTAAAACTCGGCGCCTATGCGTATACCCTTTGAGGTGAAATACGTATTCCATAAAAATGTTGCATTACGATTGATTTAGTTTGACTTAATGTGTATATACTATTATCACAAGTTTTGTAGCCTATACACTCAGATCGCTGAACGGAAGTTATATTTTTTGCAATAACCTTCACAGCTCGATCAAGTTCAATTACTGCGATAATATATTGCTATACGTCTGAACTACAAAGTTGACTCAGCTCCGGCATATAATTTTTGTTGGCAATAATTTCATTTTTATACCCATAAATAGCTATAGCTATTATAGTTTATAAACTCTTAAGTTCAAGGAAAACAAAACTTATTATATGGCCTACGAGCAATGGTGGGATTCAAATCTTTTGTCAGCCGGTTTTATCTCAAAAGTCATATTTTTAGCCGCTTCTGTTACAAGAAGTCCATTGACAGTCACTAGTAATGCTAACCGGTCTCATAAAATTTCGTGAATTCGCTGATCTCACAAAATTTCTTGAGACGGTTCTGTAGAACCGGTGCGAACCGGCTGAATCCCACCACTGCCTACAAGTGTTGCAGGCTATCTCATAACGATCAGATTGTGAACTGCGACTCGATTTTGGCTCAAACGTTTACATATAAATTGATATTAAAATTGTCAATTAATCATAACGACGAATTGTGTAGGCCTTTTAGCGAAAAGTCAGCTAAACCAAATAGGCAACGAATACTTTTTGATCCAACCAAGACAAAAATGTCCCAAAACCTTGCGATCAAAACGAACTGCAGTGTTAGAACAAACAAAAACATTGATGAAAAACAAACCTACATCACGTAAGTGACAATCAGACTCTCTTTTTGGCTTTTCGATACATTTAGTTGTGCAAAGAAACCATTTTAAAAATGTGTTGCCATACAGAAGCTTGCTCGCCAGCCGAACGTGCTTCGCTACCCTCTACATGCGGACCCACAAGGGTTCGGTTGCAAAATGGTCGAACTCTCGTTTACATTCGAATACACTTACATTTAACCGTAATACAATTTTTGGTTATATCAAATTTGTTTGGACTTTATTTAGCGCCAAACGTACAAGAGGTTGATAATCTCTTTTCAAAACACGAGAAACAAACGGATGTAAAAATCATAGAAGTGAGTTATTTTTTGCACATTTTGAGGCGAATAGTAACTAGTAACTAATTTTACTTGAGTCAGATACATAAATTAATATTCTTGACATAAATTCCAAAGTATAGATGAATAGAGAAGTGTTTAACGTTATCAAACAGATCTTTATTTGTAAAGCATGACACAAATTTCCTAGAATGACGTCAAAATTCGTGCTTTACTGTGCCTCGTAAAAGTAGAAATGAGTTGCGCAGAAATTTCTATTTACACACCGACTGGCGCACTGTAATTGTTTCTTAGCTACAGCTGGCTGACTGACAAAGGTATGAAATCTGTAATCTATGTGTTGTGGCGGAAGCTTCCGCCTGGAAATATTACTGAAAAAACACCGCTAAAACTCCCAGGTTCTTAATGTGTGAAATTTCATCACCGATTTCCACAAATAAAACCTACTTTCAGGTATTGTTCCTTAGTTAGTTCGCTGATATGCCGTAGCCGTTATTGCAGTTTCTGCGAAGTGTTTATTGTTCCTTAGTTAGTTCGCTGATATGCCGTAGCCGTGTTTGCAGTTTGTGCGAGTGTTTGTTTTTGATATTTATATTTTTATATATTTGAAGATAATTGGGTTCGTTCGTCTATACCAGTGGTTCCCAAACTTTTTTATATTTTTTTCAAAACCTTTGCCATTATTTCGAGTGCTCGCGGTCCCGGAAGCCTAAATGTGTATTTCATAAAAGCGAAAGTTGATTGCAGGATTTCAGCTAATTATGCAAAATTGCGCAAAAAATTATCCAAAGACAGCTTGTGACATCACAGGCAAGACAAAAAGCATTACGATTGTGCGCGAACAATTGCATTTTTGATAGTTGGCATGCAATAAAGGCTATTGTTTAGCAATGGAGACAGTTGATTTTTAATTCTACTTTAATTTAAACTTATTTAGTGCCACAAACTGAGAATTATAGAATTACTTCAACCGCTTCGCGGTCCCCCCAAAATTGCCTCATGGACCCCTAAAGGACCGCGGACCCCAGTTTGGGAACCGCTGGTCTATACTAACCTGTTTTTGTTAATGGAACCAAAATATGTTTTTGTGCACATAAAGATTTACGATTTTAAGTACTGTTTAATTTTTTTCAAGTTTATAATGTGTTATTGCATTGTTAATAATTTCGGAAAACATCTTATTTTGAAAACAGTTAGTTTATATATAAACTTAATGCTGATATTTTTCTATTGTTCAGCATAGTTTTAGGGGTTGAATCATCCTGAAGTGGTGTTTAGGTTTAATAAAGATTTGCAAACTTCTGTTGTGTAAATTTTCTACAAGTTATCGCATGTAATTGTTGTTTACATGAAACTGTTTCTGTCACCAAAAGTCAACAAAAATGGCAATGGCAACGGCAGGGGCTTCAACTGAGGAAAAAGTGAAATTTAACCATTATGAACTTAACAAAACAGACTGGGAAGTTCCATCAAAATATGTTGATCTTATTCCTATTGGATGTGGTGCTTATGGATCAGTGTGCTCTGTCATGAATCATGAGCTCTGCATTCGAATGGCTGTAAAAAAACTTGCAAGACCTTTTCAGTCTGTCGTTCATGCCAAACGCACTTACAGAGAACTGCGACTGTTGAAGCATATGCATCATGAAAACGTAATCGGCCTGCTTGATGTCTTTACGCCAGCATCTAGTCTGGCAGATTTCACTGACATGTATTTAGTTACTCATCTCATGGGTGCAGATCTCAATCAGATTATCAAGTCACAGAAACTCACTGATGAGCACGTGCAGTTCCTTATTTACCAAGTACTGCGAGGCCTCAAGTACATTCACTCAGCCGGAATCATCCATCGCGATTTAAAACCCAGCAACATTGCAGTAAACGAAGACTGTGAGTTGAAGATCCTGGATTTTGGTCTAGCAAGGTTGACAGATGATCAAATGACAGGCTATGTTGCCACGAGATGGTATCGTGCTCCCGAGATCATGCTGAATTGGATGCATTACAACCAAACCGTTGACATCTGGTCTGTTGGTTGTATTATGGCAGAACTGTTGACAGGCCAGACTCTGTTTCCAGGGACAGATCACATTGACCAATTAAAGGCCATTATGACGCTTTGCGGCACACCTCGAGATGATCTACTGGAAAAAATCATTTCTCAGTCTGCCCGCAACTTCATCAAGACCTTGCCATTTTCCCCCAAGCAGGATTTTGTCAATGTGTTTGTGGGTGCAAACCCAAAAGCTGTTGATCTCTTGGAGAAAATGCTTGTTCTTGATACAGATGACAGGATAACAGCAGAACAAGCACTTGCTCACCCGTACTTGGCAAAGTTTCATGACCCCCAGGATGAACCATGTGCAGCACTGTATGACAAATCCTACGAAGATGCAGAATTGACCATTGAAGAATGGAAAAAACTGGCTTATGAAGAAGTGATTAACTTCAAATTCAGCCCAGACTTGATTGCAGACTATGAGTAGCTCGGGACTTTGTGTTTTTGTATAATTGCTTTGCACAAATTAACCCAAATCGAATGTTTGCAGCATAGCTTCAAATGAACTTTTTTCCAGCTACAAATATTTTAGCTTGGGTAACCAAAACATTCAAATATGAAAGAAGTAACAATTATCTCCATCTTTTAATAATTAACCATGTGGTATATAATGTATATGCTTGTTTTGTGTTCATGTTTCTGATGTGCTAGCCTTGGTGAAAATGCATTGCCACATCATGTAACTTGAAATTTGTAATGCTTGCTTGCTTAAGTTCAGCATTAATTAAATCCCAAGCAAGTAGTGTTCTACAGGCCTACATGAACAAAGGTTTCTTGTAAAAATTCTTTGTTTTTTTCTTTTGTGAAAGATGTTTCTTATGCTTGAACTATGAGATGTGTGCCTTTTCATTGTTTGAAAGGAGTTTTTATTGCCCTGTTTTACATGTGTGATTATGTATGTTTTCTCTTTCATGCGACCTTCATAACTCTCATCCGGAATCTAAACTTTTTGCACTTAGTAACTGATTTAGCGCTGTTAAAAACATTATGCTTACATTTTAAATGATCAGAAATACCTGTTTCATTTATGTATTATATTATTGCTAAATATGTTTTGCCATTGGTGGTAATTGGGTATTTTGTGTGGCCGTAGCAACCTAACAATTTTTAAAAGAAAACTAATTTACATGTGCCTTTCATCGCTGCAACTGCATTTGTTTTTACATGTGTATGACATTTAAGACTTAAGAGCTGCAAAAATGCCTCAAGCCACCACTGAGGAGCGTCTGCGAAGCGTAGCCCAAGATGCACCTGTAGTGCCTGAAAAGGTGCCTGTCTTGAAGCCTGTCGATCGCGAAAAGACCTGCCCCTTGTTGCTACGGGTTTTTGTATCTGACAACGGTCGTCATCACCGACTGGAGGAGTTTACCAGAGGAAGTGTACCAAGCAATGAGCTTCAAATTTATACATGGTAAGAATTTGTTGGCATATACTACAGTGTTTTTTTTTAAGGTGTTTTGAACGGTCCCCCAAATTTTTCCAGTGGTTTCCCAAAATGGCTATTTAAGCAAATATGGCTATTTTTTGGTATTTAAATGAAACACTTGCGGTCTCTTAAAACTACTTAGCGGTCACCCAAACCTTAAAAAAAACCTGCATATAAAAGTGAGGATAATATCTTGATCTTGAAAGTGTTAGTAATATTTTTTCAAAAGGGAAGCAGGAAAGAGGCATGCTGTGTTTGTGATGCATTTAGTGGTGTTGAATGACATTTACCTGATTGAGTTCATTTTCTCAAATAATTTAATACTTTAAAACAAGTTTACCAAACCATATTTAATTAATATGTATGAGTACTTGCCACAGACCTGCTTGTTAGCAAACAGGGCATCACTGGACTGAAATAAAAGACTTTTAGAATTGTTTTTCTTTTCAATCCTTAGTATAATCTGCAATCAAAAATCATTACATGACATGCCACATGCAAGTTTTTTATTATATTTTGTCCCCTGCACCTATCTTTCGAATTGCAAGAATATCTGTTTGCAGTTTATATTAATAATGAGAATAGAATATTTACACCCAATATTAAAAATGTTCCAGTGTGTTTGTTTTGCATCAGCTTTCATTTTATCGTTGATTTTGGTGTATGGATAGTTAATCAATCCGTTCTCAAAAGGCTAATTGATCTCATTTGTTAGCACTCTATAAACCAAAAGGTGATGACCCATATTTTGCATAAAGTGATGATTTTAGAGTGATATTAAAACTCATATTTACAAATTTAAATGTTTAATTTGTTGTGCATACAATACAGCTACAGTTATAAAATAACTGAAAATAGGTGGCATGTTCACATGCAAAAACTTGAGACCATTGTTGTACGATTGGTTATCTTTCCAAATTTTGAGTTTTTAGAATGCCTGAAACAATTGCTTTTCATGTACAACTGCTATGTGGAATCTAGAGCATTTTTCATTATTTTTTTATATTTAGGATGGATGCAACGCTAAAGGAATTAACAAGCTTAGTAAAAGAGGTTCGACCTGATGCAAGACGAAAAGGAACAACTTTCAAATTTGCCACTGTGTTTATGGATCGGTCTGGAAGATACAGGTTAGTATTTTTCCACTAAAAATAAATTGGAAAAGTTTCAGACCACTAATTCTTCACCAAAGGTACTTTTACCATAATGTGTTTGCAGGAAACACCTCTCCCACTCATTGCATACATACTACCTAGCAATGGACAGTTTAGTTTGTAATGACTATGGCATGTGGGCTTAGCAAAAAAGAGTTTCAATCATTTGTCTACGTACTTAAAACTAATATATACAATTTTATGAGGTGTACTTTTGCAAAACTTGATGCCTAAAAAGAAAAAATTACAAACTTGTTTGTGGTTTCTCAAAAAAATAATGACTTGATTGCAAAAGCTCATAACCTTTTACATTTTACAATATCATTTGTTTAACTTCGTGAAGACTTTGTTCACTTTGGCTTCAAGGTTCGCATTTGCTTAAAATACCATATATTGCAAGTGTTTTAACAACCTAATCAGTCACTGTCTCTATTTTTTCTCAAAACAATACAATGCAGGTTGAAAGATGTTGGCCAAACAATGGGAGGAAGTAAGGGCCCAGACGATAGTGTTACATTGGCACAACAAAAGTTTCAGATTGGTGACTTCATGGACATTGCCATCACACTACCAAGAGAGCCACAGAGACGAATGCAAATGCAGTACTGATATCAAAGATACAAAGGCATTTCTATTTCATAAAAAGAAAATGGTTATCAAGGAGACAACACATTTTGTTAAGTAGAAGGTTGACAAACTTGGGCAATGAAAGTGATGACCTTGATTTGTTGATGTGCAACTGTTATGGGTTTTTATCAGAAGTAATGTTTTGTGGCCTGACAAGGCATTTCTAAAACCTTGACAATTATTGTGTATTTTGTCTAGTTTTGTCAAATTTGTCTTTTTTTTAGTTTTGGAAACCTTCCTAACTGCTGCTACTTCTGCTCAAATAAATTTTTTGACAATATATGTGTTACGTTGCACTACATAAGATGATTGCAAGAACTGGCTTGTAACTTGAAAATTCAAATGATTGTCATGCTAGTAGCACTTTAAGCTGGATGCAAAGCTGATTAATACACCCATAAAAAAGTTTTGTCACTTTTGTTTTGAGCACCTGAAATGTGACTTTAACAAGTGAAAAAGTTTAGTAGGTTCCTTTAATGGGTTTGAATCTGAAGTATTAATGCAAAAACACAAAAGTGACAAAACTCGTTTGGGCCTGGCTTGTAACGAATATTCAGCCAAATCTGAAGGATGTTTAGGCTTCAACCGTATGTTGCTTATGCTAGCATGATACTGTACTGGTTGAAGGTAAACGAAAAACTTCTATAAATAACCCACTCGGTTTCGGTTGCAAAACTTCGTATTGCTTTTAGGCAACAATTCTCGACCACCAGACATATAGCTAAGTTTGTTGACAATCCGACCCTTCGCCCACATAATTTAAATCAGCGACTTGCTTGCTTAAGTCAAGATTTAAAAGGTAAAAATGTAGCCTAATACAAATCAAAATAATACTCAGTTTACGAAATAGTTTAATTTACAGACCAATCCGCTGAATCGTGTAGCCGAATTACAAATTTATCCCTTTTGTGGTAAACCCTATTTACCTAATGTTAACATTTTTTTCTTATTTATTCACTATTTTTTAGATTTTTTTCTTATTTATTTTTTTTAGCTAAAAAGCACACTGTACTAGTACACGAAAATCTTTGTTTTTGTGCCCCCTCTTGCCCCTACGTGCCGGCGCCTATTAACACCCCGTTACAATATAAAAAGAAGTGAAACAAAGTTATTAAGGAATCTTGGGTTTTCGGGAAACGGTTATTTTTCCATGTATTTTTTGGGGAATATCGTATTGCAACACAAAAAAATAACAAAATTTTCCCAATAGCGGTTACGGGAAGTTCCCTTCTAAACGGTTCATTGACCATTTCGGTTCGGGTTCACATCGTTTTGTTTTTAAGGGTTCGGGTTCGGTTCAGGTTTTTAAAAATGTATATTTTCGGGTTCGGGTTTTGTTCCGGCTTGGGCAAATTATCCAGTCCGAACCGGTTTGCGGTTTTTAAACCGGTTCAAATTTTCATTCGTTTCAATTTAATTCTACCCATCATCTACTTGGCCTTACCAAGCTCCAAAATAATTTTGACCGTGCACTGTTATTTTTGATACGCCCTATAAGTGTTATGTCGCGTATTCACCTGTGCGCTGTTTTGAAAATTTTTTAACAGACTGCATTTTTTACGGGTTCAGTTTCGGTTCGGGTCCAAAGCTAAACAAAAAGTAGGGTTCAACTCCGGTTCGGGTTTTTAGAAAATCGTAATTAGCGGTTCGGGTTCGGTTCGGGTTCAATGAAATTAACCGCTCAAACCGGTTCGCGGGTTCGGGTTCAGTTCCGGTTCGACTCCCTGGTTGTAACGTCTATCACTATTGTCAACTAATCCCTTACTTTATATTAACAAACAATAATTAATTAAAACGTACATATCCACCCCAGAAGATGTGCGTTTCTTCACTACGAGTAATTCTGTCTGCCGACAATAATATGTATCATCAGGTGATCTTGCTGACGATAGCCTTCTTTTTACGATCTGCGAATAACCATCGGGCTTGCGGCGTTGTGCTAGTTGGATCTCGCTCGGTAACTGGGCCACTAAGGCCAAATCTCTCGCGTTGTCATTAATTAAACACCATCCAAACGTGTCACAGACTCACAGTCACGTTATACCATAGAATACCAAAACCCTATAGATGGGTTTTAGTATTCTATGGTTATACGTAAAAATTACAAAGCAGGCTATGTGGTCAAAATTATAATTTTAAAAGATATATCTTTTAAAAACATTAAGACAGAACTTAAACAGCAGCAGCTTCTAATCTAGAAGCCACCTTTTACGACCATAAGTCACCTTGGGTAGTCATTCTAGTCTCTTGAGGTCCATTATAAAGCGATTAGGATAATTAGCATCTTCGCCGGCGAATCCGTCAGCATTAGACGAACTGACGAACGCTAAAATTCAATACTGGCTCATAAGGTAGCATTATTAAGGATTAGGGTTTATTAGTGATGTCGTTTAATTGCGGCATTTTAGTAGTTCGCCGCACGGTGAGTGGCTGTGTTTAATTACAGGAATTATATACCTGTTCTAAAATCATGTGCAGTGTGCACTATCAAGGAAATGTAAACTTCAAATTCGTTGATGCGTTGATAAAAAGTAGCCACTGCCAAACGCAGTCGCGGAAACAACGTCACAGTTAAACGTGTGGAAAGTGCTGTCGTTTTTATGGCGGTGCAGTTTTTATGGCGGTGCAATTTGTACTGAACTTTTCGTTTCCCGCAGGCCGCAGCCATCGCATTCGCAAGAACAAGAACGTGCAGTTACAGAACAGAGGAGAGCACAGTTTATATCCAGGTTGCCTTCACCTTACCGTTGCTGCGGAGAAACGCATTAGCTCTGCGAATTACATTGAAGTGGTATTATTGATTTGGTTACAACGGACACAGGCTGCTGAAGTGCACATTATAGATCTGTCAGAACATGTTAGTGATTGCGTTTTTTTATATTCAGTGGCCAGAAACGCTTATTTGATATCCAGTTTCTATTGGTAGTTATGTATGAATGCTTGTGTATATTTTACTATTGTTTTAAGTTCAGGAGGTCATTTTTTGATTAGCTTGTGTTACAGGAGTGGCATTGTTATTTGTCAATTGTGTGAATATAACACATGTACATTTGATGTGTCATGTATCTGTTCATCTGGTAAATGTACTTGTGTTGAAAAATACAGTAGAAATTGATCAGATTTATGTGTAAGCAGTTTCTTGTTTTACTGGGTTACCTGTTGCAAATCTGTATTTGATTGATTTGTACTTTGTAGGTTTATTGGTAAAACACTTTTCACTTTTTGTAATTGACATTTTTAATTGACATGGTCATGAACAGACAGCTGACTATAATGGGTATGTAAAACTGAGTTTAGGTGTCAACACACATGTAACTAGTCTATAACCAAATTAAATTAACCCTTCATGTTAAATTAGGTTGTTTTTACTTAATCAAGCAAAAAGGTTAGGAATAAATGTAACAGATTCAATACAATTACTATATTCTTAAAAAATGTTTTGCCGAATGTATTGACCTTTTAATTTTATGATTTGAGTTTTAAACCACACTAGATTTTTGTTTTTCACCAAGTGATATAAACTCGATGTAACAAACCATACTTGACTAAAATCACACCTAGTTTTAGATCTTTGTAATCTATGATATTTATACCATCTACCTTTAACTTTCAGTTTTTCTGTGGTAATGTCTATGTGATGTTGTGCTTGTAATTACTGGTCAGTGTAAATATTAAGTATTCAGTGATATTAGTATCTGCATGCTTTAAATATGGATATACAAGAAGAAGGTAATGCGAGTTTTAATGGAGATGGCAAAACTTCACATCCAAGTTCAGACAATGTGAACACTTCAGCCGTAACCTCTAGTCCTTTTGCCCTTCATGCCGAAAACAAAGAGAATGAAAGCCAAACAAGTAATTGCATTTGTAGTGTTTGGTAATCAAGGAATTTTTGCAGTAAACTTTTTTAAAAACTGTTTGTAGAATTGTAGAACTGGTATATAGTGGACTTAAAACACTTAATATTTTCATAGAGTACATATACTTTGCAGATTGGTAGTCCTATTCCTATTGCATTAAATTACATTCATGTTATAAAGGTAACTTGAGCGTGGTTGATTAGACAGAAGCTTAACCAATTGTGGTATTCATGTTGTCCATTAAAGTTGTAATAAGCATGTTAACAATGGTTTCATTTAACTGAACGGTTAAGTCTGTATCTTATCACTTGTATTTTCTCTTTTAGATAATACAGATAAACAAGAAAATGCCCCCAAATCTCATAGCCTACGTGCGCCATATGCCCAGCCAGTATTGGATGCATCTAAGCTTACAGGCACAAAGCGATCCAGTGTTGACGAAAGGATAGCCCTTGTAAGGGAAAGAAGACTGCATCATCAACAGGCATTGGGTAGGAAAACTATCATTATATGTATATATATATACCAAGCTGTCTTGAACAGTGACTGCACATTCATTGACAAATTACCAGCTATGTTTAAGTGACTAAGGTTGTGGGCAAAAAGTGCAAGAGGGTACAATACGACATGTACTTATACAGAAGTATAGCTCTAAAGTGTGTTTTACATTATTTCTAAATGTAGAATTTTGCTGTGTTCTTGGTGTCATATTTTATATGTCATACATATGGTACGCTCAGTTCAACATACATATTTTTTTACAGCGAATTAGACTTGATGTTCTCCTTATGTTAGAGTATATAATGTGTTCCATATCAATCCTGTACTGAAACAAATACCTTTTGCAGGGATGTAATCTGTCTAATCTTGTCACAAATTTGCAATAAAACATGTAAGGCAGCAAATGACTGCAAAATTTTCAAGTATTAATGTTGTGTAACAGTGAGTGTAACAGTTTGGTTTATTTTGTACAAGTTTGTGAGGCCACATGTTTGGGAGTGCTGTGGTATGTTTGCATGCCTGTATGATTGGTTTTTGCTAGTGACCTTTAAAACAATATGTAGTAATGAAGAATTTAAGAAAACTGAAACTTTTACCAATCAGAGCGAAATAATATGTGATGGACAGTTTGAAGTATTTTCTTTTCCAGAGAACCCCATTGTTCCAGAACAATCTGTGATAGGTTTGTGTTTGCACGAAGCAATGTTATTGCTATCAGGCTGCATGACCCTATAACAAATGCACCCAATTAAAACCTGTAGACCTTCATATGTGTATAAATGTGACTGAAAATATAACACACGTATTATATAGCATGAAACATTTATACTTATGCAACATGAATATTGTCATCAAAGAGAAAGTGCTTGTCACAATGTTGCTCATGTTTTATTGTATTTGTGCTTCTGGCCCATAGGTTTGTAAAACTACTGGTGAAGAAATATGCATGATGCATAACCATTTTTCTGCCCACTTCTGAGCAATACAAAGTTGGCAGTGTGTTTGATTAAAATTTCAACCCTGTTGATAGCCTATTTGACTTAAAGCCTGGCCCAGCTGCAAAGAGCATGTCTCTCACTCATATGCTTGTTCAAAAGCACTATGGTGTCAATGTTTCCACTTTAACATGTTATTAAAATTGTCTAACAATGTTAAAACTATTCGATAAACAGGCTATTGTTAACATGATGTACACAGAACAAGAGGCCCAAATGCGTCGTGCGAAAGATGATGCCGCGTATGCTAAGTGGGAGCAAACCCAGGAAGAGCGAAGAAGAAAAATGGATGAAAATCGAGAAAAAGAGGAGGCTAGAAGAAAAGAGGTGGAGTTAAGGAAAAAACAACGGTTGGATGAAGAAAAGGTACTTTATTACAGCTAACATATATATTTTTTTGCATTTTATTGTATTTGTGGTATTGTGGTGTTTTATTACTTAAAGCACTAGTTGTCTGATAGTTTGAGTTTCTAGCTTGACTAAGCATAACAACATTTTCTTCATGCATATATATAGTTTTTAGATATCTATTTTATGAATGTTGTACCAATTTTCTCAAGCCAAAAAAAACACTCTAGTTTTAATTCATAGTATGTCAGGCCTATCTACCAAGCATTTCTGCATATGGCGAGGAACAGGCTAGAAAAAAAAATGCTTCAAGGCTGATCCCAGTACGAATGTATTTCTTCTAGCACTGTACGTGCCTTTGCCACTAAAGTATCACTTTGTAGGTCCTAATAGTGTAATGATACCTTTTTTACCAGAAACGAGCGGAGACTATTGTTGCTCGAACAGAACAACAGGCGACTGTGGTTTTGCGTCAAAAGAGAACTGCATCTGTGGATCGAACGAAGCGGTGGTCATGGGGTGCCGGAGGTATGTGGCTGAATGCATAGAATTCTATACCAAATTTTATTGATTAGCATGTTTTTTAATGCCAAGCTTTCCTAGGTCTGCTATGATTATTGTAATAAGTCAGTATTAATGACTGTACATTTAGGATGATTTGTCAACTAAAAACTTGCGATACATGATCTGTAATTTTGCTGATTTTAGTTTATAGAGCAATTTAGTTTGCCCAAATTGTTATAATCCTTACAACTGGCTGAAAAATTTGCTTAGAGATGTAATTTATACATACAAGAAATCATACATGCTTATCTAATAGAGTACACAAAATGCAGACAAATATATCTTGTTGATTTCATTGTGTCAATATTTTTCACCCCAAACCAGCATTAGCTTGAACAATTCTAAAGGGTTTTTAAAAAAATATTGGGGAGTTGTTATGTTTGTGTGTTATCACTACATCTGCTTTATCTGTTTGCATGATTTTGCTAACCCTTGTGGTTTTCTGCATCAGTTTACTTGAGTTTTACTAACCCTTCTTAACACAGTGGTTCCCAACCTGGGAGGAATTCCTCCCCAGGGAAAATTTTTGAAACTTTAGGGAAAGTATTTACTTTAATGTGTCTGTGTGGTTTATAAACAGACATTTCAGGTTTAGAAATATAACCTATAAAGTTGGTAAAAGCTCCATTTTTCTTATAATTTTTGCGTTGTTTAGCATATACTATGTCAGGGGTCACCAAACTACGACCCTGGGGCTGGATCCAACCCTCAAGGTCATTTTATCTATTTTTCGGGTTGCTAAATCGCATTGATAACTTTGTGAGATTTAAAAAATTATTTAGTCCCTACAAAAGTTTACCTGCAGCACCATGTAGGAATAATTTTACCTAGTTTCATAGAGTTACAAAGCCCAGGAATGATCAGTTTGTTACATCACAGACAGGACGACAACTATTTTTGTGCGCGAACAATTGCCTTCATTTGTTAGCTGTGACTTAATATTGGAGCATTACTCGGAAGACGAGACTCACTTTACAATTCGCCTATAGTCACATCACCAGACTTCTGACTTATGATTGCAGAAAGACTTCATGGTAGTCCTATACAAATGGCCTCGCAGACTAAGTTTAGAAACACAACATAAGGGGTTGTACTAAGCAGCCCTCATGAATCATTACTAAACTTATCCAGGCCCGCTGTGAAAAAAGTTTAGTGACCCCTGTACTATGTAGTCTATTGGGGAGGAATAAAAGTGTATTGAATGCCTAAGGGAGGAATTCCTTGACAAAGGTTGGGAACCACTGCCTTAACAGTTTGCCGTTAACTGCATGTTTTTGCTGTTAATAAGGGTATGGGGGTGGAGGAGGTGGGGGAGTCACCTATGCTACAGCTGTCCCGACAGCTCCAGGACCCTTCCACTACTTTGACCCCACGCGAATGACCAAGAACATTCGTAGTGCTGGTAAAATCCACAACACTCTATTTTGCCTGTTGTTCGGTTATGTACTGTAAAATCAATCAATCCGGGCACCGCTCTGTTGAAAGTTGTTGTCAGAAATTTTAGTTGGAATTTAATTGAAAATCTGGTTGCAACAAGGCTGTTATGCTTTACTTTAGATTGTTTAGAAGATGTGCATGTTACAGTAATGACTGCATGTAACCAATGAACACAAACAAAATGTCAAATTCTGAACTCATAAAAACATTTTTTTATTAATGTATGTAACTGTGAATTTTTGTTGGATTTTTTGATAAAGAACTAACTTCGTTAAAAGTTTGTGTTTATTTTAGCTCACAGTGTTTTGTTTGCTTCACATTTTTATTGCACATGTTTGCATGCATAACATTTGATTTACATTAGGTTTGGGCCGTGCATGCAGACCCAAGTCTATGACTGCAAGTAACCTTGATTTATCACTGTTTACGACTGGTGAGTGCATTTCACTAACATTTGCACATTGCATTGAACTTCTATTACAGCTTGTTGAACTGTCATAACGTTAAATGTATGATGGTGGTATTTTTGTTTTAAACTACAGTTAACAGAAAAACACAGGTGTGTATGCAGGTAGTTGAAATATTGTTTGGCAACTTTAAAAAATGTGCAATACCAAAAAAAATTTACAACTTTCTAATTTACAATGTTTTAAGCTGCAGACATGGCACATTGTTTCGACCTATAAGGTCTCATCAGTGCAGCTGGCGACAAAAGATAGGCTGTATTGGCTAGTGGAACCATACAGACCAAAAACAGAATAGGCGAGGCATGTCTTTTTAGCCTGTTACTCCACACAAACTGGAGCCAATGCAATGTATGTCCTGTTACCAGCTGCACTGATGAGGTCAAAAACACTGTGCACTGTCTGCAGCTTATCATTTATTGGCTTGACGCTTTAACAATGTTTTTTTTCTGTATGATTTGTGTGTGCATGTTATTGATTTTGAGTTTGTTTTTAGGTGATGATGATAAACCTAGTGGGAATGCTGGTAGTGGCCGTGTTGGCTATGGTTTGTATTGCTTATTGTTGCTTTTATGTAGTAGTGTCTGGCATGGTGGTTGCTGTTTTATGATTACGTGTTCTTTAGCTTGTGACTGTTCCCAGTTTCAAGTGCTTTAAATAGCAAGTTCATCGCCCACTAAGTATTTCAAGTAGATTACAACACTGAAAATTGCTCTACTCTGTCACTCCCACTTAAAATGCTTTGTAAGGGATGTTGCTCATTTTATTTGTACATAACTTTTTGATAATTTTGTTTGTTGCAATAGTTGTACGTTTTTAAGTGGTATTTTGCATGTTAATGTATGAAACTCAAATGGAAATCCTAATGTGATGTTTTTAACTCCAAGTCTTTATGCTATTATTTTGCACTAACCACAGTTTCCCAGACATTCAGACCTAATTGGTCAATCCCTTGGGTTTAACACCAGGCTATGTTCAGCTGGTGTTCGTAACCCTGTAGCCCTGTTTCTCACACCACCACATTATGGTTTGTGTGTATTTCTTCTGTGCAGGCTCACCGACTGCGGTAGGCAGCATGCAACGCGATGACAAATTCTCAAAAAGTCCCCTTCTTATGGGAACTGCTCACATGGCCTTTGCCTCTGGACTTAGATCATATGATTCATCTCCAGTGAGCAACACCAGCAAGCAGTCATCACCAGGTAATGGGTTGTGCTAAGTCTGTGCTTCTGATTTGCTCTCAAATCTACCTTTGGCTAAGGTATTTTGGTCATGCTACACAAACTACTTGCTTGGGCCCTACAGGTGTAGTTAAAAAAACCGGAATTGTGATTGTAAACATAATCCGGTAAAAAACTGTTTTGCACTCCTATCAAAATTACGGTGGCCATTTTTAGAAACTTTTTCCCATGTTACACTATACAATGTTGATTTAAAAATGTACTTTCAAAACCATGTTAACAAGCAGTATGATTTGTTTTTGTGTTGTTTTCTGAGTTGAAAAACAAAACAGTTGAATGTATCAAATTCACTTTGATCCATTCCACATTGCGCTAACCTGATTTGAACTGACTAACGTATGACATGAAACCGACCAAATCTCCTTAGGGATATATATATACACCATCAAAGTATATTTTGTATTGTCTCTAAGGCTTATAGTATATGAATACATATTAACGGAAAAGATAAAACATACATAACACTATTTCGCTCATAGAACATTTTTATTTTACATTATATATAATGCTCCAACACCAAATATGTACTGAATTATATATGTTTTATTGCTGTTTTGTGCAAAAATGCTTAAATATAGATCCCCAAAATAGGTAAAATAATGTATATTAATGCTCAATTTGGGGTTAAAATACAGTAAAATACTGTTACTGGTTAGTACAATTTGACAATGATTGATATGTACCACAGTGAACAGTAAACAGTTGAACTGTCAATACTGTTTCTATGTCATTGTCAGGTTAAGGTAGTGAATACGTGTATTGGAGCATGTGCTGTAAACCGCCATCATTATCACGTGCTCATGTTGATTTTTTCATCAGCCAGTCAAACAATCTTTATTGTTGTGTGTGTGTACTCATGTGCTGTACATATGGCAAACTGCAAATTGCCAATAAACTGGCATTTATAATCCCTTCAAATTGAATGCAATCTTTCAGCTCGATTTACGCTAATTTGCCCATTTGTAGTAAAGATTGGAACATACTTGGCTAACATAATTTTGTTGCGCAAATATTTATATCCTGTGATCATAGGCGACAATTTTTTTAGCAAAAAATTCTTTTGTGGAGTGGCAAAATTTGGTCGAGTGGTTCCTTAAGAAATTTGTTTCTATTTTAAAAGAGCATTTTTAGGCATTGGATATTTTAGACAGCTCTGTTAATGACATTTAACACAAATAGCAACTGCATGTAAAACATATGATACAGCAACAAAAATGGTCTATAACATTTTGCATGTGTGTATTATGGCAAATATATTTAACATTCATATCATATTTCAAACACAAATAAACATATTTTATTACTCATGTCAGTTTAACTGTAGCCCACCCAAAAGTGTTTCAGCTGTGAAATGTCAAACACATACTATATGTTTGTTAAATAGGATGTGTCGGTCATAAATCTGTCGTTGGGACTAAAAAGCATCGAAACAAATCCTAAATATAAACCCCCTTAGCTTTTATAATGTTATTCCCAAGGTACTTAAACCATTAAATTTTAACCATGGTGACTCTAAAATAAGTTCAGTTTTTTCTGGGTATTGTAAATCAGTTTGTTGTATTGGTTAACACTTTAGGATGAAACATAGCCTTTGTAATGGGTTTATAGTTTTTGCTTTGTTAGTTAAATTTGTGATAAATGGCTTCATGACAAATGTACCCAAGAAAACTTTTATTATCTACAGGTGCCTAAATTGCTCTTGAAAGCATTTTCCAAAAGCTGAACGAAAAAGTTTATAACTCCCATACAACTATGGCCATGAAAAGTTTAATTTGCTATGAGTTATTACTTTTGGTCCTCTTATTCAATCACTACACAACAAACAGTGTCTTGTAAATCAATCAGGACAAAAGTTGGCCTATGTTGTTGGTAAAAAAAACGCTTTTGTGCGTCAACCGCTTCCCACATATGAGTAAATTACTCAATTATTTGTAGTAAAAAAGTCTTGAACGAAAATTTTTTTTTAAGCACTGAACCCACAAAAGTTTATACATATGCTCCTTTACAACCATACCCAGGAAAATTTTGATTTGCTACGAGCTATTATATATACTTGCACTATTACATGTAACAAACTGTAACACTATGGTGTAAATGTATAATCAGCAACAACACCAAGAAGTGGCCGGGCTCGATCCAGTGATACTAGGACAAAATCAAGGAGCCAGAATAGTTCTGTTAACTTAGACGGCCCTACAAATAAAACCTCCACAAGGGGGCGATCACCAGCTGCTCGACGAACACAAAGTGTCAAAAAAGCAAAAGGTCTGTTGCAGTCTCACTGAGAAAAAACTGTTTCATCCTTGCATGGTTCGATGTTCGTCTGCATGAAGCAACAAGATGAAAAGCATGCATATAACGTTTTGACCTCATTATCAGTTGCATGGACACTGTCAACCAAAGATTTCATTAGTTTTCGTCTTCCTACTAGATACCAACCAAACCTAGATACCAACATACAGGTTTTTTTTAAGGTTTGGTTTGGGTGACCGCTAAGTAGTTTTAAGAAACCGCAAGTGTTTCATTTAAATACCAAAAATAGCCATTTCCAAATTTTGGGAAAGACTGTTTCGGTCCCCCCAAAACACCTTAAAAAAACACTGCCAACATAACACTTTCACTTATTGGTATGATCTTGTAGGGCAATGGTTCCCAACCTTTTTTTGAAAAATGTCTCCCTTAACGATTCCTTCCTAAAATAGTACATGCTAAATCATACAATGTCATTTAAAATTGTGTCTTTTATCAGCTTCATAGGTCCTATTTCCAGAGCTTAAGTGTCTATTTACAAATCATATTCTTCCCCTTAAGTTTTAAATCCCTAACTGGTTGGGAACCACTGTTGTAGGGTGTCAAATACTGTTTCGATATGGTAACTATATAGACCATCTTTAGGCACAAGTATTTTACTTTTCTTTGAGAAAACTATTACTGCATGGCAATTAAAGTAGTTACTGTATTTGCATGTAAAGTTGCACAAATGTTGGAGCTGGGTTGATTACAAGTTAATGAGACCAGTGGCCAATTATTTATGAGCAACACATACTATTTGTTAGGTACTCATATGATCTACTTTGTTCTACTTCTTTTAGCCTAAATATTCTGTTTTTGAGATTTTTACATAGATAGAAGTGGTTGTTCTGTATGTAACAGGCTAACAGATTACTTAGCCCTTGCACAATTTAAACAACATATTACTGTAGTTTTTTACTTTCAAATACTTTGTTCCTTTTTAAAGTTGGTTATATGTTGTAAACACAAGTTATAGTTCTAGCTTTAACAAAAACACTATGCTACACCTAGTTATTGCATGTCTAATTTCTCTTGGACATTCTTGTATGTATACACAGAGCCTGAGATAAATACTCCTCATGTATGTGTAAGTTCACTAGCTCTATTACTTAACTTTAGATGAAAACCTGTTTTTCTTTTGCATGTTTTAACATGATGTAAACTGTCTCCATTTTAGTTTAAAGGGTTCAAAATATTTCTGTTCTAAAAAGTTTGGCATTCATTATGTGCCCAAGATAATTTGTTTTTATGAAAGTATTTTTTCAGTTTACGTTTTGTTCAATTTGTTTATTTTAAACATCAATTCAGTTTTATTTTGTTAAACTTGTGTTTTTATATGTTACATGTTTAATGCTTGTTTCAAGAACAGTAACAAAACTAGATTAACAGAAGTGTAGGGCAATAAAAAAACATTTTTCGCAATGCAAAAAAATTTATTGAACTCCAAAAAATTATTTTGCTCTAAGTTAAATAATCTTTTAAATGATAGCAACAGCGTATTTAAATTCTTTTAAAGTTTATCATAATTTCAATCATTTTTTTGTTAGCCGCAACATCACCTCAACTAACCGAACCAACCCAGTTGAGTGCAAGACTTCTGGCACCAACAAAAGCTTCCATGGCAAGGTCAAAGCAGGGCGATGGAAAACAAGATGATAATACATCCACAGTATCAAGTATGTTTATTAGTAATTCTGCTTTCTGGTAAATGCAAGGCTTATTAAGAAACCCACAATGCTTTGCAAAGTATTTATTTAATCCTGCATTGGTAATATGTTGTTGAAGGAAAAACTTTCTTGATTGTTAAGCAGTTTTGCCATTCTACCCAAGGACATTCTTTGATTAAATACAATGCCCTTTGCCAAAAACTGCATAAACATTAAACTAGATTTCTGATTGCTTCTTGCCCCAAAGGCACTAATGTGGTAAACTTTACAAACCCTGAAACCAATAGATCATAATCAAGTAATGTACATAAAGCTTGTGAATTGAGCAAATGCCATTGTATTGATTTGATGTACTATTAAGTGTTTTTTATTGAGAACTTAATAAGTAGTAACAAAAAATTATAACAGATTTCCCTGAAAAGGAAGTATATCATATGCTATAGTTCAAAACAATTTGCCTGATTTTTTTTGCTGAAGATAAAAAATTTCACAATTTTTAATGTTTTTTTTAATGTATATTTTTATTTTGCAGTTGGTCCTGTTCGAAGTCGTAGCAATGACCGGCGACCAACAAGAGATCGACCTTCATCTGCAAAGTAAGATTGGACTTTTACGCTTTTTTTGTGATGCCGACAATGTGGTGACCAGAATGACAAAACTCCTATTGTGTTATTGTCCAAATGTTTACAGAGTAAATATGCCGAACTACTTGAGTTAATCTATTGTTGACGGGATTCTGTCCATATTTATGTTGCTTAAAAGTGTCTTAAACTTCTGTAAAACATCTATATAAAAGTGTACTTATGATAAGAATCTGTTTTTTTAGCTTGTTACCAACATGCACAAAACAGTACTGTTTTTCCCTTTATTCTACGATGCAAGAACCTAAGTGCACATAATCACAAAATTTATTATTTGGTGTAAATTGTTTTTCAAAAATAATTACTCAATGTTTAGCCAACAAAGATTGGTCTGTATCAATTGCTCAATAAATGTCTCATAGTAGCATGGGCTGCCCAAAACTTTTATGCAAAGTCATTGGACTACTAAATCATTGTAATAATTCTTATATTAGCAGCTGGTAATTTAACCAGTTTTTAGAATAAGATAACAATTATTTTCAGCAAAGATGGTTTTACATATTGATGCTTAGTTTGATATCAAACACCTAGAACTTATGCCTATCTGATGTACGTTAAAAATGTGTTTGATCTCATTCTTTTAAGCATCAGCAAAAAATATGTTGCAACATCAATTAACACTTCATTACAATTTTCTGTGTCACCATGAAAGAATATTGCCATTAAAATGTCCAAATAAAAACAACTCAGTTTTATGCAATAGAAACCAGAACCAAACAATACAACTTTTCTAGATCTGATTCAAGCAGTGCTTCCTCTAGCACGCTCTCACCAAGAGCCCCAATATCCACAACCCCTAAATCTCGTCCAATGGGAAGGACCCCGTCCCCGTCTTTGTATAAACCCCGATCAGCCAATCAGAAGACTCCCACCCTGCAGTCATCATCATCACCCAACCTGTCACAGAGGACCCGGGGCCAGTCCCCTCAGCTAAGGAGTGGGTGAGTCAAGATGGGATGCGTTCATGACAGGATGTATTAATAAAAAGCCGGTCATCCAAAAAAATTTCATGTCCTTGACTTCGGTTAGAAAAGTTGGGTCATCATTGGGGCTTATTAAACCCATGACAAGAGCTATTATGGCAGCTTCTGGTTGGATTTGTTTAATGTCAGGTGACAAAAACGTGTCCAAATTCACAATGTTTATTTAATTCTGTCCAGGTATTCTAAGGTTCAAAATGTGTCATAGCTAGAGTTTTTGACAAATTTCTCATTTTTATGGGTTTCAGTTATCCTACAAAAATCATAATATCCTAGTAGTTATTTCTAAAAAAATAGTCCAATAGTCCAGTTACAAGATGTACAGTATAAGTTTTTAAATAACTTTTTTGCACAAAATTTGTTTTTCAATTTACAATATTTACAGTGAATCTGTAAATGGACATTTTAGTGTATCCTTCATTTTTGTCCAGAGGATTGTGTTGAGCCACACTGGTCACACATTATTTTAAACAGGTCTAAGGATTATGTTCTTTGTCCGTTTAAAAGCTATATATCAGGTTGGAATGTGGTCTGTTTCACTCTTACATTTTAGGTCAAGACGAGCTCCTTCACCAGCTGCAAAGACCCCTGATACTAGTTCCAATAAATCTACCAAGCCAGCTAGTAGAGGAACGTCACCTGCGCGTCAACCGCCACCCTCTGCACCCAGGCGAAGCTCAACTGGCACCAAGCGGACTCCAATTAGAGGTTTCATGTTTATTTTGGTTACATTAAGGTTTTATTAATTGTGCATATACAGTCAGGAAGACAACTTGTTTAGATTTTGTTGGTGAAACACTTTGCAAGCTAAATAAAATTTTCTACAAAAAAACAAAACAATCTCATTCTTCTGTTATTTGATAAAAGAAACTGCTTTAGATTAAAATGGATGTGTTGCTATTGGCTTGCTGAAGGCTTACAAACACTTGATTAGTCCTTGGATTTCTTACCTTTGTGCATATTATATAGTTGTTTGTGTTTCTTGTTTTTTGCATTGTAGTTTTTGGTTTTGGAGGGTTATTATCCTTATAAAGACAACCTGAATAGAACGTTGAAATATCGGTTAAAACAATATATTTGCCAGAAGAGCATTATTGAGTTTATGTATGATTCACATGTCTCAAAAGAAAATAACTTGATTAGATATGTATGCAATCACTGGATGCTGTTTTTCTTCGTGAAGCACCATTGTAAGGTCTTGTTATAGAGGCATGTACCCAGAATTCTGCATTGATGTTTTGGTCATGGTGTGGACTCGTTCTTAGTTATGTTGTACATGTAAATCCTAAGGTGTCAAGTCTCTTCGTAGGGGACTGGAGCCATAAATATGTGTTATCTTATGTAAAATATTTGTTAATTTGCTTTCCAGACGTAAAACCACAGCCAAACAAGTCAACACCTCCAGCAATTAAACAGCCTTTGAAGAAAGGAATATCACTGGGAAAAACCAAGTCTCCTGTGCTACCTTCCAAAGTTAAGCCTTCGATTGAAAAGAAGGATAAAAAGAATACTGATGCTAATCCAGCTGCTGAAACAGAACTACAAAGTGCTCCAATTGGTAAGAAGGTTTTGTTGAATTAATATTGCTGTAGAATACAACAGCACAAATAGATCTAAAACGACATGCTTTATTATTAAAACATTTCAGCATATGCTCAAACCTTCATTAGTTATAATATTAGTGTCGTTGTTTTCCATTATTTGAAAAAAAACATTTTTGTTGCAGACAAGCCCACACCAGCAAATGAACCAGCACAAGAAGTTTCCAGTCAAAATCCACAGTCAAATGTCCAGGAATCAACCGGTAAGTTAACAATGTATTTTTCCAAAAAAATGTGGTAACTCAAGCAAGTTTTAATGTACAATTTTTATTGCAATCTTAGGAGCAAAAACGATATATAGTGTGTGTAATCAATTTAATACAGCTCAAGATGAAGATAAGCTACATATGGTGGCATATGTACAAAATCATTCCTTAATTCAACAAAAGAGACCCAAATAAAATTATTTCATGATTTTTTTTGTTTAGAAACATTACTTAACTAAACAGTAACATTGTAGTTTTGGAATATGTGTACTAATTGCTCGCTGGTTAAGTACATTTTGTGTGTTTTTTCTAGTTGAAGTAGCAGCAGTCAGCAAAGATGAACCAAGTGATGATTTGACTAAAACGGCAGACATCAATGTAGCAAATACTACTTCATCATTAACTGAAAGTGAAAGCTTGAACAAGAAGGAAGTTCTACCAATTGATAAACCCAGTGTCAATGGGTCTTCTGAGTTGGAACCAGAAGAAGTAGCTTCTGCTGACAATGTTGAAACTCCAGTTATAAAAGAAGAGAATTTGCATCGAATTCCATCTGAAAATCCAGCTGTTGTTGTTACAGATCAAGCTGTAAGTGAATTCAGAAAAATAGGTTTTGCACATTTTTTGTTTTGTAATTAACCACAAACCTTACGTTAAAAACAAAATTGAAAACTACTACCTTTTTGGTAGTTGGTTTTTTCAGTTATGAAATAATACTTTTGTGTGTGTTAACCAAAGTAGAACTATAAGCTGATTTTAAATTAGATGAGAACAATTAAACTTATCAAATCCTGTTGTTTCAGTTGAATCACCCAACTCTGCAAGCAGAACTTGAAAATGCTGAACCTATGCCTGAACCAGCGCACAAAAATGTTCAAGAACCAGAAGCAGAAATTACTACAACCATTAACCAATATCACGTGAAGGTTGAAACCCCCACAGAAGAAGTCAACACCCCTGCAGAAATAAAAACCATTACACAAGAAGTACAAGTTGTTACGGAAACTGATGTTCATGAAGAAAAAGATGTCAATGATCAGGTTTCAAAACCCACAAATGAAGAACCAGGACCAGTTGAAGTTCCTGTTTCTGAACCAGAAAATCCCGATGTTGCTCCTGAAAAATCAACCACCGAGATTTCTTTGCCAGAGGAAGTCTCATCTGCACAGGATGAAGAAATGGTTCCAGTGGTTGCTATGGTGCCAAAGGATGGTCCACCAGAGCAGGGTGAAGAAATGGTTCCAGTAGTTGCCATGGTGCCAAAGGATGGTCCACCAGAGCAGGGTGAAGAAATGTTTCCAGTGGTTGACATGGTGCCAAAGGATGGTCCACCACAGCAGGGTAAAGAAATGGTTCCAGTTGTTGCCATGGTACCAGAGGAAGGACCATCTAAGCAGGATGAAGAAATGGTTCCAGAGGATGGTCCATCAGAGCAGGATGAAGGAAAGGTTCCAGTGGTTGCCATGGTGACAGAGGAAGGACCATCCCAGCAAGGTGAAGAACAAGATACAGTTGTTACTGTGGTTGAGAAGTCAGAAGTTGAAGAACCAGAAAAGATGATTGAACCAGAATGTGTTGAAGAAGCACCACATCATGATGATGAGGCACAACAACCATCAGATGAAACACCGACAGATTCTGTGTCTGATAAAACTAATGTTGCTGAGGAAACAAGTCAAATGGTAAGAGAGTCAGTATTATGCAATTGCCTAACAATCATGCGGGGTTAAAATTTGTGTACCTTTATCTGTCTTCCTGAAAAGTAACAATATCTGTGTTGTAAGTTAAGATTACAAATAAAAACTGATTAACTAAAACTTGTAGTTATAGTTTTGTTGTCAAACAAGTTGAAAACATATTTAAAATAAAAGCACCACAGAAAAAATATATTTGTAGTTGATGTAGGATATGCTCTTAGAGAACTTATATATTGCAAACCTCTTTAGAAGCATCAGTGTGTTTGTGGTATATGTGTGTTGTTCCAAAATTAGAAGCACTTTTATTACCGTTTTGCACTGGGTATGTCTTTAAAATTGTTGCTACTTAGGATTCTATCTATGTTGGATGAGTTTCATCTAAAACAGATATTTTTTTGTGTTGTTAGGTTGAAGAAACAAAGGAAATAATCTCTGAGCACCCAGCTGTATCATCAGAAGAAATAACACCTCCTTCTGACCCAGCACCCACTGTTGCTGTTCCATCTGATTCTACTCCTGTTTCAACATCCCCTGCTCCTATTTCAGAACCTGCGCCAAGCAAAGAAGCCAAATCTGTCCCAGAAGTTGCTCCAGTTCAAGAAAATAAGAGAAAAGAAAAGGTTGACAAAAATTAAAACTTCATTAATGTTTGCAACATTGAAACTATATGTGATTTTAAAGTCGGCTAACTATAATTTTGTGATAAATACCCTGTGATGTGTATATGACTATTCTTGTTGGTTATGTACCTTGATTCTGAAATAGGGTTTAAAAAAGAGAAAAATATTTCGAAACAATATTTTGTTTGAATGTTGCATAATTTTGCTAAAATAGTTCAGCTTTGTGTTGTGGAGAACCAAATATCACAATGAACTTTTTTTCAGAAACTTACTCCTGAGGAGCAGGCATACAAGGAAGCCATGGCTGCCAAAAGAAGAGAGGCAAAGGAAAAAAGGGAAAGAGAAGAACAAGAGAGACAAGAAAGAAAAAAGTATGTTCCTTTTAAATCTTCTTACCCATGAAAGTTTTATTTGTGGCATTGATGCAAAATATTTCTGACCTTGTAAAAAATAGTACTCATTTGTAAATTACAGTACGACAGGCATGCATGGACCGTATACAAGTGTTATGTGATCACGGATCTGCATAGACGCTTCAGGGCGGATTGCAGTTATGAATTGATGTTGATCTTAATGAGTTATTCGGTCTAATTTCTAATTGTATCAATTGTGCTGCTTGTTTTTTCAGAAAGACGCCAAATTGCAAAAACTACCAAATATTTGCACTATGTGTTTGCCCCTTGTGTAGTCTGATCAAAATATTATCGTTGTTTTTTTTACTGAAGAAATTTTTATGTTTTTCTTCAGATTGGAGGCTGAGGAGCGAGCTCGCCGTGTGGAAATTGCTCTTAGGATGGCTGAAGAGGCCAAACAGGAAGAAGAAGAGAGGCTGAGGGAGGAAAAGAGACTGCAGGAGGAAGAGGAGCTCAGGAAAAAACAGGAGGCGGAAGAAATGGCCAGAAAACATGAAGAATTTATCAGGTTTGTTAGAGAACATTTTTGCAAAAAAAGGAGAGGGGAAAAAATTGTTTGGTTTGCATCCTTTTAAAAAAATCAGAAAATTATTACTGAAGCATTTTTTAGATTTTGGATCCTTCAAACCGTTAATCCATGTAGACTTTGCCCACCCTAATATGTATAGTACATCTGATCAAATATTTTTCATACTTTATTAAGCAGTATGAGTAACTAAACACTTTGACAACTTGTTTACAAAGGCAATGTACAGTTAACACATATATGTAGCACATGTTTGTATTTATTTTGTTGTGTCGATTTAATTCTTTATGTGGGAATTACTGTAATTTTGTACAATTTCCTGACTTAAAAAATGTACAGTTTTAACATGCATTTTTCACCACAGGGAACAGAAAGAGAAAGTTGAACAGAAAGCAAAAGAAGAAGCTGAAAAAGTGAGAAAAGAAAGAAATCTCGCTGCACAGAAGAAGGAAGAAGAGAGACTGCAAAGGAAAAAGGTTTGCATACCGTTGTATGTCTTTTGTTTAACATGCTATGGTTTTCAATGGAGCCTATTTGGGTGTTACCAAAACTTATGGTTTGGTCCGTGTGACCACAAAGCAGAAAATGCAAATGTTACATCTTGTCATATGTAACAGAAGCAAATCCTGACATTGCATGGGTCAGAGTTATGAACGTAAGGATTAAATCTGGCCTATACCATACGCTAGATTAACCAAAGTAAAATGACCGACCCAATGTGGCCGAGTGTGAAGTCAGCTATGAAAAAGGCTGTTATATTCAAATTTAAGTCCAAACCTGACGCGAAAAGCCTTTTTCAACTTTCAATTTTAATATGGGCATAATCAATTTTGAACATTAGCTTTGATGATTAGCAGCATTCCTGGGACAATTCTGCTGCAGCATTCCAGTTAGATTTCTGTTTTACAAGACTTAAGTCTAGTAGAGACCCATAAACACTAAAGTCTTAGTAGCTACCTGCATTTTTGACACATAATATTAAGATATCCTGTTATTTTTAGCGCCTGGAAATGATCATGCGACGAACCCGGGGTGGTGACTCCCCAACCCCGCCTGATACTTCGCCCAGCACCACTACGCCATCTGGTGACAGCTCACCGGCCAACATTACGCCCACTGGGGGTCGCTCGCCATACAACTCGGTAACGCCTGACCGCATGGTTTCGCCATCCACCGTCGAAACTCCGACCTTGCCTGCACAACAACCAGAAACAGAAAGGTATATTAATGTGTTGAGAAAATAAGAGGCACAGGCTAGAAAAATCTTGCATGCGGTGGGATTCGAACCAACGACAGGAGCATTTAAATAAACAGTCTTTTCTCTTCTTGGATACTCCTTCAAGTAGAAGTCTCGTATATTAGCAGGTCATGAATATGCAAATTTAATGCACTACTCAGTTTATGGCAACTGCTCGGCTGAGCACAGCGGTGTTTGGTACCGAGTATTTGCGTACTGGCTCCGTTCGGCACATCCTTAATTGCGATTACACTATAGCAGCAGCTCGAACAGTCATGATTTACTTAATCTAGCCTTCGGGTTTTAGGTGCCTAGTAATGCTCTCAATATAACGCTACTTTTGGTCCTTTTACAATATCAAGAAAACTTAGATCTATTTTCCTTTTTCAGCTCTGCTCCTGTAGACGAAAGAGCACCATCAGCTACCAACGCCACTCCCGCGGAGGAAAACATGACATCAGCACCGCGTGACGTCACTGCCGATAACGTCACTGAGGCCGTCATTCCCACTTTAATCCTCCCGGACGGAGATACCTCGGTGGGGGCTGAACTAAAAAGTCAAGTGCCAGAGCCGCTTTTAGCATTCGTCGAGGGAGTAAATGGAAGCGCAGATTCAAATACGTTTGTCCCTGTGAAGGAGCAGAATGGCCGTGTTTTTGACCCTGTTGAATCCGGCGATGGTAAAGTAGCGCTTAACGGCTCAAACCCTTTTGCTGGTGAAGAAGGCTTCGCTGAGCAGCAGTACGCTAAGATGCAGGAAGTTCCAACTGGTAATGTGCCTGTCTGGAATCGTTGATTTTACATGCATAGTTTAAGGAATGAGAAACGTTATACCTCCACTACATATGTATAGGTCAAGCCATTTTTAGATTTTGGCCGTAAAGTTGACCCCAAACTTTCTTCAACATGCATAAAGTGTCCCCTCCCCTTCTGTAAAAACTTTGATTACCTGAAAAATAAAATTGTCCATTCAATTAACGTTATTACTACTTCTACTTCTTAATATCCTTTTCATCATAATAGCATAATAGCAATAATATTTTTTGTGTATTAAGTACTCAAGTGGTGGTCAACCTTTTCGAGTGTAGAAATCCAATTCAAATCCCCAAGTTTAAAAAAGAATTGCATGAAAAGAGCACAAGACTAAAAAAGATATTTAAGAATAGTGACTACTTACCAACCACAAAAGGCCAAAAAGATACCAAGCTATTTACCGTTGAAGTATCCCAGCAACATTAAGGAGTATTGAAAGCACTTTCTTCAATTTTCCTGCTACAAAATACTTAATTTGTTGACAGCAAATTATCAGTAAAAAGATCGACTCTGTTAGCCCACATTGAAATCCACTAGTAGATTCGTAGATTAATGTATCATACTAATGCTTGCTAAACAATATTATAGGTTACATTTACACATTGTTTTTTTTACAGGTAACCTATTGGAGTTTTAACCACCATTATCAGCCATCGGCCACAAAAGATGTTGGCCGTTATATCCGACTGTAATCATCCCACTAACAAATCCATAATTAAGTGGTGCTGCACCTCTTACAACGATGCGAAGGCCACTGTCGCCTTCAACGAATTAAGTCATATACAACAGTTATTGATCATTGCAAAGGAATAGGTGAATCCCATTCAAAAACCATGTAGCGTTTTTATGCAAAAGCAATACGAAGCTTTGAGCATTAGCAGTCAGTCGTTGTGCTTGCGCTGGTGACAGAGCTGGTGCTTTTTTCCTTTTTCGCCGCGCCTTTCTCGCTCCAGAGCGTTCCCTTTTTCTCTTTTCTCTCGCGATTTACTGCTCTCAAAATCACCACCCAATCGTCGCCGACACCAATATAGTACGACACGCGCTTTTCACCTTTAGCGCGCACTGCGTGTGACTTCACTACGCGTTGCGCCCATCTTGTGTTCTTCCACGGTATGTGTTTTGTAGAAAAATCTTATGTAATTGCGCTGTTATTTTATATACATTACCGTCTTGAAATCTTTAAAAAGCCTTGAGATTTCTTAGATCTGAAGAAAATCTGAAACAAGCATTATCCTTCTGGCAACTCTAGGTAGTCTCCTACGTTTTTTAATCCCAGAAAAGTAAACGTAATTGTTCCATGTTTAGAAAATCTATATTTATATTGTGTTCCCGGCGGCTTTAGAATGAAACTACATTGCGAAGTGCGCAAAATTTCTGTCCAATATGTATTGATCTTACGAGCGTTTTTTTTTTTTGCTTTTCCACATTCAGATCATTTTCGTAAATTGTACTGGGGTGTGTCTTGTCCACCACCAAAATCAAATGCATTTGTATGCCTGTCTAACATATCTTGAACTTCCAGCGCTCAGTGCGTATTGCGCTGCTCCTTTACGCGTTGGTCCAATAAAGTATTGTCTCTTTTGATGACTTTTCTTTTTTTGCCACCCATTGCATGTAAACACTACTGTTAGGTCAGAACTGGAACAGCTCAAAACCCTTTCCTTATTGTCCGTTGTAGGGTTTCTTAAATTTGCCACTCAGACTTATTCCGGGACAAAAATTACTTTAACCGCGGGATTTTGTTCGATTTTTTTTTGTTTTATAACATTCACTTGTTTGTTTCATTTTTGGTGGGCGGGCAAACACTGTTCGCAACTTTGCAAGAACAGAACTATTTATCATTCCTGTTTCAATCCTTACAAGATACGTCGCGCAAACAAAACTGTGGGTGTCCAACCTCTTTTTTTCTGAAATGGACCGGAATACCGAAATCCGGGAAAAAAACTCTAGTGATTAGTCCATTGTGTATGTGTCTTTTATTATAGCCCTGTTTGTCGGGCTTAAACGGGCTTCTTAAGTCGATTCGAAACGGGCCCGGTCGGGTTTAGCTCTTACTTACTCTGTGTCACGTGACCCAGCCGAAGCTCTATCGCAGATAATAAAGTAAAGCAAAGCATTTGACATAAATTCAATCCTATTTTTTATAGATACTGGAAGATTTCATGACACATAAATTGTTTTTTAATGGTAACTATGAAAGACAACTGCGTAGCCTACCGTATATAACTGTAAAGGGAAGCCTCATTTAGAAAATAGGTATAATTGACTAAAAAATAAACAACCCATGAATAACATATAATTTTGTTTTGTTAATGCGACAAATCAATAACTTCTGCGTGGGGAAGAAATTATTGTAAACCATCCAACAAACAACCACAAAATGGAACGATCAATGAAACAAGTAGCCTATTGAAGTAGGGTAGGCCAACTTTGCTAATTTAAGTAGGCCTACGTGTTAAGTAACGATTCAATAGCAACAATGTTTATTAATCTCTCACACAACGCTTATCAAGAAGCATTTTTTTCGATATCAAAACCCCTGTAGTCTAGACGCAACGCCAACATTGTCCCTACCATAAAAGTTTTTTCGCATTTAGTTTCAAATTCGAGTTTTTCTTCAGCTCAAGACTACATCAAGAGTGTTTTCCCGCCAAAACAAACGTGGTTTTTGCCTCCAAACGGGAGCTGCGCAGAACCGTATTAACCGTATTATTTTGCAGTTAAAAACATAAACGACATCATTTGTTCTGGAGCCATATGTTTGAAAACAGCAGCCAACTATCACGAATATTTTGTTCAACGCAGCCGCAAATCAGTCACGAATGAAAAACCTTCACCAAATACAGACACGGTTGGTAAACGCTTGAACACTAGACATTGGCAAACTGTCAGACATTTTGAAACCGAAACCTACGGAAAAAAATGTTTGCAAATAAGATGCTTTCAATTAAATACCGTGTTTGTAAAAAAAGCTTCTTATTTTCAGACCAGGCACGTTTTTGCGGAAAAGGAAACAAAAGGTTTACTTGTACAAACATAATTTAAGAAAAAAATTCTGATTGTCATTAATCTAATGTCACATTGCTCTGAAAGGTGTTTTCAGTTTACACATTTATCATTTCTTGCCTCCTGGATTTTGAGCATTGAAAACGTGAGCAAAAAAGGACACTTGCCAAAATGATTAATAGATCGTGATTACAAGGCATCGAAACTGCCAGTGGCTTACGGTAACGCGACTTATACGGTCTGGTCGATGAGCATAAATTTCACTTAGCACACTTAAACACGCCTATTGCAAGGTGGTCGCCAAGCAAAGACTAGCAGACCAAAACACAAAATGATAGGTGAAACGTCGACATGCGTATCAACTGCAGGTAACGTCTTGCATAGTTTCATTTGAGAATAAAATCATTGAGCAAGTTCACCAATTTCTGTACTTTAGATTTAACACCTGGTTCTAAAAAAGCTTCTTCGGACAATTCAGATTTATTTGTCAAACATGTGTTCATGTTGGTATTGACCGTACTTGTGATTGTTATGAGCATTGCCTTTGGAGTTCAAATTGAACAGGTATATATTCGTACCTACTTAAATATGGTAGCCTATAAGTTAGTTTTACAGCGTTTACTTAAAAAAAGTTACTTTTTTTGTACAATACTGAAGTTTTGTTTGTAGAATATGAACAGTGTTTATTTGGGAATGTAAATTTTTGTTTATCTTTTAAGAACCTTAAAAAAGAAAAAAATATAAAATATAGCTAAATGTATGCTGCTGTTAAATTTGGATCAACAAATTTTGCAACACATAATTTACATGTAGTCCTAAAATTTTCCCTTTTTTGTAATGTCTCTTTACCATACTTTTAGATACAAACGATGAAAGAGGGATCAAAATCAAATGCAATCGTTGGAGGCAAGTTTGATATTTTTGTGGTTATAGCTGTTAATTTAAGAAGCAATTTTTCTTTTAGATGAACCCAAAGTAACGAAATTTCGGGACTGCAAAGATGCTTTGAGTCAAGGTAACAACGTTTCAGGCCTTTTTGAAATACAACCCAATGCCTTCACATCGCCTTTTCAGGTAACAAAACCAATGGATAAAATGTTCATTATTGGTAAACTTCTTCTTTGCATTTTTGTGAGTGTGTATTCAGTTCAACAGGATTCCCAACGTTAAATGATTCGCCAACTGACTTTAAAAGAAATACACTAATTGTCTTCTATCTGCATCTAAGAACACTTTTCCACTTATTCAAAATGCAAATCTGATGGGAAAAACTTTTTCGCACTGTTTCTATTATCCTAAAAACACTTTCAAAATGTTTAGTTTACCAGGAAAAAGAGTATTTCACAGCTTTATCGACTAAATAAAATAGTCGTGACAGCAAGCTTTTTATACATATAGATGACTCAGCTAGTCCCAACAAAAAGTTATACTCATCTTGCAGCAATCACTGTCACACACCTAAACATATAATCAAGTATAAGACCAAAAGGCGCTTATATGATGTCACACACAGTCCCAATTAAAGTTATGTAGGGAAACAAAATAGGCATAGCATTAATTTAAGCTTTGTAAGGACAGGCCGGGAAAACTCCGGGAACAAAAGACAACTTAAGGACCTTGGCTACACGCACATGACAATTACTGTGAAGCACAATGATATACTAGATTAGATCAGTGTACTAAATCTATATCAGTTATATTTTACTTTTCAAGTAATTGACTTCTCAGAGTCTTCAAAGCATATTTACAAATCGACTCACCAGTAACAATCGTTTACATTTACACGACAAAACACGACTTGCCAGTGCAACCAACGTAGCACCGTGCTTCAAGGAAGTCCGAAACGAAAAGAAGTAAACCATGTTGCATTATCGCACAAAACTGACAGTTCATTGTTACGTCATAGAACGCAATAGTTTCAACACAAGTCGTAGTGAGGAAAAGCGGGAAATAATAGAAATCAGCGTTTACTGGCAATTAAAGATGTAACGTTTCTTTTGTGCTGGCATTTTACTCAAAAAATCGCACACTCGTCTTTTCTGAGAAATGGTAACCTCGGTTTAAATATTCTGGTTTCAATGTTCATTATTTTATTGAAAAAAAAAACACCCATCCTATTCTGACCAAAAATATATGTGGGGGTAAAACCAGGGAGTCGAACCGCTTGTCATACGGGTTCAGGTTCGGTTCGGGTTCACATCGTTTTGTTTTGAAGGGTTCGGGTTCGGTTCAGGTTTTTAAAAATGAATATTGTCGGGTTCGGGTTTTGTTCCGGTTTGGGCAAACTATCCGGTCCGAACCGGTTTGCGGTTTTTAAACCGGTTCAAATTTTCATTCGTTTCAATTTAATTCTACCTATCATCTTCCTGGCCTTATCAAACTCCACAAGATTTTTGACCGTGCACTGTTATTTTTGACACGCCCTATAAGTGTTATCTCGCGTATTCTTCAGTGCGCTGTTTTGAAAAAAAATCACAAAATATAAAACATACTGCATTTTTTACTGGTTCAGTTCCGGTTCGGGTCCAACGCCAAACAAAATATGGGGTTCAACTCCGGTTCGGGTTTTTAGAAAATCGTAATTGGCGGTTCGGGTTCGGTTCGGGTTCGACTCCCTGGGTAAAACATCATAACCTTTCGACAGTTTCTTTTGTCATCGCCAGGTGAAATAAAATCATCAGAAGGAATGTAACTCGGTGCCGCACAAATAAAAAACTGTCGAAACCTTGTGACGTTTTACACCCAGTCACTGGCTGTATCATTTGCTCTTAATATTTGGAACCGTAAATTGTATATCTAACATATCCAATGGCTGTATACTTATGGTGTTTGCTACTGTTCCAGGTGTATTGCGATATGGTGTCAAATGGCGGTGGCTGGACAATGGTTGCGTCCATTCACGAAGATATAGGGAGTAGCGATTCATCCATGAACATGTGGCTGAAACCTACTTCATCCGGTAAGTCGTGAAAATATGTTTCTGGTATTTGTGACAAACTATTTGCTTTTAAAGGTGTAGCACTTCTTAACAATTGGGTCAACCTTAAATCGTTCGGCACTCTAGAAGCGGTTTTGACTGAAGAATATAAAAACAAAGGCTTATACGCACTTAATGTAAGTACAAAAACCATCGACATGGATCCTAAAATATGGAAAGGAAAAATTGACTAACGGAAACAAACCGTCTTAAACAAATGTTTGCATTTATACGAGCCTTGACAGATCACATGCATAAATGTTTGCCAGCGAAAATCTGTCCAGCAACTCCTTGTTCGGATAAGATACTTTGTGCATCTCACGGCAGCTCGAGACTTCGGTTTACGTTTTGTTGTATCAGGGACATAACTTGAAATTGTTAAAAATAAGACAAAATACGGAGTCAAAATAGGGACAATATATTTTTCCAAGACATCGCCCTCCAAAGCAAGGACAAACCTTAGAAAGAAGGACTGTATGGCAACCCTGGTTATAGCCTATAACGTCTAATCAGCAGAGATATAATATAAATAATGCTGATATCAATGACATGATTATATTAGAACATGCTCTTAAAACAGGCTTCTTTCTTCAACCTTCTTTGCACCTAAGTAATTGATGTAACAATTGTAACATTTGAACGAAACCATTTAGTATGCAAATACATTTTTTCAGGCCTCGGATATAATGGTATGGCACATGTCAAAATACGTGCCGTTGTCAGCAATTTCGAGTGGTGCCCGTCTTAAATATCACACATCAAACGGCTTTCTTCAGAAATACGGATCAAATCTTCACACTTTATTTGGGCAGTACTTTCCTTTGACTCGGAGCATGGTTCAAAGTAAGCACTGCCACTTACTCACTTTTTTCTGATTCTGTTAGTTAATGCCTTTTTCAGATGTGGCGGGGAACTTGATAGGCTGTGCACAGAATGGACAATGGCGCGACGTGTGGATGGACCGGTGGGACCAGGTTGGCCCAGTTAATCCAGTACCAATAAACCATAGTGACAAGGTGGGTAGATAAACTGTAGTGACAAGGCAATTAGAGTACTAAAATAACATTAACTTTATATAATACAGATTACCATTACATTTGATTCTCAAACGAAGATAGAAATAAACCAGACAGGAACTTACAGGTAGGTGACTCAATTTGAACTCGATTTGCATTTAGAGCCAGGCCTATCCGCGTAAGTTAGTAACAAAACTGTGACGACCTATTTTTGTTGTTGCAATGTGTTGCAGTGTCACAGAGCCATAAGTTAAGTAGCAAGGATTCCATGGGTATCTTCGCTATTCAAGTAACTAGGTTTTCTTTGTTATTCAGATACTTTTTCCTAACTTGTGATATACGTAACTTATAATGAAAGGTGGAAATTGTTGCAACAGTGGCAATAGAACAGGGAATGATTCCCAGAATCAACTTACCAGTTTCTTTTTTTTTGTTATATTTATTGTAGTATTTCGGAAGGCATGACCGTAGAAGCGGCGACACAAAAAACTGCAAATGTTTCCACCACCCTGGTATGGCTTCCGATGCCATCAACCGTTCGTAAACTTCTCCAAATCAGGGTAAAGTTTATTATACTCGCGTGGTATCACACAATTATTAAACATTTACTACTTGAAGATACTATATATACGAACTTTAAAAGTAATTTCATGAGTTAAAACTGCACTGATGATATTCATGATTCATCAATGTCAAATGTTTACAAAACAACATTCACAATACAATTTATATATGATCCCCATGGGGATGCTGCAGCAGTTTTGTGTTTCATTAAGCTTTTTTACTTGTGTAATTTTCGAGAGCAACTTCTCTTCTACATAGGCTATTATCTCCTTAGATTGATTTGGCTTATATCGGCTCAAACCCTGCTTACCAACACGGTTCATTCTACACTGGAGTATATGAGAAGGACTATATGGGAAAGCTTGGAGCGCTGTGCACCGGTCCTTACTGTAATGTAATTTATGTTATTACACATGCCACGGTAAGTAAACTTCTGATGTTTTTCAAAACCATCTATATGTGTGTATTTGTACCATTTGCACGACCATATCTCCAGCAAAAACGTGTACACATGGAATTCATAAAACGAAACCAAACAATTCTGGTTTGGTATGTCACTTTTTGTGTGATATTATGCTCAATACTTGTCCTGCAGCATTGGGGAAAGTTAACCACCAGAGATCGACAACAAACAACAATCTCAAGATCGCAAAATGACACAGCGATTATAGCCGACATAACAAACATGAACTCAGCTACATTGGTTGGATACACAGTATTTCAACGGTAATTTAGAAAAGCCAATCACTTCTATTCTGATCTTAATGAATTGTTTTCTTTTAGAGAATACTATACAAACCCATCCATCTACTATTGGAATCGGGTATTCCTGACCGATATACTTCCTTGCTTTGGTAAGTGTTTGCTGCTTTAATAGATAAAGATTTTCACATCTTTAAACGTATTTGTTCAGACAACGTTCATATCAGCAAAGTGAACAACCTTCCCAGTCTGTCGGTCCCTGCTTCATTTAACATCGGAGAAACGGGATCCAAGAAATCGTATAAGACTACTGGACACATAAACTTCAGGAAATATGATAACGCTGGTTACCCATATCCCATATGTCCTGCAATAAGGTAAAGTTGGGTTGAGTTCAAGTTGCACAATTCACGGTTTTTAAACAATAAACAACAAGTCAAACAGTAATAAAACAACTTTGCACACACAAAAAATTTGCAAAACTATTATGACAAATGTGCTCTTTCCCCTTACTAGTCGAATTCTCAGCCTAATCATTTATTAAATATGAGGTAGCTAGTACAGTAAGTCTCTGGCCAAACCGTATAAGTTAGTCAACTAACCAGTTCTGGTATTAAGAGCTCTGGACCGAAAACCTGTGCAGTTGCGTTTCACTTCCGGATTGGCGCTTATTTGTATCAAATATAGAAAAACAAAAGCTTTTTATCAATTTAAGTAGCACTTTTTTCAGTTTCTAAGCAACGATGTGTATAATTCATTTTTTAAACGTTGGTATTCATGGGTCACCTTTTTTTTTTTTTTTTTTTTCACGGGTATCGACACAGCGGGTTGCACCGCTCCTCGTATGGCCTGTTGTTAATTAATTTTAAGTGTGCCGCACGCGATTAAGTTAAGAAAACTTATGATGTGACTATTTCAGTTCAAAATACGGCGCTTTACCGCCCTCTACTGGTGAGAAAGGAAATGCTTCATCGTTTTCATACATTTTCGAACAAAGCTGCGACAATTCTGGTCAGTTTTGATTTGTATTGATATTGGCAACTTTCCGCTATGCTTTTTTTGCATTTTTGCTTTGATCATAATTTAGTTTACTTGCTATCGTTATGAATATTAGGTCGACTCAAATAGGGTTTTCACAGCATATTCTTGACCAAAAAATGCTTAAAAGTATGGTGCTTTTTTAAATATTTCATTTAGTTATCTAACACTTGTCATATTGTTGTTAATAAATCTGATTATAGGCTATATTTATGAGAAATTTGCTGTTTTTTTAAATACAGGAGTGTCTGCGAATACCAACGGCCTTTCCAACTGGAGTGAATTTTTAACATCAACTATGTTGCTCTTTTATCGCTAAAAGTTTAGTTAAATTCAAAAAGACCTTTGTCAAAATTTTAATGTTTTATGACGCACATATTCATTTCATTCTCATTTGAAAACCTAATCTTTTATAAGTTGAACAGATTAGTGCGCTTTATTGCACTATATTGATGTGTCCTATCAAGCCTTTATTGTCAATTTTACTTCTATATTTGCCACAAACTCATCTTCCGCACACACTATAGATTACATGACCATTGTTTCTTCTTTAAACAGTTAACTTCGAATAAACATCATTTTATTCTCGATGAACGTAGGCTATGATTTATTATTGGTGAGTCTCATTCGGCACAAAGAGCGGTAAAAACTTATACAACTTTCCTGCATTGTTTTCTGTGGGTAGGACAAATTTGAAAACGCATTGTGGATGGCAGTAGGAAATTCAAAGTAATTTGCAGAACACAAATTCAAAAAAAGTTAATTACGGAAAGTTAAATTAGAATATTGGTGTTGCCCATTATGATAGTGTGTTCATTGCATCAAAATTTACATACTATTGGAGGAAAAAAACACCAAGACGGAAACGGTTTTTGTATGACGTAAATCGAGCTCCAGACGTCAGCATTTAAATAGGTAATTGGTTTCGAAAGATAACCATGTTACACTCAAGAAAACACTGTTAGGTGTTTCCTACCTAATGAGCAGGAATCAGCACTTCTCTTTCGCACGTACTCAAATACAGTTTACCATTATTCAAATAGAACAAGCAAAAGCGAAAGATGACGAGAAAAAAGTGAGAGTGTTTTTGCATGGGCGAACAAGTTATTCAAGTAAAGCAAGTTTGCCACTAAATATGATGCAAACCCATAATGCTTTAAAAACATCGTAAACCTAAAGCAAGATTGCAAAAGTTGCAGCCACGAACTATCAACGAAATGATTGAAGTTGTGACGCTAGTTGGCTCCGTTGACATATAATTACAAAAAGGAGTTTTGATGACGCAGCCTAAATTTCCGGCGGAAACGACATTCAAATGCGTGTCATGATTCCATGGATAATGCTTACTAAGTCCAAATATCGTTCATTATGATACTAAGTACCGTATTTATTAAAACATGTGAATAACCTTTGACCGAATGATGATCGTTTTTTATATTTAACGCATGTCAAGATATTTATATCTAACGCATGTCAGAAATTTAGGTTGGTAAGATCATGTTTATGCAGCGCAATAGTAGTAGAAAAAGGGCACAACTTTGGAAGAATAACTCTTCGTGACTGACACGCAACAAAGCTGCCACGAATTGAAGTCGTCCCCAAGCTGACAGTCGAGACATCCGTGTAGGTTGGGTAGTTTCCTCACAGATTAAGGCGAGTAGCACGTTCAACACAATTTGTTTATGTTGAGGGTTTTGTCGAGGGAAATTATTGAAGCACTAAAAGATGGATGAAAACACCAAAGCCCAACAAGGTACAGGTACCTTTTTTTTTTTTTTTTTTTTTTTTTTTTTCACGGGGTTCGAACCCAGGACTCTCCCGGGGACGAATCCCGATCAGTGTTTTTTTATGCCTGTATATGGGTCATTACACCCTTTGATTAGACATTACAATTGATTAAATACTTTACATAAATTTATATTTGTTATTCCCAGCACGTAGGCCAGGAAAGAACAGTTCACGAGATTCAGTCGTTTTTGCACCACTTCTGGTCATCTTACTGCTGACAGTTCTGGTGGTTGCCATTAGCGTTGGATTTGGAATTCAAATGGTATTTAAAGATGTATACATATTGAAACTGCTTTATTGAGCACTAGCGGATAACTACCAGCATAAAGTAAATTTGTGTCCAAATTGGCAATTTCTAACTTATATATTTAGAAGCTACTAAATTCGTTGGCATTTTCAACTAAGCTTACCAATTATATGTCTAAATGAAGTCCAAAACACTAAAGAAACCTGTAAAATATAATATACAGACCCAAATAGAAACAAATACTTAAAATGTTCGCGCAAGAAATGTTTACAGGACTAAACAAAATAACACATAACTCGTAAGCTTTTTATGTGCACTGATAGATGAAGACATCAACAGCGGATTCAGTGAAACAGGCAAGTGTTCAAGGTAATGCTGCAGCATCTACATGTAGATCACATTATGTTGGTGCTTAAATGTTAAGATTCTGTTTTCTTTGAAGATCATCAGTCCGGTTCTTGCTCAAAGCCAACATTCAAAGATTGCAAAGACGCTTTACGTCAAGGCTACAACATATCAGGCCTCGTCACCATAAAACCCAATGACTACACATCCGCTTTTCAGGTTCCTTTTTTTCTTAATAATCCTGTAGCGTGCGTATTTTCAAGTCATTCGTTCGTTAAATTTTGCTTTCAGGTATATTGTGACATGTCGTCCGGCGGGGGTGGCTGGACGTTGGTGGCGTCGATTCATGAAGACAGTATAATATCTCACTGCAATGACGGAGACAAGTGGTCAAGAACCTCACCGGAGGCAACTAGTTAGTTTAGCTTTTACAATATTGTAGAAAAACAAACTAATGTTCTTATTTTTCTACAGTGTATGAAAACTGGTTAAACCTCCTATCATTTGGCAAACCGGAAGATGTAACTGGGGATGATTATAAAAGCAAAGCCTTGTACGCTCTTAACGTAGGTTAAAGTATTTTTTGTTGCGTATTCGGTCCTTGCAATTAAATAAATGTAGTTTTTCATAAAAAATGGATTTTTTTCAGGCTTCCGACATAATGATATGGCATGTGCCTAATGATCTGGGACTATCATCAATTTCAAACGGTGCATTCTTCAAATATCACACAACAAACGGGTTTCTTCAGAAATATGGATCGAATCTCCATACTTTGTTTACGCAATACTTTCCTATGTCACGATTTAGCCCTCAACGTCAGTATATTTTTTTACTAATCCTTGTCTTCCTTTTGGTCAATATATCTTTTTGTTTAGATATAACTGAGAAAGCGATTGGTTGTGTGCATGCAAATGATTGGGCATATTATCTATGGCAGTCCTGGGAGCGACGTAACCCTATCAAACCAGTCCAAATTGATAAACTCGATAAGGTGTGTAACTTTATCATGAGCTACCTATTTATACTTACAATCTTAATCCTTGCAGATGACTCTCCATTTTAACGGAGAAAATGCGATCAGCATCAATCAAACAGGAAATTACAGGTTGGTGGCAAGTATTTGATTTATCATACTTTATGGCGTGTTAGGGTCCTCGCGGTATTACTGTATACGTTGATTGGTGTTACTCGTATTGTTTTCTTAGTATTTCGGAAGAACAACAGATCGAAGTGTCAACCGAGATAACAGGGACAGATGCAACCACTCTAGTTTGGATCCCATTGCCCAAAAGTGCAGAAGATTTCAGTGTTAAGGTCAGTCCCACATCCTTCCTTGACAGCTAATTTGGGCCACCTTCCATCTAAGACAAATGGAGAAGAAAGTTCTAACCCCAGTCGTGTTTACTCGCACGGCGCCAATCTCACTTTCTTGTGAGTTCCCGTCACATAACTCTTTATAATACGGTGTAGCAGCGCGTTCAGTCATCATCCACCAATTGTGCTCACCACTGTTTTGCACTCCATAACGTTTTAATTTTGCGCAGCTATTTCCGGCTTGGTGATTGTTTTAGTGCAATTGTGTCACTATGCCGTCTTTTAACAAGCAAAATAAACTCAACTCGACTCAACTCAAGTATTATCAAACATTGGCCTGCTTGAGGTACTTGACTTAGGACCAAGCTACAAGTTCATACTTTCATTTATGTTTGCTGATTCTTTTGTGTTGGCTGCAATTGGAAGTTAGTTAAACATCAATGAGCATGTAATTCCTTGTAAATACGTTACATTTGGAATTAACTAGTCCTAGAGTGTATCTAAGGTTTCCGTTGAGTTTTTGCTAACTGGTTTCGCATCAGGTTGATTGGGGAACGTTTGGTGAAAACGCAGAATATTGGACTAGTTCAACCTCATACCAAGAGTATTCCGTAAGTTTCGGGGCTCAGTGTGCTGGAGCATTTTGCAAGGTTCTTTCTGCTGTCACCAATTCTAGAGTAAGTATAGGTATCTAGTTTTCATAAAGAGATACTGCATTGCCACCAGTTGCACTGATGAGCATTTAGAGGTTAAATTATAGTGCAATGTCTCCCACGTATTTGAATTTCATTAATGGAATTGATGGTAGACATAGTCTAAACCACTGTGCCCCTGCCTTAATGCTGGGCAAAAGGTTTTTATATAACACAATTTGATAATATAATTGTGATAACCGAATCAAGATAAACATCACATAAAATAACACTAACGAATTTCATTTTTGCTCACATCTTTTTTGTGATGTAGAAGTGGGGAATCACCTCTTCGTCTTCTCCCCAGTCAATAAACTTTTACCGACGAAATAACCGAACAAATATTGAACTTCAAATCAAGAACAGAGATCAAGCAACAATGGTTGAATATTCAGTTTTTCACAGGTAATCCATACTTGATTTGTATTAAAGTTATTCAATCACTTGCTTCAACTATTCTTTTCAAGAAAATACAATGTGTCCCTGGACATCTACGATTGGGATGATGTTGTAAAAAATGTGGTATTCTGCATACGTAAGCGTTCGGTGCCAATGCACAATCGAAAAGCAATCTTAATTTAAACCTTGTAAATTAGGTTCCACACCGAGTAAAGAATATGAAGGCCTTCCGACAAGTTTGTCTGTTCCTGCTACTTTTATCAAAGGGAACATGAATGACTTTCCATCAGAAGTTACTCCTGGTTTCATCGAGTTCAGGAAATACAGCCCTTACGGATATCCTTTTCCAATATGTCCTGGAGTCAAGTAAAGTTGCATGAATTCAAAATAATGTCACAGCGGATCTCAAAAGATCTGTATTCCGAGGGGGCACTGATGTAGTGTCATTAGAAATATCTAACGACATGAAACCAATATTTGACTGTGGGGTAACTCCTTTTCTTTTAAAGTTAGATTTATCATGAGTGGATGTGCTATCGCATTCTTTATTTAATTGACTATTTCCCACTCGGTATTAGTGTCTATATTGAGGCCAATCCGAGTACCGGTACTTTATACTTAATTCGGCTTGCTGAATTTGTTACCAAACAACTAACAAACTTCAACGATTTGGAAACTAAAGCTGGTTTACCGTTACCCATTCTTATGATTCCAAATTACACCATATCGGGCACTGTCAGTGTTAAGGCAGGCAGATTCTTTCAATGATTTAAGATTTGTACCGTTTGTCTGTTTTTGTTTTTTAAAAATAATAGCTATCCTGATAGATACTGGATTTTTTAACGAATAGGGGGCCACCGGTCCTAATGGATTACTAAAGGAGGGCACGATCTATAAAAGGTTGAGAACCACTGTGATAGTATATGTCACAGGTACGAAAACAATATCAACGAAATCGATGTTAACACAATTATTGGTGAATCTCTTTAGGTTGGAAGGAAATGCTGACCCAACTTTGTATTGCCTTGGCGGGATATCAAAAGATTCAACGTTTTCGCCACACTGGGGCTGTGGAGATTTCTCTGGTAATAAATAATACTTGACTTGGTTTAGTGTAAAATTCAAAAACCAAAACAATGCTTTTTGTGCTTAGTATCAAGTAACATTTAATTTACAAATTGTCGGCAAGATTGTGTGCCTAATTTTTTGCAAACAAAAATCTTAATTCAATGTTAGACATTTTTATCTTAACAGAACATTGTATTTTTCAAGTCAAATGCAGTTCTAGTTATCCCTTAAAAAACGTTTTACACTAACAGTTTATATATTTTGTTTTGGCAGATTGGGGCGATCTTGACGCACACAAAGTAAAGCGGGCCAACTCTACTTCTGGCGTTGAAGTGACCGACTTGACCTCAACGATTTTGCTTTTTTATCGTTAAACGTTTGTCATGTTTCCCTATTGTGTATACTTGTTTGGGAACTAAGTTTTTTTGCCAGAACTCAATTAATCTTCAAAATTAGATTTGGTCGTTGTAGACAACACTCCTGTTGTTTAATATAACATGCTAAAGAGCGATCAAAAGCAATCGTTTTTACAAATTTGTGATTGCTGCCAGTGTAGTTATACCTCTTAAAATCTTTTAATGGGAATTATGCGCACAGGTGGTCGGCGTGCTTCATTTTAGAACATAGAATAAAACTTGTATGTTTGTAGACACGATTTGTGGAACAATATTACATGTTTGTTGCATTTCCCTGAGCAATCTTACATTGGTAACGCCGCTCTTTGCAGAACGTATATTTTTTTTGTATGTAATATATAGGTTGAGTGTAATTATACAGACAAACAAATTTCTCTTTCCCCTGACTTAATTTGTTTGGTTAAAAACCACACAATGTGGCTATTTTGTCACGCATAATCCCTTCCTTTGATTTTGCTGCTGGTGAACACAGAAGCCATAATACGAATGAAAGACTTCTTTAAGATCTGGACATTTATCTACTTATTTGTGTCCATTTATTGGATAGTAGGCCCTATAATATAGGGCCTATATATAATTAAACATCACATGTATTCACTACATGTAAGGTACAAGTGCGATTGACAATACTACGGCAACATACCAAGTAGAAGGACTGGAGCAACCTTTTTTTTTTTTTTTTTTAAAGTCTTTAAAACGTTTGAGCAAGGGACATGTTCATTTTAGAACATTAAGAGCACTAAATTGATTTGGAATAGAACATTTGCAGCACCGTAAAACATTCAACAAATGTCAATAGAAAACAGATTGTTTGCAGTATAGAAAATATCAGTTACCTACTGCAAATCACTTTGAGCAGATTTGCAATTCGAACACGTTGTTGATTTTATAAAGATTTTGTTGAAAATTCATTTAATATATAAAGGGAAAACAATCATTGCAATTTCCGAAATTCTACACTTTTTGTACAACTTTAAAACTTATTTCAAATCAGCAGCAATTTCTTTACATCGTATAAAATTTCAAAGTTTAGAGAAGTAAAACAGATTTGACTACGTTTTAATGAGTGAAAAAAACACACACATATGGTATAATTGAATCACGTATCAGGTCATTCAAGTACATTATACAATTTAATGGATTCTTGTTCGTTTGGAAATAGCTAACAAAATAAATTATTTAACAGGAAGCGACAAAACACAACGTATTGTTTGGAAACGCCAGCAGCATATGGCTCTTCGGTATAAATCTATTAATTACGAAACGTCATGTTCGTACATCAAACGCAATCGCGCATATTCATTGCGAAGCTATGAAATTGAAATAATCAGCCATGGTTCAATTTTTCATAGCTTTTCTATGCGTTATGTTTTGTTTTGTCGTTTGCAACTAATAATTTATTCTGTGATTTGTACAAAGAAACACCTGATCTGTATAATGGTTCAATAAACCTGAATGTACTGAAACTCCATAAAATGCGTCCAACACTTGGGGGTTTGCTGGACTCTTGGTTCGAGAAAAGTTCGGGCTTAAGTTTAAATACAACGGGCTTGATTCAGGCTCCACTTGACACTCGGCCACATGCGTGCCGTAATATAATCGTGGTATATTAACTTAGAGCATTGGTTCTCAAACTGTTTGTCATAACGGTGCCTTCGCATTTTTCTCGAGCACTCGCGATCTAAGCAAAAAGATATCAATGAAACTGAAAATACCATAGCAAAATAGACTGTGGAGTTAACCACTAAAATTAATTTGTCTGTTTCAAAAGTGTTCCTACAACAACATGTAGGGTGAATTTAGTTCTGTTTCGTAAGATTACCTCGCGTAGGAATGTTTCGAAAACAATTTATTACGTCACAAACAGGACTTAAACAATAATAAAATTTTGCGCGAACAATCATTTCTGTTTGTCACTTCAAAATAAAGCAAAGGACCACTTCTTGTTGCGGGGAACTTTTTTGTCAAAATTGCTTTTACAGTCACAGAATCTGATATTACGTAAAATTGTAAAAATACTTCAAGCCCTTCGCAGTCCCTCTGAAATCGCTTGACGAACCCCTTAGGCAGTGGTCGGCAACCGCCGGTCCGCGGCCTGGTAGCGGTCCGCGAGGAGTTCGTTACCGGTCCGTATAATTTTTTCAGGTAAAATGCTACAAAACATTTTGCCTATGTATCCAGGGGAAGATAAACTAATTTAAGCGTTTTCATTGCTAAATGTTTGTAGTTTTTTAAGGCCGGTCCGCGATAAAATTTCACTTTCAAAACCGGTCCGCAGTGCAAAAAAGGTTGCCGACCCCTGCCCTAAGGGACCGCGAACCCCAGTTTCGAACCGCTGTTAGAGCTTTACATATTAATTGAAATCTGGTTCCTACTTATATTTTCGTATATGGGCCAAGTTCGAAACCCAGTTTTAGATCTGCTTACAACTCTTTTTAAATCACTTGATGCACAGGGGTATGTGTGTATGTAAACGTAAAGTTTATGCCATAATCTGCTTACATAACAAAATGAGAGCAGTTCTTGCCGTATATTAACACTGATAGCTACAATTTCGGGAGATCGGACAAAAAACATTTAAGGCAACTTTTTGTGGCGAACAGTATTTGGGAAATACGAAATCTTAAGAGATGAGCTTGAAACTTTATCGTGTAATTATTATGTCCTGCACTCCCTATACCTTTTACCCCCATTAATCCGAACCCCGTTAATCCGGATCTTCGCCTACTTAACGAATCGATACGGTTTTGGGGGGTTATATTATCCGAAACTTTGCCCAATCCACATAAAATTCTGTTGGTAACTTGTTACACTATATTGTTTCCCATTATTTATTACATTATAACTTATTACGTACATAGACACTCGGTTAAATCAGGTCATTATTTGCGCGCGAAAAACGTAACAAATGATTTTGAACAAATCAATATCAACATGCGTTAAATTGTATCTAAATTTTGTGTTTTTTAATGGTATTTTTTACTGGGTCGGTACTGATTCGATTAAAAGTGATATGCACTGATCACCCAGCTTATCGGATCAACCAGATCTAAGCCAATTTTTGGGCCTCCGAAATAGCCGTTTTCTGTATGTGTTACTTTTACGTTTTTTGATTTTGTCACCATTGTATGACGTCATAACATATTTCTATGCCGTTTCGCTGTAACGAATTCTCGAGGAGACGTGGGCCCACGCGACTGAGAAGTCCGCAGATGGAGTTGGTGTTGAGCGGTGGTTCTGTCGCGACTGTATGCGCTGCTTTTGTCGTTTTACTCTTTTATCTTTTTAAATACAAGTTTAATTTGGGTACTGACAGCCCGTTATTACAGCAGAACCGAAAAAAGGCGCAACATCACCAAAAAATGATCTAACTTACTTCTTTTTGTGTTTATTTGTCATTTTTTATTTTATTAAACCCAACACATGTATCCATCGAATGAATGATACAACTCTGATGGATATGAAAAAGCACTTAAATTAAGGACTGTGTAACTTTTGTTTATTTCATAATCGTTAAACTTTTGAGCTAGGGACATGTTCATTTTCCACCATTGAGATGACTAAGTCAATTTGGAACAAAACAATTGCAACACTATAAAACTTTTAACAAAAACACGGAACAAATGTCAATAGAAATACATATTGTTTGTACAAATGAACATCACAATGTTATGTTGATTATTTCGATGCATCCATATCGGATAAGACGGTGGTTATCTTTACATCCTTTTCCCAAGCATTGTAAATAATTCTGAGTCTACCTCGATTTTCAACTCCCACAGCTGCATCACCTTTGTAAGCAGATTCAGACAGAACCACTACTTTCGTAGTTTGTGTGCTTGACAACAGTTTGAAGGGAAACAACCTTGTGCCGTAATCAGGGAAAGAACATATCAAAGCGGCCACATTCAATATAAAGTTTCCAAACACGATATGACTAATAAACATTTCCGAGACGTATGTTTTTAGATTTTGCAAAAACACCATAGCGACAGTGATCAATAAATCTGACACAACGCACACAGCAGCGGTGCTTGCACAACGAACATAAACCGTATTGACATCTGACAAATGTGAGAAGTATTTGCAAAAAGGTAAAAACAAAAGTAACAACAAGATTAGTTGTGAAATTGTGAAACCTATTCCGCTGATAATAAAAAGTAACATTGCTATTGGGTGTTCCCCACATATATGGGTTCCCACGGGTGCCAATGAGTCGATGGGAATGGTAAGACCGAGCATAACAGAAAACGTTGATATCCCGAAAATCACTGTCAAACTTAACTTTTGAGCCATCCTCGTCCATATTGCTGTAGTGTGCACTGAGTCGTAAACTGAATGTTGTCGAAGCCACAAAGACAAGTAGACTGAGAAGCGAGAAATTACTAAGCACAGGCGAAATGGGTTATTGAACCATCTGCAAACTGCTACTGAAGTAAAGATGCGGGTCGTTTCAACCACTTGTGGCGCCGAGAAGAACAGCAGCATAATGCTAGACAATGTGCATAATCTGTTGTTCAGCTTTAATCCTGTTTGATTTGAATTAAACTGGTAGACTGCTGATACTATCGTCAAGTAAAGTGCGGTGAGAATCAAAAATCCAAGCAAACTCCATTCTGCAGCTAACATTGCAGTACTTGGCGCAGTTGCGTTTACCACGCTAAGTGATGTGTTGTTTGTCATGCTTTATGCGAAGACAAGCAGTTTGACAACTCTACTGCAACAAGATAATAAAAAATAACAGTTACTTGACGAAACCAGCTACTACTAAATGTTTTATTTAAGTAGCCACAACTCTGTTGAAGCAGATTTGCAATTGGAATACGTTTTTGGTTTTGTAAACAGTTTAAACTTTTAATTTAGTTGAATTATTTTTCTGCCACACCAAACCTTATTTTAAATGTACGGCAAGTCTTTTACCTCCTATGAAATGTTGTGCTTGCGCAAACTGTTAAGAGTCTATATATGTCTATTTCTGCTGTTACCTCTTTTTTCCAAACCAACTGCATTAAGAGTAAACCGTTCACTACATTTAAAAGCTCCGAGAAGTAAAACATATTCGACCACGTTTTAATGAAATAAAAAGCCACATATGGCACAAAAGACATTTGTTGAATCATGTTTCGGTTGATTCGGGTACAATGGAACAATTTAATGGACTCTCGTTTGTTCACAAATAAGTGACAAAATAAAATATTTAACAGCAACATATTGTTTGGGAACGCAATCATGGCCATTAGGTATAAAATTCAAAAAGCTGATGTGATCATATGTTGCTCTCTACATACGTATGTTTTACTGCTCGGATAATATTAGAAGAGCTTAACCCCTAAACAAAACAACCGCGTTGAAAAGTATTTCAAAAAATATCATGTGAATATTGTCAAGAACCACCCACTTTTTTTCATGCGGTTGCCTGTATTGGCCGTGACGTTTACGACGCAGTGCGCTGTTTTGTTTTTGACTGCGGTGTTAGCACCCATAACATTACCAGGGACAAATCCCGATTAAGGTTTTTGTTGTTGTGGATATGCCTCGTATACTTTCCTTAAAGCATCGCGCACCCTCATTCTACAGTCACGCGATTCGTTAGTTGTACCGCATTCATTACTGTTTTGCCTGTAGTGACTACGTTTCGTGTGTGTTATGTAAATTTACAATTTTCCAAACTACAAATGCTTCTTTCGGTTAATCGTTATTCATTCTATTTTACTGTTCGAGCGAACAATGTAAAGAAACACAACAGTTTTCATGACTGTATGAGGTTCAAGCGCCCGGGCCGTTTCGGCCAACCATTGGTACGATGTTTTTTTTTAGTTTTTATTTTATTACCATAACAAGTTAAACGAGAAAGAATACAAACAAGGCAAGAAATACGCTAAGTCAAGTACGCGACAATCAAAGGCCGGACCACTTACGTAGAAATCAAAACGTTTGTTCGATATAACTGCAGTTAGGAATTCCGAATGTTTTAGCGTTTCAAGGAAATAAAGAATTCTTTGCAAAGTTGGTTTACTTAACGCGGATTTGCACTAAAAAATCACATATCGCGCACGTTCATGAGTTCCAAATAAACATAAAGTAGCATGAGGCCTAACATAAATTTACCAATTTGCTGGAAATCCACGATGTAAAATTTTCCCAATACTTTGCAGTTACAGTGCATGAATTAAGATAGATGTAGAAGTGTTTCTGGAAAAGTTTTACAGAAAACGCGCTGATAAAATAGGCCCTGGAAGCCAAGGACTGCTACCTGTATGAAGTCGAGTACGAGGTGTTGAAAGAAAGGCGCTTTGCGCCACAAGAACAGTGGAAAGCACGCTTAGTGCCGCAGGGATGAACTGGTTGGGCGCGTGCAACCAGTGAATCCAGTCCCGAATTTACTTACGCACTCCGTGCTTTAGGAGACATCGCCTACCACAATGGTTCCGATGCCGCGTTAAGAAACGAGATGTTTTACGGGACTTTGCTGCGAGGTTAACACGACCGCCGCTTGGCCAACTCGATTCCGTCTCTTATCAAATACTCGCGCGATTTTGCGAGTGCGGCTCAATTGGTTATTGCCCATACCAGCTCTCTCGTTATTGAAGTATACTTAGCTGCGGTGGAATAAAATACTCCGGATACGGGAATGATTCTTAAAAAGCTCGAAGCTATGGAAATCCGAACCTTGCAAAGAACCGACGAGGGCCATCTGCGCCATGGAAGCAGAAATAATGACGCTAAAGAGGACTAGCGAACAATTACGGTACAGCCCAGTACATTTTTGCAGATGGCCACTTAAAACGTGAATGTCCATTTATAGGTACGACCAGCGCAAGTGCGCGTGGCCCTAAGGGCCAAGGGCAATTGACTTCTTGCATTTCTAGACACGCCGACCTCATACGAACTAAACGACAGAGAAAGGCACAATCACAGGCCAGGAAGGAACAGATTCGGCCAGTCGGCGTCAACAAGCCTGTCAACTCCCGTTCGGCTTCAGCCCCGGCTCCTGCGCGATTCGTGAGTTTACAGGTAAACAACAAATATGCATGTGAATGCCGGTTCCAGATCTACTACAATTATCTCAAAAAATGACAGCAACTAGGTATCGGGAAACAACAGACAACCATTAACCAGTAGATTAATGTTGGCTAATGGAGCTGAACTGTCGCTCGAAGTCAGAGTAAAACTAATGATCAAAGTCTGTGCTCTTCTGGCAGAAACAGATGTTTACGCCGCAAAGGATCTAAAGCACGACGTTATATTTGGTTTGGACTTCGTACAAGGTCACCAATGCAGGAGATGCTAACACTACAATACCTTATCTGACGGTGAAGCAAAGGTCCCACAGTTCACCCATACCAGACCTGAGTGCGGTTGATGTTTGCCTTATAGAGGATATGGAAGTCCCCCTTTTTACAGAGGTACGTGTGTCTGGTCGCATTTGTTATGGCCAACCTCTTGAGCTTGCAAGTTCGTTTCCCGTGTTTTTAGAAGAGTTTTCTGGTTTCACCGAAAAATATGGCCTAATGACAAAGGATAATTTTACCTAGTGAATTACGGGTTTACCTATAGTGAATTATGGCACGCCCTCCAGGTGTCTGCCTTTGGCAATATTTATTCATACCAGCCAGAAACTTGTATGGTCGTTGAGAGACTCAACGATGCGTGTGATCCGCCGAACTCTTACTCGCGCTGAACGAATTACGCTGTAGTGTTTGCAACCAAACTAGATCGTTACTATCGATTTGCCAAAAGATTTCTAATTCGCACTGATCGTGCTTTAGGTGGCTATGGAGGTCCAGGGAACTGTATGATCAATGCGCCTGGTGGGTCGAGCCCTTGTTGTCTTATTATTTTGTCATTTCTCATAGACCAGGTGATAAGCACTGCAATGCGGATGCTTTGTCGCGACTAAACTTGGAGAAAGAGGGTTTTCTAGACACGCTAGTCCAAAGTGCTTCGGATCACACAATAGAAGAGGTCAGCGTTGTCGGTTTTTACTTGACCAAATAATTTGTATGCCTTTGTCACCCAAACATAACCTCTAGTGTTTTTTTGGTTTAGGGCAAATACTTTTATTTTCTCAAACAAATGTTTTTAATGGTGTAATGCGAAATATTTTTTTTAGTTGTACACAAATTCGAACTTATAAATGAAAATTGCCGTTTGAAATGCCTAAGATCAACTAATTGATTTTGCGAAGTCAATCTTGAAATGATTCAAAAACAAAATTGCACGTTACGACTTTACGTGTATCGCATAATACCTTGGTCAAACAGATAGTTTTGGTAACACTATAAGTTTGTATTGAGTATGTTAAACTCACCAAATTTCTATCCCATATTTAAAATTTTAATCAATATATCGTTTACTGTGCCACACGAAACTGCTTCAAGCCCAGCAATGTAGGCTGCAGAATGGAGTTAATTTAGAATTTTGACTTACACTTTGTTGACGTGGGCATCGGCAATTTAATTGAAATCCACCAGGGTTAAAACTAAACAACAAGGTGTAAACATAATCTTGCAGAATGTTACCCTAGTTTATAAAGTCAAGAATTGTTGGTAATAAACTTTTTAAGTGTTTAAAAATACAAAGAAAAATATATACTCATTTCGCTTTTGTTTTACGTGCTCCTTGGGTGTACCAAAGTTTTTTTCTTCTTGCTGAACTGCTGCACATAATCCATTGTGATTAACCAATATTGGACATTTCATTGTGATTTACTAATATGTTAAAGCCAAGTCTCTCACATTTAATTTATCACGATATTTTCTGACAACGGAATTTGACGGACATTAGAAAGTACGTTATATATAAAACACTTAATGAACATTTCGTGCCGGAAATTCAACGCATTAGATACAAAGTCATGTGGTTACAAATCGTGCAGACAGAATTACAGCATTTCTTTGATTAGTTGTTGCAAAGAGGAGCACATGTAACCAGTTTGCAGTAGAAATCTGAACAAGATGTACGAAAACGTCGCAAGCGTGCAAAGCAGAGGTTCCATAGGTAAGGGTTTGTTGACAAAAACAGACAGAAAGACTTAACTTTGTTTGTTAGATTTTGAAAGCGAATCCGGAAAGCAAACTTCACACGAGTCAGGCATTTTTGCACAACTATTAATAACTTTACTGCTGACAGTTCTTGCGGTTGCCATCAGCGTTGGATTCGGAATCGAAATGGTATTTTAATTTGTTATCTGGCTATAAGGATTTTTTCATTTATTTTTTATGCTTGTTTTAGAAAATTTTCATTAAGGGGTTAGTGCCGTTAAAAAGATGATCACAAACTTTTTCAACCAATAATCAAGATTAATTAAGCTTATTAGTCAAAAACATAACCCCTTGAAACACGTATTTAGAGTAGGTGTAAAACTGTGTTCCAAATCTTCACTGTTCCCCATTAGGTGGAAATACAGAGAGTGGAAGAGATGTCTATATCAAGTGTTGAAGGTATACAGTGTATATCGTAAAATAATTGTCTATAAGCAGCATATTTTACAAACATTCAGATTATTCCTATATTTTAAAGATTTTCACCAAATCGAGTCCGGCTCTTGCACTAGCCCAACATTTAAAGATTGCAAAGACGCCTTAAGTCAAGGTTACAAATTCTCAGGCCGTTTTACAATTAAACCCAATGCCAACACTTCGTCCTTTCAGGTGATCTTTCTTTGTTTGCTTGTACGTTCATTTGGTGCTATATATATTTTTTGATTTCAGGTATATTGCGACATGTCTTCTGATAGTGGTGGTGGTTGGACGCTGGTAGCTTCAATTCACGAAGACGATGTATGGAGCTTAGGTTCCGGAGATATGTGGACATCTGGTTGGTTTTGAAATGTTTTCAAGTAATTTAAACTAAACTATTGTGATAATGCAGCGTACGACAACTGGTTTAATCTGCTAACGTTTGGCAAACTGGAAGATGTAACTAGTGCAGATTTTAAAAGCAAGGCCTTGTACGCTCTTAATGTAAGTACAACAAAAACATTTTCTTTGTATAACTATCTCTACCTTAACTACCTTAGTTGTGTTGTTTGTTGCAAACTGTCCAAACTGTCATCACATAAACGTTTGCTGCAATCAAACTCAAGGATATAAAATGCAATAATAACTTATTACAAGATAATAGTGTACAGAAACCATTGGTTTGTGGTGCATTAACTCATCAATACAGTTTTCGCAGGCCTCGGACATGATGGTATGGCATGTGCCTAATGATCTGGGACTATCATCAATTTCAAACGGTGCATTCTTCAAATATCACACAACAAACGGTTTTCTTCAAAAATATGGATCGAATCTACAAAGTTTGTTTACGCAATACTTTCCCTTAACCCGACTTAGCAGTGAATGTCCAGACAACTTTACCAGTCATCCCGAAAGTAAATGCGCTCTTAATTCAGACATATTTCAAAAAGTGTCAGATTGTGTGCAGGAAAATGACTGGGACAACCTTTGGCGCCGTCCATGGGACGAAAACGATCCGAGTCCAGTTTATGAATTGGATAAGGTGCGTTAATTTTGTACATCTGGCAATGTTAGCGACCGAAAACAATCCTGATCTTGCGCAGATGACCCTTCAGTTAAATTCGCAAAAGACAATGAATATAAACGAGACAGGAAGTTACAGGTTGGTCATAAATCTACTTAATTTTCTCGTTTACTTTCGTATCACTGTCCTTTCATATTACTGACCAAGTAAATAAATTGTGTATTCATTGTACACCAAATTTCCGTCTATTTTCTTACTCTTATTCTTGTAGCGTTCCGGGTTTCAACTCAATCTTTGCTGCATCACACACAACAAGCCACGTTGCCAGCAATGTAGTTTGGATTCCGTTGCAACGCAACGCTGTTGATGTCAATGTCAAGGTTCGTGAATGATGGTTGAACAGTACCAAGCGAAATATGGTTTGTTTCAACTTATCAGGCTAAGCCACATCATTTTGAGTTGCGCTGATTTTTAGGAGGGTGGGGGAAGTAAAATAAGCGTGTTTGGTCTACAGTGGTTCTCAAACTTTTTTTAGTTGCGACGCCATTGGAAAAGTTTTTCTGGACTTGCGACGCACCAGCAAATAAAAGTTAATGATGAAACTTATTATTAAAGTTGTGTTTATTGATACAACACCAAATGCCACGAAACGAAACTATTCTGCGACGCCCTTGAAAAACTGAAACGACGCACCAGGGCGTCGCGACGCACAGTTCGAGAACTACTGGTCTAGGACAATAAATAAGTAATTACTATTATGGGTACAAATTATGATGCTCTATTTTCGAAATCATAGTACGCCAGGCCTAATGAAGGCGTTATACCGAATCAGCCAATCACCAAGGATTCCCATATGGCAAGGCGTAGATTAGAAAAATCTGAATTTCTACCTTACGCCTTGCCATAAAGGACTGCTTGGTGACCGGTGATTTGGTATAACGCTTTCATTTCGCTCCCTACAGTAGCAGTTTTTCCGTGTTTACTGTTGTCCAGGGGCGGCTCGTGCTAGGGTGCTGCGGAGCTGCAGCACCCCCTAGATATTTTTACTTAATACACCTACCATAATATTACAAATAGCTTTCATTATTTTTATTTTTTTTATTCCTTAGCAATATATAATAAGCATAATTTCCGACCTAATCACCTTTTTTTTTCATTAAATTTTTTTTTTTGGAAACACTAATGTATATCTATGCTGGAACTGCAGCTCCAGTTTTCTGACGTTTCGTGACGTTTCATGACGTTTTGCGGTTCTGCGCATGCGCACTTTGAAAAGCTACATGCTGGGCGAAATAGGAGCCAGGGTGCTGCGGCTCGCGCAGCTCCACCAATCACGTAGCGTGTGACCTGGGCACCCGGAAGTAGTTGTCTGTTCCGCGTTTATTGTGTGCCAAAGCAAATCACGTGTACCATCAGGTTCGACAATGAGTACAGTACGACAGTTATTCTTTTTTAATCATTTTTACAGTTTTTGATTGAAAGGTTAATCATGGCTTTTCAAGATTCTAATTCGGTGACTGTAAGTGAGCTTCAGCAACTTAAGATTTCGCAGTTATCAAGTGCTGAAAAGGTAAGTATAAAGAAAAAAGGGCGTCCAACGCCTGATATTCAACTTTGTCAGCCAGGAATGAGCCACAACAAGAAATGTATACGCAGATTTAATTCTGAATGGTATCAAAAGAAAAAATGGCTTTGTGGTTGTGAAGTTAAAAATGTACTGTTCTGTTTTCCATGTTTGCTGTTTGGAGGTGATGAAAAATGCTGGACAAAAAATGGTTTTACAAATGTAGCCAAAATAGGTGAGAAAGTAGAAAAACATGAAAAGTCAAAGAAGCATGTGGACAATGATGTTTCACTTTCACTTTTGGGAACTGTAAATATTAAGGAAAAACTTAGTGAGGCGTATATAGACTTTCAATTATTGAACACAACAAAAAAGTGGAAAAAAATCGTGAAATTTTGTCCAAAATAATAGACTGCATTTTGTTCTGTGGAAACTTTGAAACTCCCTTACGTGGACATGATGAAAAAGGTGAGTATTGATATAATGGACATGTACTGTTTGTCTAAACAGTAGCTGCTAAATTGCTTCACAGGAAGTGTTTCTTAAGAATGAACATTCTACAGACAAGATAGTATAGTGACCACCAAGCACATCCTATTGTTGACAAAGAAAAGCTAAGTACTGAAATGAAAATGTTTCTGTAGATCTGATGTTCATGATTACTTTGAAAATAATGTAGATGATGTTTTGACAAGTGAAATTACTAGGATGAAAAATCCTTTTTGCTGTTTCCATGAGTCCTTCAAAGGCAAAACAGTTTGGATGCAAACCTTTGTTAGGAACACCATTATTTCCAAAAGACTTGCACTTGCAGTGCTAGTACTACTAAATAGAAAAACAGTTTCTCAGTTGTCATTTGGAATCAAGGAAGAAGCTATCAATTATCATGCCCAAACTATAACTTTATGATTCATTTTGGTTGTAAAAAGGAAGCACAAGGTTTAATAATATGGTTTAAATTTAAGTGAGAGTGTTGTAAATTTTAAAGCTTGAAGGAGTTTTGCACTTAAAAAAAGCAATCATAAGCTATTTGCCAGCAAATAAAGCAGCAATTATAGCAGTTAAAAATCTGAAAGACAAATAATAGTCTGTAAACAAAAATTCCAAAAAAAGATGTTAAAATAAACAAGTTCTGACACAAATGTAAAGTGGTTGTTAAATTTGTCAGTTATGATACCAATAAACAGCTGTATGGCTAGTTTTTTGTGTGACAATTATAATCTGTGAAGTGTCATATAATATGTTGAAAACGCTGACTGTGACCATAAGGTTACTTAAATGAAACATGGCCATTTTTTTAAATGTTGTCGAACTGAAATACTTCGACCTTTTTCGAATCATTACTTTTTTTTCTATATTCTTGTTGTGTTTTACCGTATTTACAACCGCTTAGTTTCGAGTCTGTGTCACGTGTGTTTTTGTTCCACATTATTACTACATGTTATGGTGTTTATCCGTCGCTGTGCAAGTAAACAAAATACACAAATGATATCGTCTGGTCTGGTGTTTACACTCGTGTACATTATTGCGTAACAAAAATTACGTCACAATGGAGTTTCTAATTAAGATTAGTATTACTTGTTTTTCTACACAAAACAATGGCTAGAAAACTATAAATGTAGGTTTTCTATATATTGCCAACTTATATATGTTCAATAAAGGCTAAAATTTTGAGCAGCACCCCCACAAATTTTAGGCACGAGCCGCCACTGCTGTTGTCTACATACAATATAATCCAAAACCTAATGTATCAAACCCATAGTCAAACAGAATCAATCGTTTATAACAGTTTTCCCAGAATATTGGTAAAATATATATTCTGTTAAAATACTGTGTACAACGGCTGATTCTCTTCGGCCTAGGGTTTTATACATTGGGTTTTGGATTACGTTGGTCTGTATGGACGCTTCAGGACTGACCCCAGTTATGAATTTATGTTCATCTTAGCTTCATTTTTGATTTTGATACAGGTTGCTTGGGGTCGCAAGTCCGCAATTTTAACTGATTCAGTACTTTCCAAAGGCTATAACATAAGTTTTGGAGCAATGTGTGATTACAATTATTGCAACGTTCTCTTTACCATCACCAATTCCGTTGTAAGTTCTTAGTGTATTTGTATTTGTTAATGGCAATATTTTTTTTGTTAAACTACTCCCATTCCTCTTGTTGCGTCTTATCTTTTTTATCCGGAGTGGGGACAATGCCTGAATGCATTGTGCTCACAATGAGTCCGCCTTTTGAATACCTGTCTCATTGCAAGTCTTCTGGATCATTTTATACATTTATTTTATGATTTGTGCCAAGTTAAAGACTTGAATTTGCTACAACCCGTCTCGTTTAATTGGTTTGGAGCAATTTTATTAAAGTTTTATGTGTGGGAAACATAAGTGGTTGAGGCGGTACTAGCTCCTTGGAAAGAAAGCTCACGTAAAGAGCGTGCTAGTTTGATCCAGCTGTGACAAATCATACCAATAGAAAAACAAGTTTTTGCACACCATTTGTGTTTATCCAACAGAAATGGGGAATGACATCTTCTTCCAATTCTCAATCATCAAAGTTTTACCAGAACAACGAACAAAGAGTTGTTGAAGTTCAAATCAGCAATATGACCAGGGCAACGCTGATTGGCTATGTAGTGTTTCAAAAGTAATTCTGTATGTTATATGTTAGTCAGTTATTTAAATTTCGATAACAAAATAAAACAACACTCAGAATATATACCAAGGACCGACACGAATGGGATTGGATTCGTGTTCTAGAATATTTGCCGTGGTGCTTTGGTAAGAAGTGTGTTATTATCAAAACTATTGAAGTATAGCTTAAAACCTTTTCGCTCAGATCATGTTCTAACGAAACGATACAAGATCCCTCCAAGTTTGTCTGTCCCGGTTAAGTTTATCAAAGGAAAAATGGATTACAACCAATCAGATGTTACTCCTGGATTCATTGAGTTCCGAAAGTATGGCAGATTTGAATATCCGTATTCGATATGTCCCGGAATAAGGTGACTTCAGTGACAGAAATGTTAGTGGGTGTGGGAAATGGTAATGCTTTTTACATTTAACTAGTCGTAAGTTCAAACCAAAATGTGATTTTGAAACCGAATGATGAATATGATTAGGTTGAAAAACGATACAGACCCTTCCTTGTATTGTATTGGCGGAATGACATACGCAACATGGTATTCATCTCATGACTTCTATGGTGATTTTTCTGGTTAGTCGTTTTGGTTTCTTCGCAGTGCAGTAAAATATCTAATTATAATGCACTATGCATGCACCAATTTGCATGATCAAAAACCTCCACGACACGAGCATTTCCGGGACTCCAGCTCCACCTACCACGCTATACAGGCTCAGCGGTGAGCTTGTTGAAAGTCGAATCACAAGCACCGTTGCTTGCCTTATATGCTGCCCATGTCAGCTTGTTGGTAGTTGGGGATGGCCAGATTGACCAGTTATCAACCTGTGTCTGGGAAACTATGATTTATAAATTAGTGTGCAGTTCTCGCTGTTCTGCATGAACACTTCAGCGCAGATCCCAGTTATGATTTTGAGGCTATATTTCAAATGCTTCATTGTGTTTTTAAATAGGCTGCCTCAGTATTCTTTTGGGAAAATCATCAAAAATGGTTTTGGCCAGCACCAAACCTTTTCATAGTCGCATTTGCTTCATATGCTGCAACATGCAATTTGCAAATCACTGTAAAAGCGTTTTACTGCCAATAAATCTCTAAAACTCAATCTCAACTGAACTCAAATATTAAATGCTGTGTTTTGAAAGCTCGGAATCTACTTACAAATTTCGCTTCCAAATGCTTTACGCTGGTGCATATTTTAAAATTTTAAATTCAGATGTTTTAGGTAACTCAATATTTAGCACATTTTTTCAATTTAAAATTTTGGAATATCGTGTTTTCACAGCTTGGTACCAACTTGTAGCTCACAGAGTAAAGCGGGCCAACTCAACCACAGGAGGTGACGTCACCGATTTGACTTCCACTCTTCTACTGTTTTATCGCTAAATATTAATTATCCTGTGTGACTGAGTCTGACAACACTTTGGAGGTTAAAAAAAGATGGAAAATACTCTTAAAATGTTTAAAAATATTTTTTTGGAAATTTCTCATTGTACAAAGCAAGAAACTTTTGAAACCCTATATACAGGTAGTTTTTTTTCATTGCAACTCAAATGCGCTTTGAAAACCATTGCATCAAAATAATGTTCAGTTCAAAGTTGTCACTGTCAAAATATTGAGGAAAATTTTTCGAGAAAATAGCTTCCTTACTTTTCATTTAACTCGATAAAATATACATTTTTTTTCCAATTGTGTTCTGTGTTAGTTTTACTTATTACGACATTATATACGTACAACAGATATATATTCGTTTTTTTGGAAACCTTTTTTCGAGAAATTGCTATTCAACGCTGTTGCTTCTCTATCACAAATATCTAAAAGTATGAAAATTATAATAAACATGATTTCGACAATGGTTAAAATAATTGTGACTTTAATACTGATCGATTGGCGACAAAAGTATTAAGCGATATGTCGCGGTAAAGTACATTGCACTGAAGTCGTAATGTAAAATATCCTGCAGAAAATTTAGTTATACTAAATTTATAACAAAATAAGACTTGGTAAATCATCCGATCTCCAAGCAACCAGCATCAAAATCAAAGTTTAAACCTCACCACTTGGGCTTACATAGATTTGTTTGACATATTTTGGTCACTTGACCACATTTGAAACAAATAAAATGTACGCATTTTCGTTTTTGGCAAAATACATCAATTCAATCTACAAATTTACATCATGAAAAAAAAAAAAAACAGCTAAAAACAATCGGTATAAGAGTTTAATTTAACGATAAAATAACAGAAGCGTCGAAGTCAAATCAGTAACGTCATATTTTGTAGTGGAGTTTGCCCGCCTTTCTTTGTGGGCTGCAAGCCAGGGCCAAGCTGTGGAAACAATATATTTCGTATTTTTTCTAAATCAACTTATAAAGAAGTATTTAAGTGTTGAATTGCCTAAGTTAAATATATTTGAATAAAGACAAACCAAGTCTAAAAATGCACTAAGACTGCTTTTAGAACTCTATTGGCGATATTTGCAAGTCGAGGAAGTATGAGGTAAGTGCAGTATTGTTGAATATTAAATCCTCGTTGGTGAATATTAATCCCTCGTTTTGTTTGTTCCCGAATTTAATTTGGACGAAACAATCAAACAAATATTATGACAAGTCTTATCCACAGTTAGTAATTAAACTGTTCAGCAATTGAAAGTAACCACGACATACCAGGAAAATCACCGCAGCCTTTTGATGAAAGTGATGATCCACTTGATATTCCGCCAATGCAAAACAAGGAAGGATCCGCATCGTTTTCCAACCTAAAGTGATAAAACTGTGATTATCATCATTACATTATGATATCTGACATACAGTAGTAAGTTATTTCTCCAATTAAATTTTACCTTACTCCGGGACAAATTGGATACGGATATTCGACACTCCCATATTTTCTGAACTCAATAAATCCAGGAGTAACATCAGATTGGTTGTAATTCATGTATCCTTTAAAAAACTTGACGGGAACAGACAAACTTGGAACATCTTTGTGTCTTTCTATTAGGGCTTTATCTGAGCGACAAGGTTTAAACGCCATTACATCCTTGTTACTGATATACTTGCTATGTTTACTCACCAAAGCAACTGGGCAGATATTCAAGAACACGAATCCAATCAGCACTGTCACGGGGTTCGGTCTCGGAGTTTGCGAATATTCTATTCATTAAATTTTAATTTCCTAACCAGAAAGACTGGCAATTCAATGAAAAATACATACCGGTGAAACGTTACATATCCTATAAGCGTTGCCCCATTCATGTTCTTTATTTGAGCCGCAACAGTTGTTTGGTTGTCCTTTTGGTTAAACATCATTGTTTGCAAGTTCGACGAGAATCTAGGTCCCAAGTTCTATGAAACAAGTAGTGTACAAAAACTTGATTCGCAATCTTGAACTTGATTCTGTCTTGCTCTGCTGCAATATATGTTAGCCTGATCAAACTAGGAACGAGCACAGCTTAGTTTTTTTTGTGTAGGTCACAAGACAAAAGTAACAAAAGTGAGATTGGGGAAAAAGAAGTAATAAAAAATAAGGTCATACAAAAATAAATACTCAATAATTCTTTACGGAATTGGTGAGTGTGAAGAGAACTTTGCAATATGGGCCACCACACTGAGCTCCAAATCGTATGTCGTGGTCATCGTGATAGAATGAACTGTGAACAAACTCTTCGTTCTTGCCAAACGAACCCCAATTGACCTGTATTGAAATCTAAGGTCAAGCTTCACCATGTTGATTCGACTTTATCAAAAAGGTACGATTATAGTTTATTGTTTAAAATATTTAGTTTGAACCGCTTTTACCCCATCTATGGTCCAAAGTAGTGCTGCTTCAGATGATTGTACACAAATTGTAATTCTAATCATACAAACAACAAACAGATACAAATGTTTTAAAACACCGCCAGCTATGGTAACACGTTTTTTAATTTTTTTCGCCTTTGCCTTGCAGCAGATAACGTGATGTCACGACGAAAGCAACTAAATAGCTTGCGCGAAAAATACAGCTTGCCAAGTGAGCAAAATCAAATTCGCCTAACAGAGTTCGTTCTTAAGAAACTTACCTTAACATCAACATCAATATGTGGCAACGAAATCCAAATCAGAGTAAATGCGGACCCCGATGGATTAATTTGCGTTGCCGCTGAAACTGACTTAAAACCAGGAACGCTAAAGGAAAATTAATTTACGTTACCTTCAAAAACGACAATTTGTTTCGAGTTGATCAAAGAGACACATAATGATACAGGTTCCCGTCTTGTCAATGATAGTTTCACATAATGATACATAATTCCCCTCTTTTCAAAGATAGTTAAACTTTATGTGAAGAACTCTCCTTACATAACTTAATCATATATAACTAAACAAAAAATAGGGATAATGACCAACCTGTAATTTCCTTTCTTGTTTATATACAGGGTCGTTTGCTCGTTAAATCGAATGGTCATCTGCATAAGGTTAAGCTTAATTTTTAGCATCACGTTTTGGCAACAAAATAAACTCACTTCATCGACTTCAACAATTGGAACTGGATCGAACGAACGGCTTAAAAACGATTTTGGGCCAGGCCACAAGTTGTACCAGTTATTCTTATCCACACATTGCAGCATTTTTCCAAATATGTTTGAATCAAGGGAGCATTCACCAACAGGATGCCCGGAAAACGGACTTTGAGGGCCAAGCCGGGTCAAGGGAAAGTACTGCGTAAACAAACTGCGCAGATTCGATCCATATTTTTGAAGAAAGCCGTTTGTTGTGTGATATTTAAAGAATGCTCCACTTGAAATTGCTGGTAAGCTCACATCATTTGGCACGTGCCATATCATCATGTCTGAAGCCTATGAAACCGATTTAATTAGTTGCAATTTGTTAGGAGCCAAAATGTTGGTAATCATTACACAAACACACAGTTGACGACATTTTTGAGGATAATTTGTGAGAAACAAGCAAATTTAGTTAGAAATAAAATATTTTTATTGTACTCACATTGAGAGCATACAAGGCTTTGCTTTTGTAATCTTGTCCAGTTACGTATTCTAGTTGTCCAAACGATTTCAGATTAAACCAGTTCTCAAATGCTGCAATATTGTACACTAATAAGTTACTATTTCGAACACACAATATGAAACCATTTTGAAAACCCGCCGGAACCTGACGGGGTTATCGACCACATATCTCCAGGACCGCAGCTCCATATATTGTCTTCGTGGATTGAAGCCACCAACGTCCAGCCACCACCACTATCAGAAGACATGTCGCAATATACCTGAAAACAGTGAAGTATGAACGAACGAACAATTTAACGAACGAACGTACCTGAAACGACGATGTGTTGCCATCAGGTTTAATGGTCAGTAGCCCTGAGATGTTGTATCCTTGACTTAAAGCGTCGTTGCAGTCTTTAAATGTTGGTTTTGTGCAAGAGCCGGACTTAATCGGCTGAAAAACTTTAAAATAAATCGGGGTTTAAGGTTTATGCTTACACAGCACCTACAGATCACGTTACTTAGGTTAACTTCAAATATGCTAAACATCCCAAAGTCTAAAACATAGACCATATACCTTCAGCAGTTGGCATAGACCCTTCTTTATCTGTTCTTGTTTCCACCTAATCAAAAGCAGAGAACATATAAGTTTCGCACGTAACCTTAACTAACTAAGGGTTTAGAAAAGAGGTTGATGTTGTACAGTTCGTAATTTGTCACCAGCATCGTGAGTTGTGAAAAAACTTTCAGTCGAACCATGCGTTTTGTCAATCCTGATCTATTTAACGCAATTTTTCTCAAAATGTGCTTCTAGAAAAGATTTTGACTTCTAGAAAGACACTGTATTTGCAATATAATATAATCGTTGGTTACGCAATAAATGTAATTAAAAATGATTTTGATAATTCAAACCTGATGGCAAAACAAAATACCATTTGGGTCCCGAATCCAACGCTGATAGCAACCACAATAACTGTCAGCAAAAGAATGATCAGAATTTGTGCAAAAATGCCTGACTCGTCTGAACTATTCTTTCCCAGGTCGCGATCTAAAAGTTGTGGACAGAAATTCGAATTATTTCTGAGGGCTTGTTTCACACCAAATCTCACCAATCTAACCTGCACGTTGTTCAGCTGTGGCATTTGCAAACATTCCTTTTTATTTGAATAAAACTTCAGTAACAAAAACTATTAACCAGAAAAGCGTTATATGTACGTAAGACGTCCCACTGTGCAACAACCAGTCGTTCCAAACCGCAAGTCTGAGGGCAAATCTGGCGATGGCGTAATTTCCGTCACGAGCTGTCAATTAGATTATTTTGTGATTCGTTCGCTTCTTTTGTTGCTTTGTTGCATCTGCATCAGTGCCGGATTAAGGGTCTGCTGGCCTGGCCCGAAAAATCAGGGTTGCCAACTAAAAAATTAGATTTATCAGTGATGCCAAATCATTATCACAAAGATCGTTGTTGCAACTATAACACAGGGTACCGTGCAAAAACTTGGCCATGTCCCAATTTGGGGGTGCCTTCGAATAAAAAAAAGCTATTAAGATAAATACTATTAAGATAAAAATATTTATTTTGAAAACATAACTAAATTTCTACTGATTTTAAAGTGGCCTGGATTTTTGACTGGCCTGTAGGCACGTGCCTATTTTGCCTAATGGTTAATCCGGCACTGATCTTCATTTGTGTAGCGCGTTTCTTTTTTGACTAATTCGTGTGTTTCAATCCCAGACGAAAAAATGACTTATTTAAGGTTGATTTTTATTCATACACGCGAATAGTTTTGAAACACTTTTTATGAATGTTCTCTTGCATTAGTTTTACTTGATGATCGGTACAATTTATAAAATGTCGGAAATGAAATCTGTTTTAAAAAGTTCTGTTTGACAATCTTTATCTCCAACATGGTTTTTACCATTATTTTCCAGTCTTTAATTACTGATTAAGCTACTTAACTTTTGCCACAAATGGTGCAAAGCAAAAATATTCTGAACAGTTAAATGCAGGCAGTTTAGCTTCAGTTTATTTTAAACGCGAATCATCAAATACAAAAGCCAACAAAACACGTGTGCGAAAGAAAAAGGCAAACGTCACGCATGGAAAAATAAGCTGAAAATTTTGAAAACTGAATCGTAGAAAATAGTGCGGTTACAACACGACGAAATTTTGTTGATGCTTGTATTTAGATATGTAGCGATTACGTCATACTTTGTGCAAACTTTGCAATAGTTGTTTACCAAATTAGCTCGTTTTACTTGCTAGAATGCTCGAGCTGATAATAACAACTGTTTTATGTGCACCTGGGTGCAAAGTAATTTGTTGTGTATGATTGTTATTTAACCTTGCCTGATGGTTGAATGCTTCGGGACATCTAAAGATAACAAGGACACAATCATAAAAATTAATACATTTCAGCGTAGATAAATGAAAAGTAAGAAATCTATTTTCTCAACGATTTTCCTCAATATTTTGGCAGTAACAATTTTTAACTGAACATTATTTTGATGGAATGGTTTTTAAAGCGCATTTCAGTTGCAATGAGTATAACTACCTTCATAAAAAGTTTCCTGCTTTTGCCACAAAAAGCACACGTTAAAAAATATTATACTCCTAACATTTTGTCAGACTTACTCACTTTATATTAATATTTAGCGATAAAACAACAGAAGAGTGGAAGTCAAATCGGTGACATCTTCTCCTGTGGTGGAGTTAGCGCGCTTTACTTGGTGAGCTGGAAGTAGGCTCCAAGCTGTAAAAACACAATACCAAAAATTTGTAATGAAAAGGTATTGAGGTATTGAGTTACTTAATAAGCTTATATTATCTGAATAAAATTTTTAAATATGCACCAGCTTTAAACATTTTGATGCGAAATTTGTATATTGGTTCATTAGGAAGCAAAAGCGACTGCGGATGAACCCTTTAGGTTACGAAAACTAATTTTTGGTTTTTGGAACAAAAATGTTACGCAATCGAATCCGAAAATAAATGAAGCTACATGTTACTAACAAAACTGTCAGAGCTTGTTTTCTCATAATGCATCGCGATATATAGACGCAAAAATATTGCTATCTTTAGTGTACTTGTTTTTTTAATTTATTTCGCGACAATCAAAACAAAAATAAGACAAACCAGAAAAATCACGACAGCCCATTGGAGGTATAAACCATCTTGTCGTTGTCACTCCGCCAATACAATGGTAGGATCTGTATTGTTTTTCAACCTAAGCAGACTCGTTTTTCAGCGTCGTAGTTTACTTTTTAGTTTTAACTTACAACATGTTAAATGTAGAAAGTATTTACATTTTTCACACTTATTAACATTTCTGTCACTGAAATTACCTTATTCCGGGACACATCGGAAACGGATATTCGTATTGGCCATACTTTCTGAACTCACTGAATCCAGGAGTAACTTCTGATTGATTGTAATCCATTTTTCCTTTCGTAAACTTAACCGGAACAGACAAACTAGGTGGGGCCTTGTATCGATTTATGAAAGGGTGTTCTGAGGAATAATGTTTAAAGCTACTCTTTAACAGTTTTAATAGTAATACACGTCTTACCAAAGCACGTCGGTATAAACTGCTGAGCACGAACCCAATCATCTAAGTCTAAAGACTGAACATATGTTCTGGAATATTTTTTTCATTATCGAAAATGACTAATATACAAAATGTAAAATTACCGTTGAAGTATCATATAGCCAATCAACGTTGCCTTAGTCGTGTTGGTGATTTGAACTTCAACGATTCCTTGCTCATTGTTTTGGTAAAACTTTGCTGATTGGGAATTGGAAGAAGATATCCTTCCCCATTTCTGTTGGACATAAAAGGGATATGCAAAAACTTGATTTTCTATCGGTTGGCACCATTAAATTCGTTCAGCTGAGTCAAACTAGCATCAGTTTGCTGTGAGGCAGGCTGCCAAACATCACGGGAATTCAGTAACAATTTATCATAAAATAGCGACATATTTAAATTCAGATCAAATATGTACTTACGATGGAATTGGTGACGGTAAAGAGAACGTGGCAATTACCGCACAGAGCTCCAAAACTTGCGTTATAGCCTAATTGTCACGATAATTTTTTAATATGTACTTAGTATAGCGGACTTGGGACGCCTTTCCCAAGCAATCTGAAACAAAATCAAAGATTAAGCACATAACTTCTGCGTATACTAATTATTGCCTTATTATTATTTGTTAATTTATTTTGACGTAAAGTGTGACAACCGTTTTCCGGTAATAATCGCTCAATAACAGGTCTTTTTAAGTGATAAAACCTAGAAATAAAAATCTTATTTACACATCTAAATGGTCGGGCAGACCAAAAACTCTTGTAGAGCTTCTATCTCATAAAGAATTGGTGGAAAAATGTTTATTACCTAACCCCTAAAAACCCCAAAGAAAAACACCAATTTACTGTAAACCCATTAATATCAACATTTTAATATCAACAGGGTTATGTTGCAAAGGAACCCAAACCATAGTGCTGGCGACTTTTTTTTGTTTTTTGTAATACAGCTAAGATCGAGTTGAAACCCGGAACGCTACAAAAATAGTGGCAAGTACATAAACGAAAAATTGTTTGGATTAAATCAAAACAACACATATATCATTTATCCACAAGTTAACACAAACTTAAGTAGATTTAATAACCAACCTGTAATTTCCCGTCTTGTTTATATTTATAGGTTTTAGCGCATTTAACTGAAAGGTCATCTGTAAACGACAAGATTGTTAACGGTTGTAAACAGTGTCACTTTTTTCAAATTAACTTACCTTATCGAATCCATAAACTGGGGGCGGATAATTCTTGTCACCTGGACCTTGCCAAAGCCAGTCCCAGTTATATTCCTGCACACAGTCGGCCATTTTTCCAAATATGTATGAATTAAGAGGGCATTCACTTTCAAGATAGGTAGAAAAGCTGTCCGGACATTTAGTGCTAATACGGGACAATGGAAAGTATTGCGTAAAGAAAGTTGGAAGATTCGATCCATATTTCTGAAGAAATCCGTTTGTTGTGTGATATTTGAAAAATGCACCACTCGAAATTGTAGGTAATGCAAGATAATTTGGCACATGCCATATCATCAAGTCTGAAGCCTGGGAAAGGTGTATGGATTAGTTGTAATCGAATGCAAACCAAATCGATCTTATGCATAACTAAGATAAATACATTTATACCGGGATCAGCCCTGAATCGTCGATGCAGACCTGAGATCATGCAATTCTCATCTTTAAATCATGGTACCCCAGGCTTTATGAAGGCGTAATACCGAATCGAGCTGATGTCTTACGCATAGCAAGGCACAGACTAAAATAACTAGCCTGCTGTGGGATTCGAACCAACGACCTTCTTCTTTTCGGCACTCGACTTCAATAGGCCTTAAGTACAATGATTTGTGAATAAGTATGGTGTGTTCGCTGGTAAGCTTCGGGATTGATCCCAGTATGATTGTACTTATCTTAGCAGATCACTGGTCGAACTGGCGTTCATATACTAGGATGCTGACATGAGCAGCATACAAGGCCAGTAACAGTGCTTGTGATTCCACTTTCAGTGGTTTCACTATTGAGCATGTGTAGCTCAGTTGGTAAAGCGACTCCCGGCAATATTCGTACTGTTGGTTCAAATCCCACCGCAGGCTAGTTTTTTTTATATGTTCCTTGTCATATGGGAATTTTTGGGCGACCGGTTTAAATCGATGTGACGCTTTTAATGGGCCTGGCGCGTCATGGTAATTTTTTGTTGAACTTACATTTAGAGCATACAATGCTTTGCTTTTGTAATCTCCACTAGTTGCTTGTTCAAGTGTGCCAAACGTTTTCATGTTGAACCAATTGTCGAATTCTGCAATATTGATCACAACAAATAGTTAGTCCAATTACACAAAACGAATTATATAAACCAGGGGTTCCCAACCTGTGGTACGCGTACCACTAGTGGTACGCGAAGGCTTTTCAGGTGGTACGCGAGTAGCTTCCGCTTTTTTCACGTAAACCTGAATTTACAACTTTATATTTTGTTTATCTGGTTTTGTTTTTCAAAAAAATCTCCAAGGTTCTTCTTATTGTTACGTAACTATTCCTGTTGTTTCGTATCATTACGATCTTCAAAATACAGGTTATGTCAATTGTCAACAAGAAGCACAGTTGCTTTGAAACGCCGTAGAATGCTGTGAGACAGTGGGCATTAATTATATGTCAAATGATTGCCCTTGATAGATATCATCTACTATTTTATAGCTTAAGCTACAAATAGCGTTGAATAATGCTAGTGTTGTAAGCTAAAATAGATCAGGATAAAATGTTCAATAACGGTATGAAGAGGTAGTTTATGCTTCGTAGTAATGCATAGGAATGTGAGCAGGTATTTTCCGTCACGATGATCATCAAGTCAAAAATTTGAAACCGACTATAGGTGCGCACGGAAATGACTTTTGATGCGCTGCCAGTTTACACCTCGCATCGACCAATTGGTGGACAGTAAACAAAAATATCATTAAATTTCGTTGTGGTGCTTTAGTGTTATTTTAGTAGGCCAATATTCTTCTTCTGAATACAATATGATTCGATCAAATTAGTTGTTCTGCAAGAAGTGGTACGCGTAGCAGTACAGAGCGTCCAAGTGGTACGAGATCGTAAAAAGGTTGGGAACCCCTGATATAAACAAACCAACCAGGCGACAACGACCCATGACCACATGTCTACTGTCTCACATTCACTAGCTATATCTTCGTTGTGAATTGAAGCCACCAACGTCCGACCACCCCCATCAGACGACATGTCACAATATACCTAAAAACAAAAAAGATTACCAAATAACCGTGCAAGCAAACTAACAAACAATACATGAAAGGACGAAGTGTATGCATTGGGTTTAATAGTGATAAGGTCTGAGATGTTGTAGCCTTGTCTCAAGGCGTCTTTGCAATCTTTAAATATTTGGCTGGGGCAAGAGCCGAAATCAATTTGTTGATATTTTTCTAAACAATGATCTGATTGATTATAAAATATGCTGCTCACAGACAGCATTACTGAACTGAACCACAGTCCAATTACTTTACAACATACACCTTTAACACTTGAGGTAGACTTTCCTTCTTCTCTTTGTCTTTTCATCTAATGGTGAATAAGGAAGATTTGAAACACAGTTTTACACCTGACCTATTCCAAATATTCGTATGTTACAAAAGATAAGTTCCTTAAATAATCTGTTTCAACTGTATTGTTATACTGTATTTTTGGTTACAACAATTTTGTGTTCATTTTTTAACAGTACACACAATTTTTGCAGTCTTGTACTTTTTGGTCAAAACATAAAAACGTATTAAAATACCATTCTGATTCCGAAACCAACGTTGATGGCAACCGCAAGAACAACTAGAAAGGTGGTTTTCTAATATACTTCCATTTTAGCCCTCCCGCTCTGCATTCACCCGCCTTAATCGTAAACTAATAAATTACTCCCTTGAGATTTGAGACTTCTATCTGACTGACAGTGTACAAATATTATGGACTGTAAAAGTAACTATTTGGCCGATTAACTTATTTTTTTCTGGGTTTAAAGGGTGAAAATTGGTAAATCCAATAAAAAGTTACAAAATTCTTTAGAATATCTTACATTGCACCAATCAACAAAGCATGAAACTCTCAGATTATGTACTTTAGTCAGTACAGCCGTTTTTAAAAAAATCGTTTTGGGGGCCTGTGGGTGAACCGCTGGGTCGTTCGGGGTCAAACTTTAGAAGGATCAAATTTGGATTAATAACTAACATCTGTGCAAATTTGAATAAATTTAAAGCACTCTTTCTTGACTAAATGCGTTTAACCAACCAGCGTTAGACAGAAACGAATATTTTGGGGTTTAGGGGTGAAAATGGGTACATTTTTTTAAGGTAGCAAAGTCTTACCTTACATTGCACCAAACAACGAAGCATATAACTCCTAAATGATGTACTTTAGACAGTACAGCCGTTTTAAAAAAATTACGTTTTGGGGACCTATGGGCAAACTACTGGGTCAATCGGGTTCAAACTTTAGGAGGATCAAATTTGGATTATCTAACATCTCTGTAAATTTGAATAAATTTAAAGCACTCTTTCTTGACCAAACGTGTCTCACAAACCAGCGTTAGACAGAAAAAAGAAAAAAAATACGGACAAAAACAATATAATAAGCAGTAAAATTATTAACAGATGTACAAAGATGGCTGACTGGTGTGAAGTATGCTTTCCGTATTCGCTTTTAGAATCTAACAAATGAAAATTCAAAGTCAATATAGCTTTTTGTTTTGCAACAAAACCTTACCAATGGAACCTGACCCGTGCTCGGTTCCGGCGTTTTCGTACATTCTTCAGTTTTGATTAGCAAATAGGCTAAATGTGTGCAACGCTTCTCTGTGAAACAATAATCAAGAAATGCTGCAATTCTGACTGCACGTCTTGTGACCACTTAATTTTGTGGCAAACTGAATGCATTTCCCTCACGAAATATCCATTATTTGTTCCATTAATAATGCATTTGTCTGTTGTCCGTCAAGTTTTTGTCAAAAGAAGGTAACAAGTCGTATGTGACTGAAACGCTATTTGTTGATAAACTGTCAGTGTGGTTTGATATCTCACTAAGTAACATATAATTTGACAAAAAGCCCGTTGTTACCGAGTTGCAAGCCGAAGTCCAGATTCAAACATAAAATAGATAAGAAAATAGCGTTTGACGGACCCCCAATGCTAAAGCGATAATGAAACGCAACTGTGCTGCTGTGTAACACAACTTTTCGCGCGGTAGAAACGCATATGTTTTCATATCAAACGGGTAGCTTGCGAATTCGCCTTTGGTTGATTCGGTCTTTTTTTGATTTGGTTGAATTTTTTCGGCAAAACTGCCGAATATTCGGTAACATTCACGCAGGAGAACAATTATTAAATGTTCTAAAACTTTTCACGTGTATAAATAAAATTAATCGCACGTAAGTTATCTTTAGATTGTTTCTAAAAAAGACATTTGTTCAGGCAATGAAACACACGAATGTATCAAAAAAGGAACACGCTATACAACAGCAGTTGCAACAAAAGAAGCAAAGAAATTACAAAACAATATAATTGACAGTTCGTGACGGAAATTACAACATCGCCAGATTTGCCCTCAGAATTGCGATTTGGAATCATTAGTTGTCAGCACACAGAGGGACGTCTCACGTATTCATAACGATATTGTGGTAAGGACTTCCATTGTGTACTGAAGATTTTATCAAGGCAAAACGGAATGTTTGCAAATGCCACAGCTGAACAACGTACCAGGAAAGACTTTCAATTTCCGTCTAATACTTTAGAACGCAGCCCTGGAATAAATAGTTTATACCAGACAGGCATTTTTGCACGAATTCTAATCATTTTTCTGCTGACAGTTACTACTGCAGATGTTGGATTCGGGACTCAAATGGTATTATATTTTGTCGTCAGGTTAAAACCAAGTACAATAAACGCAGTACTAACACTTTAAAATCACAGTACGCAAGGTTCATTGAAGGTACCATGACAAATCAGCCGGTCACCAAGCATTTACCACCATAGACTCCGCCTTGCCATATGGTGGTAAACGCTTGGCGACCGGTTTATTCGGTATGGTGCCTTCAATGGGCCTAGAGTACTGTGATTTATACATGAGTGTGCCGTGAGGACTGATCTCAGTTATGAATTTATGTTTATCTTTACTAACACTTATTAATTAATTCTAATTTTGCATGTTTTAGATTCGAAGCTTTTGCTATAACGTGTATGTTATTAAATGATCTTTAATATCATTTTTTTGTTCAAAATCGAATTTTAGAAGCACATTTTGTAAAATAATCGCGTTTAATATAGATGAGGATTGACAAAACACATGGTAAACTAAGAGTTACTTAATAATTTAGGGGGCTGGTGAAACATACTATACAACACCAACCTCTTTTCTAAACCTTGCGGTTAGTTAAAGTTACGAGCAAAACATATGTTCTTTCCTTTTGATTAGGTGGAAACACAAACAGATCAGGGCTGCCAAAGCTTGGGTTTTGCCCCAAGATCTTGGGTTTTTACTTGACGTCTTGGGTTCTTGGGTTTTATTTTGAAAATTATAGCAATTCTTGGGTTTAGAGTCTTATTGATGAAATAATATATGTAAGAACTATTTTAACGAGAAAAGTTTTTCGGGTAGCTGCAGTGTTTAGGCCATTTTATCATGTCTTTTATTTTCTCTCTTTTCTAGACCCTAATTCTTTCTAGATAAGTATACAGGGAAAGCAATCGTTACACTTAAAAATGCAAATAAATCAATGCTCGTTAAACATAAAAACTCTAAATATACTGTAGACATTACTAATTTTATGAAAAAGAAAACAGATTATGATCATCAAACAGTCAAGAGTGAACTGGCGATTGCTGCATATTTTATTAAAAATGATATTCCCTTTGCTTGCATTGACCATTTCCTACCAGTTTGTAAAGTTGCATTTCTGGACTGTAAATTGTCAAAAATTTGTCAATGAACCGAGTAAATTTCCTAATTAATTGCATTTCTAACCACATTTTGCAATCTTGGGTTTTCATTTAAATTCATTTTGCTGTGAGACTTGGGTTTTGTTGAAATTCTCATTGGCAGCCCTGAAACAGATATAGAAGGGTCTATGCCTACTGCTGAAGGTACATGTTCTATGTCAGCGGTTCCCAACCTTTCTGGTGCCGCGACCCCTTTGAAACAGTTCCAAAGTTGCGGTGACCCCACGCATAGGCGCCGAGTTTTACAAAAATGCAACGTGGCCGACGTAAATTATAACGTCACTTTTATGACGTCACTAATGCGTGTAACCAAACGAGCTCCAACTCAAAGCCCAATATACTTTTAATAAAAAGCAAAGTTTGTCAAATTAAAAAAAAATCGAAAGTAATTGATTTGGAACACTTCGCTTTAACGTTTCTATTGGTTTAGAAAATGTTTCGTCAAGTCGTTGCTTTTGTATCACCCAAAGTGACTATTTATTACAGAACAATCGCATTGTACACCATAATGGCCAATCATTCACTGCCACAATTGTGTGTTTGACATGATAAACAAGTAAGGCACCAACCAAACTGGTTGTTGTTTCGGTACGTTTTGTTGCTTTTTCGTCAGCACGCTTGTTTAAAAGCAAAACTGTTCCCAAATTAGTTCAGATTTTACGATGTTTCGTAAGATACCGATACAAACAAACCCAAATATCCTCGGTGGCCGGCACCGTGCTTTATAAACCCAAGGGGGCGGCGCCACCCCGCCAACGCCTATTCGGAGCCTATGACCGCACGGATAAAATTAGTAGGCTATATATTAAAATAATTCTAAATATCGCGAACTTTATTTCTCACTATACTTTTTTTAATACTTGTCTTTGGATGCATCATTGACAGCCTGAAATTTTCATTTCAGTTTCGTTGACTATTAAGTTATAATTGGAGGATAGTGATATTATCGCGAGAATACAAAACAAGTTGGCAGGTTCTGACTTAATGGTCATGATTATGTAAATGCAGTAATAATACGTAATGCAAGGCAATAAGAAAATTCAGTGTAAAAAACCACTAAATCTGTCGCTATATTTTATTTGTTTTATCAAAACAAATGCATTTCGCTATAAAAAGCATCATCAGTGTCTAAAAACAAAATAAAAAGCGGGATAAAAGCAAAAACTACAAAAAAACACACACCCCCAGACCAACCGCAAAAAGTCTTCACTCTGTCTTACAGGACTGCAAATGCAGACCGGCAGGTATGGCGCTGATAAAAACCACGAAAAAAAGGCGAGGAAAAGATAAGGGCGCAAAACGAAAAAAACAAACACGATTGTAGCAACAAAGCGATTATAGTTACCGAACACCCTGAATCGTCGCAGTCGTTTTACTTGATCGGAGATTTCATTAATAAGAAAAGAATTACTACGCTGCAAGGCAATAATTAGCATTTTGTGAAAACAATTAAGTCTTCGAAAATCAAAGATCCATCCCAGCTGTAGTTACTAGTTTACATACTTTAACAAACAATCGCGGGAAAAAATGTTGTGCTCAGTTCTTTTGTTAAATTAGTCTATGGCCTAAAATGCGTTGGGAGCCATTCCCTTAGGCAACCCCAGGCAAATTGTCAGGCGACCCCAGTTGGGGTCACGACCCACAGGTTGAGAACCGCTGGTCTATGTAGTAGACATTAGCATTTTTTAATGTTAACGGAAGTAAAGTGATCTGTCGGTGCTGTGTTAAACATGAATCCAAAGCCCTATTGTATTTTGAAGTTTTTCAGGCGAAGAAGTCCAGTAATAGCACAAAACCAACATTTAAAGACTGTAACGACGCTTTAAGTCAAGGATACAACATCACAGGGCTACTGACCATTAAACCTGATGCCAACACATCGTCGTTTCAGGTGCGTACCTTCGTTCAATTGTTCGTTAGTTCATTTTTTCTTCTTTTCAGGTCTATTGCGACATGTCGTCTAATAGTGGTGGTGGTTGGACGTTGGTGGCTTCCATTCACAATGGCGATGGTTCGGAATATTGCGGTTCCGGAGATATGTGGTCAAAAACCCCATCAGGTTCCGGTGGGTTTTAAATGGTTTCATATGATGTGAAAAAAATTCCTTATTAGTGTTAGTGTACAATACTACAGCATTCGAGAACTGGTTGAATCTGAAAACGTTTGGCAGGCCAGAAGGTGCCACTGGACAAGATTATAAAAGCAAAGCCTTGTACGCTGTCAACGTGAGTACAATAAAAACACTTTCTCACAGACTAAATAGGTTTTTTTCCCCACAGTCGTTAATGCTTGTGTAATCAGACTCATGGTTCTAAAACTGTATAAAATTAAACTGTATAAAAATGTACTAGGATTACCACCGTTTCATAGGCTTCAGACATGATGATCTGGCACGTGCCAAATGGTCTTAACTTATCAGCAATTACAAGCGGAGCATTCTTCAAATATCACACAACAAACGGATTTCTTCAAAAATATGGATCTAATCTGCGCAGTTTGTTTACGCAGTACTTTCTCTTAGCCAGGAGTAGCCCTAAATGTCCGGATAACATTTCCGGTCATCCTGTTGGTGAATGCTCCCTTGATTCAAAGATATTTGGAAAAATATGGGAATGTGTGAAGTACAATGATTGGTACAACTTGTGGCCGGGTCGAAGATCGTTCCTTGGTCGTTCGTTTGACCCACTTCCAATTGTTGAAGTCGATAAAGTGCGTAACTTTGTGAATTTGACACAATTTAAAGCTGAATACTCTTTTCTAACTTCATGTAGATGACCATTAGGTTTGATACGCAAAAGACCATGAATATAAACAAGACTGGAAATTACAGGTAGGTCAATAAATTTCGATTATATTTTTTTAGTTTATTATTGTTGTAAGTGAAGAGTTCAGTACATAATGTAAAACCATTATTGAAAAGAGAGGAATTCTGTATCATTATATTGTGTAACTATCATTGAAAAGACTGGGAATTAAGTATCATTATGCGTATTTATCATTAAAAAGAGGGGAATTCTGGATCGTTATGTGCAACCGTCATTGAAAATAGTGTCTCTTTAATCAACTGGAAAGAAATTGTCGTTTGTAAAATTTACGTAAACTAATATTCCTGTAGTGTTCCTGGCTTCAAGTCAATCTTAGCTGAAATGCAAGTTATTCCATGGACACTCGGATCTACTCTGGTTTGGATTCCGTTGCCACACATCGATGTTGATGTTGATGTTAAGGTAAGTTTCTTATGAGCGTACACTATTAGGCGAAATTGATTTTTCTCACTTATCAAGCTATATTTTTCGTGTTGCTGCGTAATTCGTCACTATGTAATTACTCACGTTTAACTTTTCTTCGTTTGTTACAAGGCAATAGTAGAAACAAGTTGTGAAAACGTAAACAGTGTTGCCGATTTGGGTAGTTCTTAAAAACATTTATATATGTTTGTTCTTTGTTTGATTAGAATCACATATTAAGTTTAATAACATGTTCAAAGCTTTTGTTCATCTGCTTGGGTCAATTTTTTTAACCTACGCGAGAATAGAAACAACACTACTTTGCAAAATGGATGCGGTAAAAGCGAATAAAACTAAACACTTAATACAAGAAATTATTTGGCCTGTTTTTCCTATGTCGCTAAAGGTATCAGGAAAGGAAAGAAACCTGCAACCCAATGCTTGCGTAGTTTATAAACGGCTAGCTACACTGCAAGGTTTATTAACCAACTAGGCGCATTTGCGTTTGATTGGAGAAATTCGGGTACAGCAGGAAGGTCCTATCCATGCCAACACTGTGGCCTTGTGGGCATTTCAGCAACTTCAAATCAATGGTGCCCGATACCACCACGATCAACACACCGGGTAGTGAAATGCGTCTCAAACCAACCGTTAGTTGCCGCGATTACGGTATTTATGTGGCTAAATGCATTGAATGTAATGCTTGCTATGTCGGCCAAACCAATAATTAGCAGTGAAAGAAATGACAAAGCAGCTTTATCGCGTCATTACGCCAGCAAACACATTAATATTTTGAAAAGGAAACCTGACATCGCCACATGTTTCCGTATTACCTTTGTGGAAAGCCCTAAAAAAGAAAATTTAGACACGTGCGAGGCCAAATGGCTAAAAATATTGGACGCTAAAATAAACTTTTGAGGTTGGTTCAGGTAGCTTTGGCAGTTAGTAACAGCAATCCCTTGTTTTATTGTTATACTGTTTTACTGCTTTTATTTTATTTATTTTGGCGTGTTTGTTTTAACACTCATTTTTATATCGATTTGTATTTCGATTTCCAGTTACTGATGATGCCATACATAGGCGAAATATATATTCTTTTATTTGAACCGACTGATTCTGTTTTACCAAGGATTTTATCGTCCATTGGTTTTACTGTATTACAAGAAATTATATTCGTACCTTAAACCTAGATAAAATCGAATTATCACGTCAAGGATTGACCTTAGATTTCAATACAGGTCACTTGGGGTTCATTTGGCGAGGACGTAGAGTTTGTTAGCAGTTCGTTGTATCACAATGACTATGACATACGATTTGGAGCTATGTGTGGTGGCCCATATTGCAAAGTTCTCTTTACTGTCACGAATTCCGTCGTAAGTAATTAATGTGTATTTATTTTTGGATAAGCGTAGTTTCTAATCACTTTTTATTTCCCCAATCCTGCTTTTGTATTTTTGCCTAAAGCCCTGTGTCCTACACACAAATTAAGCTATGGTGGTTCCTAGTTTGATTAGACTATGAAAGGCCTATATTGCAGCAGTGCAAGGCAATGGAGAACCAAGTTTTTGTACACTACTTGTTTTTTCTTGTAGAACTTGGGAACAAGATTTTCGTCAAATTCCCAATCAACGAAGTTTTACCAAAAGGACAACCTAACAAGCGTCGAAGTTCAAATAAAAAACATGAATAAGGCAACGCTGATAGGATATGCGATTGTGCACCGGTAATGCATTTTTCATTGAATTGTCAGTCATTTTGAATTCGAGATATAAAGAGATCTAACATGAATAGAATATTCGCAAGCCCCGAGAGCTATCCCCGAGACGGTGACGATTGGATTCGTGTTCTTAAATATCTGCCCAGTTGCTTTGGTGAGTGAACATAGCATGTATATCAGTAACAGAATACAATGGCGTTTAAACCTTGTCGCTTATAGATAAAGCTCTATTAGGAAGACATAAAGGCATTCCAAGTTTATCTGTTCCCGTCAAGTTTATCAAAGGATACATGAATTACAACCAACCTGATGTTACTCCTGGATTCATTGAGTTCAGAAAATATGGGAGTGTCGAATATCCATATCCGATTTGTCCTGGAGTAAGGTAAATTAAAATGGGAGAAATGCACCACTTGTCTCGTTAAAAATGTCAGATATCCTAACGGATATGGTCTTTATAACTTTAGGTTGGAAAACAATGCTGACCCTTCATTGTTTTGCATTGGCGGAATATCAAGTGGATCATTACATTCAGCAAAAGGCTGCGGTGATTTTTCTGGTATGTCGTATTTACGTTAAATTGCTGATCAATTGCTGTTCAAATGCTAAATTTGGATAAGGGTTGTCACAATAATTGTCTGACAATTTCGTCTGAATTGAAATTCGGGAACAAAACGAAAATTTAATTTTATACAACACAACACTTTTAAGACTTAATCAACATACAAATATCGCCCATCAAGTTACAAAAGCAATCTTTGTGGATTTTTAAACATGTCATGTCTTTATTCCTCAAATATATTTACCTAAAGCAATTCAATACCTCATTATTTCCTATTGAATTGATTTGCACAACCAATACGCAACATATTGTTTTTGACAGCTTGGGCCAGACTTGAAGCTCACAAAGAAAAGCGGACAAATTCCACCACAAAATATGACGTTACTGATTTGACCTCGACGCTTTTGTTGTTTTATCGTTAACTTGAACTCTTATACTGATCTTTTGTAGCTGTTTTTTTCCATAACCTAAGTTTGTAGATTTGATTTATGTAGGTTGCCAAGAAGGAAAATGTATAAATTTTATTTGTTTCAAATGTGGCTATTTCATAAGTTGCCAAATATACAATATCTACACATATATACAATACGTTTGTCCAATTTTTTTTAAGTATTAAGATTTTGCGGACCCATTTGTTACATGTGAAGGTATAATTAGTTCAGTTGCACGTTAGGACATAAAATGTCATTTGCAAAAACATGCCAGTTCCGGGTGTTCCATTTGGTATTGAATTGTAGGACAACTGCTTTAAGTTTCTTTTTTAATTTAATGAACAGTAAACTGTAATTGGTCCCTGGTGTTGTGCAGGAAATGTGTATAGTTTAATATATTTGTGACTGGGATAAAATTGCTTTAGGTAGATTTTTAAATGCTTAGGTTTCCCTACGAAATATACGATTCATTTCTTTAAATGTATTGTCGTCATAACGTATTTAACGAAAACATGAAATATAAATCGAAAAAATATTTTCTTAATTTGCCTTTATTGAACAGTATGATATATAACTTTCTTACTTTTCCAACAACAGGTTTACTTGTAGGCTGTGAAAAGTATTTATGTGTTGATATGTTTCGCAAAACGATTGTGACATACAACCGGCCATTCTCGAAGCTTCATATATAGTTAATTTGCAATTGTTAAACGTTTGTGCCAGCAAAAACCTGATGTGCATCCCTAAAGCACATTATTGATAATAATTCGTGACGTAAATAAATAGTCACAAAATTACGTCATTACCAAAGCCACATTGTTGATGACGCGTTATAGGCGCTTTGCACGTACACACAACGTTTTTTCGGTTAATGTTTCGGTCGTTTGCCGAAGATGGATGTAAACACCACAGCCGAATAAACTACAGGTTCCAATAATGAGATGCAGTTTGTTAAATATTCTAAATAACATAGAAAATTATCCACATTCTTGGATAGTGGTAAATGGTGATTGGATTAATGTTTTGAAATAGATGCCCCCCTTACTTTGGTCAATGTCGCTCAGGTGGCTTTTTAACGACATGATACAAAAACTTTTCTAGTTCGACTGTTCCCGTAAAGTTTGTCAATCAATTCTCTTTCTCAATTTATTTAGTTTAAAAAAATATGCAACGTGTGGATAGTCTTATCCGATGTGTCCCACAGAAAAGTAAAGTTGGGTGAGACAAACGTTATTGGATGGGAGAAATGTTAATGTCCACCAGTGTCAACTCATTGTTTCCAAATATTTATTTACCTCTGCTACATGTTTAGCAAATATACAAATATCGCCATTAAACGTTATCAAACAATCTTAGTGCAATAAATAAAAGTAAAATATTTGAGGCAGGCGGGAACTGAATTGATCACTTACATTTCGTTACATTCTAAAAACTCTGTAATCAGTTTCTATAAGTTATAACTTGTATTTTTTTTTGAAAACCTGCAACTGCCAGTCTTTAAAAACGTGCAGCCGGACTTGCTTCGATGACCACTTGTAAAGAGGCGGCTACAATGAAAATTATAATGTTCATTACAGTTGGTTGTGTCTTTCCTTTCTTCGTATTCTTGGGTAGGCGAATTAACAGCAAAAAATTCCAACAATTTTTCATTCATAATATAGAAGAAATACCCGGAAGACGAGTAAAAAACATGTTTTTTTTAAGTGAGACAGGTTCTTTCTTATAGAGTAAACCTTGTTTTAGGTTGATAGAATTGATTTTCTGGCAATGTGCAATATTATAAAGTCCTGGCTCCCTCTAACAGAGCTACGACACTTTTTTTCTGGGACCAGGCTGTTTTCTACTTTAAGTTGATCAGGAAACAAAAGCATAAACAGTACAGAGGCGTGCATCGATAAACAAACACGATATGTTTATAAAGAATGTTCTAGAACAGCAATATGACTCGAAATGTTTTAGATAACGAACGAATGGAAAGTAAATCCTTTAAACAATTATTGTGACGAGTTTACTCTTATTTTATGAAATGCTTTTTCACACGATGAAGAAGGAATGAAGAAGGAACAAGAAAAACATGGAATGATTGGTACGTTTTCATTGAATCGCAGACACAAACTTTCGGCACAATTAAAGAAAAAATGGCACGAAATTCGAAGTATTGACAGTTCGTGACGGAAATGCAGTAAAATTGCCATACAATGTAGTCGCAACGAGACATACAGGCGCGACATCAACTTACGTTGGGTAGTTGCTAGACAGAGGATAGTTATACGAACAACAAAATTTGTTTGTGCTTAAACTCTTTTGTCGAGGGAAAGTATTATACCACAGAAAAATGTTTGAAAACGGCAGAGGCGAACAACATACAGGTATCATTGTTGAGGTGTTACAATCTGATGATTTCTTATACACGCTGACTTTTCAATTTAGCACGCAGCTCTGGAAGAGGCTGTTCAAATGAGTCAGGAATTTTCTCAGTTCTTCTGATCGTTCTACTGCTCACAGTTCTTGTGGTTGCCATCAGCGTTGGATTTGGAATTGCAATGGTAAATTTAGTTTTTGTTGGGTTAATTAATACGGTATTTTGTGCTAGTTTTTTTTAAATGATTTGTAACATTTGTTGTTGTCAAAGTTAAAATGTTCAACAAACTTTCCTGTGTTCGACATGTTATGTTACAGAATAACTAGAACTGTATAAACACAACTAAGTTACTTAAGTATTACTGAAGTGAAAATATGAGTGCGAGGTTTAAAATATGACTTTGTATTGTTAGATGGAGACACCAAGAACAGAACCAAAGAAAATGACAAATTTTGGAGGTAAGCAGAGAGAATGATTTGGTAGTTTTACTTACCGTTGCATTTAAAGTATTTACTTTTTGTAGTCCAACAGTCGATGAAATCCAGATTTTGCGGGAAGCCAACATTTAAGGACTGCAAAGACGCTTTAAGTCAAGGCTACAACATCACAGGTCTTCTCACTATTAAGCCCAATGATTACACTTCCGAGTTTCAGGTACAAAAATTTTGCATGCTGTTTCACCTCGGACGAACTAAACATCAAATCTAGGTATATTGCGACATGTCATCCGGTGGCGGTGGTTGGACGCTGGTAGCTTCAGTTCACGAAGACGCTATCACTGGTAGCTGCGATTCCCAAGACAAGTGGTCAAAAGATTCGACAGGGTCTGGTTAGTTTGCAGTTGCAATTTTACAAAATATTGTGATGTTTTTAAGTTCAGTTTCACGTTGTGCATTACTTTGTAGACTACGACAACTGGTTTAATCTGAAATCGTTTGGCAATTTGGAAGATGCAACGGGAGAGGACTACAAAAGCAAAGCTTTGTACGCTCTCAATGTAAGCTCAAATAAACTATTGTGTAAAGCATTTGTTTTTAATTTTTAAGCCTGTCGGTCTATCACCGAATGTTGTCACATAAACGTTGGTAATAACTGAATTTCGCAGGCCTCAGACATGATGATTTGGCACGTGCCAAACGATCTTGGTTTGCCAGCAATTTCGAGTGGCGCATTCTTTAAATATCACACAACAAACGGATTTCTTCAGAAATATGGATCGAATCTCCAAACTTTGTTTACGCAATACTTTCCTATGACCCGGTACAGCCCACAAGGTCAGGAAATAAGGTTTCTTGCTATATATTTTTCCCTGTTAGTCAATTAAATATTTTGTTCAGGTATGGCCGAGAAAGCGATAGGGTGTGTGCAGAAAACTGATTGGAGTGATATTTGGCGCTGGCCGTCGCAACAAACTGAACGAGTAGTTCCAGTGCAAATTACAGACAGCGACAACGTGGGTTGTGTTTTTTGATGCACAAATCTTCGGTCTATAACGCAATACTGTTTTTATACAGATGACAATTAAATTCAATACACAAAGGGCAATAAGCATTAACAGAACGGGAAATTTCAGGTTGGTTAAAATTTGTTCATTATATTGTTTTTAACAGATCGGAAAATTTCAGGTTGGTTAAAATTTGTTCATTATAGTAATTATTTATCATTAGAAATAGACCGCATGCTTTCATAGATATTCGATTTTTACCTACGGTTGCTGAATATAAAATTGTTATTTTGTAGTGTGCCCGGACAAAAACCGATTCAAGTAGCAATGAGTAAAACACCAAGAGTTGCAACCACACTTGTTTGGATTCCAATACCATACACCATAGGCGATGCCATTGTTAAGGTATAGTTAGCCGGTAAAAGTTACTATTAAGAGCAGTGGTTCTCAAACGTTTTCCGCGTGCGGCGCATAAAAGAACTAAAATTTCCTTTCGCGGCACACTTAGCAGGTAAACAAAACAAAAGTTGTTCAAAGAATGTTAAATTACAACTTTATTGTGGTGCCTTTTATTACCAATTAGTAAAATATGAGCTGTGAAACGTTGTCATGCACACCATTATTTCGGCATAAATTCCTAAAACACCAGGAACGGTTTGTAAATTACTTCAATAAAAGAAATATTTCGCGGCACACTTGGAAATCTCTCACGACACACTATTGTGCCGCTACACACAGTTTGAGAATTACTGATCAAGCGAATATTAATCTATTCATACTTCGTCATTGTGTTTTCATTTGGCGCATATAGCATACTATCTATGTCAGAGCTCTTCAATCGGGGTTCCGCGGAACCCTAGGGTTCCGTACAACCCTTTCAGGTGTTGCGTGAACTTTAGGGGTTGCACGGGGAGTAGCAATTCGAACACAAGTGATTCAAAGTATCATTGTTTTGAACAGCACTGCTCGGCTGTTACACCATTGATCAATTGTGACGTAATGAATACAACCTTGTTACACTCTAGCTCAGTTGCGAGATTAATGTAGAAACGACCGATCCAAATAACACGGCAATGCGTTTCAGTTAACCGTATAATTCAAGTCAACCTTTGTGATGTGCTTTGGCTGTGTATGCATCTTTTTTCTTTGATGTAGCCTACTTGTATTACATTCATTAAAATTATTTTATGGGGGTTCCGCAAAGTTTGACAAAATACCTTAAGGGTTCCGCGTCGCTAAAAAGGTTGAAGAGCACTGATCTATGTGTATAGGTGCCTAATTAAGTGAAGAAAGAAACAACAACCTATGTTTGAAACTATAATAGGTGTAACGAGTTTATGTTTGTTCCCATTTCTTACGATAATTATTTTGTTGCAGGTTAATTGGGGAACGTTTGGCAAAAACCCTAGCTTTAGGCGGAGTTCAACGTCATACGATGACTATAACATAAAATTTGGAGCTCAGTGTGGTGACTCATACTGTAAGGTTCTTTTCATTGTAACCAATTACAACGTAAGTAGCGGTTCCTTTGAAGGAGTTATATTCGGAGTTTAAAACACCTTTTTTGTTTTTTTGGTAAATCAAATGCTTACATAAAGTATGATTGTGTAAAGTAAGGTAATCTAGGATTTTTGTTGTTGTGATATAAAAGCATAAAACCTACAAAATCATTTGAAATACGAATGCAAGTGATCCAGCAAGACGGTTTAGTATCGTAATTGTTTTCGTCCTTTAGAATTGGGGAGAACGAGTGTCTAGCTTTTCCCAACAAGAGAGTTTTCACAGAGTGAACAACCAAACTCACGTCGAAGTGCGAATAAAAGATTTGCATCGGGCCACCTTAGTTGGTTACACAGTATTCCAAAGGTAACTCATTTTTAATCTCAACTTAAAACCATTTGATTTAGCTAAAAATTTTTTTAGAAAATACACGTCGACTCCGGGAGGTTACGACTGGGGTCAAGTTCTTAACAATTTTCCGAGCTGCTTTGGTGAGTGTTTATTGTAAGTCTATACGTTGTAAAAAAAAACACTACTACAGAACTCTTTTACCAACAGATGACTTCCAAACAACTGAATATCAAAACCTTCCTAGTCTGTCGGTTCCCGCTAGCTTTATCAAAGGAAACATGGAATTTTATGAATCCGATGTAACACCTGGTTTCATTGAGTTCCGGAAATACGGCAGTTCCGGGCATCCTTATCCCATATGTCCAGGAATCAGGTATACTTCTAATGTAAAAATCAAATAAAATATCTCATATCGATCTCACAGCTGATTTATTGCAGGTTGAATGGCGATGCTGACCCGTCCTTGCATTGTATTGGCGGATTGACAACTGGTACATTGTTTTCGTCCAGGCGCCGATGTGGTGACTTTGCTGGTATGTACTGGTTTGCTATAACGTGTAAATTAAGACAAACATTGGGGCAAGTTTCGCTCCGTTTGAGAAACGCTTTATAATTAAATCGGATAAAGAACAGTACAGATCAAATAAACAAATTCTGTAGGAAGACATAAATTACTTCAAATAGAAGACGGCATTGGAGGCCCAATCAATCGTTATAGCACAGTGTTTTTATTGCGTTTTTGCGTGCTGTTTAATTCTTTTGTCTTTTGTTTATCGTGCACTGTATTACGCGCATTTAGTGTTATTTACCCTAATAAAGGCGACCTGTATCGAACGTCGAAAAGTCAGTGCAAAAATGAGCTCAAAAAGTTTAAAAAGGTATAAGACGGCTGGCTTAACGGCAGTTCTTTTGTTTCGCTGATTGGGCAGTCTCCGTTTTTTTACCAATCAGTTTTACCAAGTGCTAATCACAGATCGGATTTGGTTGATATTTATCTAAGTTTGAAATTTATAGCACTCAACATTTGGTAAATTTTAAAACTGTTTGATACAAATAACAAGAATTATGATGCTTTGACAGCTTGGGACCAACTTGCAGCTCACAAAGAAAAGAGGGCAAATTCCACGACAGGAGGTGACGTCACCGATTTGACCTCGACGCTTCTGCTTTTTTATCGTTAAATTTTTGCCATATTTGTAATAGATTATTAATCATTTTTATTTCATTTATTAGCCAGTCAAACATGTGCAGAAAAACTGTAAGATTCCTGTTTTCGAATACAAATCTAATATTTTTTTCACGTTTTATCACTAAGCATTGCTAAAAATATTTTATTCTCATTCCATCCGGTTGTAGATTTTACTTTCTCAACATCTGTATTTCATAAATGACAACATTGCTTTGTCAGCAACATACATTTTCTTAAAAAAAACGAATTATTTTTAATGAGCACAGAAAATCAACAATAAAAATTGAAAATATTGAAATGATTATTAAAAGAAAGAAAAGGACAAAATATCAGCAAATTTTTGAGTAATTTTCAAAAATTATGTCCTTATTTGCATTTTTGAATTGGATATTAGGAGAAAGTTAAGTGTCCTACTCACTGCTAAACTTAAAAAAATAGTTCATAGTCTTTAAAATTCTTCAAAACCTTGTCATGCAGCTAAGCACCTTGCTTATGTTCAACACTTGTACGTGATTTCTTTACTTTGGTGCATCCGTCAGTTTTCCGACAGATTCTGCTCTAAAATTTAGTATGTAAACATTGCACAGTACATAAACATTGTATAACGCTTTTCATAAAAAAAGGATAATTCATTTGCTTGTCTGCTTTGAAGTTGAAGTTGAAAGAGTTCAAAGAATACTTAGACACCATTTAAATTTCTGAAATAAAAAGTTTTTTGGCGTTGTTCTATTTTTGATGGCGTGCCTACCCTGTGTGCTAACAAACATATTTTTTTGTTTAAATGACATTCACTTCATCGAAGTCGGATGTAAACCACTCAGTACTTGTGATGCTAAACAACTAGCGACATATGTTTTGTGAAAACGTAATTTTCATACGGTTTGTAATAACAAATAACATGTTTATTGTAACAACAAAGATGCAACTGGTTGAAGGTTGATGCAATTAAACATAGCTAGTATGGAACTGCGATTTACATTTTGGTTATGTTTGAAGCTTTTGTTTAATTCCATGAAACGCTTTATTCGAGTGACAAGAAAATGTGGGTTCATCTATTGAATTGAGCAATAAAAATGACGAAATTCTACAGAAAGTAAACTGAAATACAGATATGCAGAAACGTAGGAAGTAACATTTGAACAAATAAACAGATTGAACACAATACGTTTTTTTAGCAATGGTTAATGATATATTATGTAAAATAATTAAATTTGTATTGACATTGGACTACACGAATTTTACAGCTTTTCTACAGGTGTTTGACCGGCTAATAAATCAAATAAAAATGATTACTGATAAATGCAGATAAAATATGGCGAAAATTTAACGATAAAACAGCAGAAGCGTTGACGTCAAATCAGTGACGTCACCTCCTGTCGTGGAATTGGCCCGCTTTTCTTTATGAGCTGCAAGTTGGTCCCAAGCTGTCAAAGCATGATTATTCTTGTTATTTCAGATCAAATAGTGTTAGTAGTTAGTTCTTTGGAATGATTTGCGGGAAAAAAAACGAAGCTAGCCAATCAACGAAACAAAAGAACTGCTGTTAAATCTAACGTCTTTTATGTAAAGTAAGTTATATCTTTATGTCTATAATGATGGGATGAGCATTTGCAATACAGAATTTTCTTTTTAGGTCTATTTGATCTGCAATGTCCTTTATTTGACCTAGATTAAGTGGCCGAAACATTTGGTGTAATTCAGATGTTACAGCTAATCAGTACATACCAGAAAAATCACCACATCTTCGCCTGTAGGAATACGAGCTACCAGTTGTCAATCCGCCAATACAATGCAGGGAAGGGTCTGCATTGCCATCCAACCTTAAACAAATCAGATTAGAGAATTGACATCGTCTGAGTGTTTGATTGGTTATTAACTTTTTCTTTTTGTGTTTGGATAAAAAAGAATCAATAAGTTTTTTATACTTGTAAGTAACGCACCTGATTCCTGGACATATAGGATAAGGATACCCGGAACTGCCGTATTTTCGGAACTCAATGAAACCAGGAGTAACATCCGATTCGTAAAAGTCCATATTTCCTTTGATAAAACTAGCAGGAACCGACAGACTTGGAAGGTCTTTGTATTCAGTTGTTTGAAAGTCATCTGTTGGTAAAAGAGTTTTAAAGCAGTGCTCTGTTATAACTAATAGACATAATATGGACCCTTACCAAAGCAGCTAGGAATATTATCAAGAATCTGACCCCAGTCGTAATTGTTAGGAGTTGAGGCATATTTTCTAAGATAATAAAGTTTTTGTTTTCAGCTAAATTAATTGTATTGTTGTTAGAATTGAAACAAAGTTACCTTTGAAATATTGTATAACCGAATAAGGTGGCCCGATTCATATGTTGTATTCGTGCTTCAATATGTGTTTGATTGTTTACTTGGTAAAAACTCGTTGTTTCGGTAAAGGTAGAAGTAACCTGTCCTCCCCAATTCTAAAAAATAATATGTATGGATTTTGTACGTTAATAATTTTAAAGATTTTGTACGTTTTATTTTTCGCATTTTCGCATCTAAATTTTTAGCACACCTTAGCTGAACTAAACAAACCTATGAGCCATTTTGTGAGTCTTTACTTTACCAATACACCTAAAAGAGTGTTTTAAACCAGGGAGTCGAACCGCTTGTCATATGGGTTCAGGTTCGGTTCGGGTTCACTTGGTTTTGTTTTTAAGGGTTCGGGTTTGGTTCAGGTTTTTCAAAATGTATATTTTCGGGTTCGGGTTTTGTTCCGATTCGGGCAAATTATGCGGTCCGAACCGGTTTGCGGTTTTTAAACCGGTTCAAATTTTTATTCATGTCAATTTAACTCTAACCATCATCTACCTGGCCTTATCAAACTCCAAAAGAATTTTGCCCGTGCACTGTAATTTTTGACACGCCCTATAAGTGTTATCTCGCGTATTAGTTTTGAATAAAATCACAACATATAAAACAGACTGCATATTTTACTGGTTCGGTTCCGGTTCGGGTCCAACGCCAAACAAAAAGTAGGGTTCAACTCCGGTTCGGGTTTTTAGAAAATCGTAATTAGCGGTTCGGGTTCGGTTCGGGTTTAATGAAATAAACCGCTCAAACCGGTTCGCGGGTTCGGGTTCAGTTCCAGTTCGACTCCCTGTTTTAAACTCCCAATAAAGTTGCGTCCTTAAAAAAAGATTCAATAGTTAGTTAGTCACTTACATTGGAATTGGTGATGGTGAAAAGAACCTTACAGTGCGAGTCACCACACTGTGCTCCAAATCTTATGTCATATGTTCCCTGTGATGTTGAGCTCCGCCAAAACCTCATGTTTCTACCAAACGTTCCCCAATCAACCTTCAAAAGCAGCTTTATAAAAAAATGGAAACAAGCCAAACATCATCTAGTGCTTTGTATTTCAATTTTAATCCTCAGCAAAGGCTTTTATCAGATAATTAAGCACCTATACAGAACATAGTAAGCGATGTATAAATACGGTATGTTCTACCAAAGACCGCCATCAATGTCAAATGAAATAGCTTGCCGAAGTATACATTAGTAAATATTCCCTTGATAGTAAATTTTATAGACGAACTATACCTTCACATTGATATCGTCTGCAGTGTATGGTATCGGAATCCAAACAAGTGTGGTGGCAACTCTGGATGTTTTTCTCATTGCCACTTCAATCTGTTTAGCACCAGGGACACTATAAAATAACAACTTATTCTGCAACCTTAATTAAAAATCGAATACCTGTCAGAGAAGACGGTCTATTTCCTATGAAAAAAGATTACACGAGACAAAATAATGAAGAAATCTTTACCGACTTGAAATTTCCCGTTCTGTTAATGCTTATCGCCCTATGTGTATTGAATTTGATTATCATCTGTACGAAATTAAGATTGCGTTATGTGGTACCCTTACAATTCGTTCACAAAAAATACAACCCACGTTGTCGCTTCCTGTAATTCGCACAGGATTTACTCGTTCAGATCGTTGAAACGACCTGCGCCAAATATCACTCCAATTAATTTTCTGCACACACCCTATCGCTTTCTCGGCCATACCTAAACAACAGATTTAATTATTGAACTGGGAGAAATCTATTTTAAGAAAACCCTCTTCTTGACCTGTTGGGCTGTATCGTGTCATAGGAAAGTGTTGCGTAAACAAAGTTTGAAGATTCGATCCATATTTCTGAAGAAATCCGTTTGTTGTATGATATTTGAAGAATGCGCCACTCGAAATTACTGGCAAACCAAGATCGTTTGGCACGTGCCAAATCATTATGTCTGAGGCCTGCAAAACCAGTTTTTTAAAATGTTTACGTGCCAACCATTGCTCATGCAAATGTCACGACAGGCTTCAAAAAGGTTAAAAAAACTTTAAAAATGGTTTATTTGAACTTACATTGAGAGCGTACAAAGCTTTGCTTTTGTAGTCCTCTCCGGTTACATCTTGCAAATCGCCAAACGATTTCATGTTAAACCAGTTGTCATATGCTGTAAAATGCTACAAAACGTAAAACAAAAATTGAAAAAAACGTATAATTTACAAACTGACCGGAAGCCGACGATTCCTTTGACCATTTGTCTTTGTAATTGCAGCTACTACTGATGCCGTCTTCGTGAACTGAAGCCACGAGCGTCCAACCACCGCCACCGGACGACATGTCGCAAAATACCTAATATTTATGTTTAGCTCGACTGAGGCGAAATAACAATCAAATTTTTGTACCTGAAACTCGGGAGTGTATTCATTGGGCTTAATGGTGAGAAGACCTGTGACGTTGTAGCCTTGACTTAAAGCGTCTTTGCAGTCCTTAAATATTGGCTTGCTGCAAAATTTCGATTTCACTGGCCGTTGAACTACAAAAAGTATATGCCTTCAATGTTACGGTTAAAAATACTTTATTACACACTTGCTTTACCTCCAATACTTGTCATTGCCTCTGGCTTTGGTCTTGGGGTTTCCATCTAACAGTACACGAAAATATTTGGAAACGCGTTCTCATATTAACACTTTCAAAGACTTAGTATGCTTTTGTATTAAAAAATGTTTTTTTCTGATGTAATATAATGTGTTGCAGGAAAAAAAATCGTTTCTAATCTGAATGATAACATGTTGGTCACAAATATATAGCAAAACATGCCGTATTGGAAATATAAAAATAGCAAAACATGCCGTATTATATCAACAAAACCAAAATTACCATTTGAATTCCAAATCCAACGCTAATAGCAACCACAAGAACTGTCAGCAGCAAAATGATAAGAAGAAGTGAAAAAACGCCCGACTCGCGCGAATTGCCCTTCCCAGAGCTGCGTGCTGAAATGAACAGTAATCATGTAAAAAAGTATCAGATAATAATAACTTAACAATGATACCTGTACGATGTTCACCTCTGCCGTTTTCAAACATATTTTTGGCCTGTAATAACTCCTCTCGACAAAAGGCTGAGCAAAACAAATCTTGTTGAACGTGCGACTCGCATCTGCTGTGGTGCAACTAACCAACGTACATTGATGCCTCGAATGTAAGACTTGTGACTACGTCACTGCGTGGAAGTTTTCTTGCGTTTCAGTCACGAACTATCAATCATACTATCTTTGCCTAAGCTCCTTTTTCGTGCAGTCACACTGCACTTACCATATGTAATGTTGCCGGTTATTTTTCTTGAAACTTATAGGGTAGACCGAGGATGCTTCTCACGGTTTTTTGAACATTGCTAATATTTTTTGTATATGCATCACATGAGTTTAAATGTTAGTTTGTTGTAAAGGGTGATCCCTTGCCGAAAAAGGGTAGAAGTGTCGCTTGCGAAAGCAAACTAGAAATGCATGTAAAAGTCAAATTCCCAAGGCTCTCAAGTGTCCAATGTTGCCCCGGTACAGGGGGAACATCGGACATAAGTTGATAGAGTTAAGCGATTAACTCCGTGCTCAATGGCACTCTGTCTGTGCGAGTATCTATGTTCAATAACTGCCAAAACCGATTTGTTCATTTGGTCGCTTGAAGCATACTCTCCTGTCGCCTTTCTTTTAAAGGTTTTTTATGATCTGAAACTATTATGAGCATACAATATAATACACTTGCTTCAACCGGGCACGTGGCGACATAAAAAGCAAAAAACATGGCCGCCTGTTTACCTCCTGCACAAAATTAACGTTTGCTTATTTAAGTGTTGCTTCTGAACTACGACGTCCACAACGAAAGAATTACCTTCGGCTACCAGCAACCAAATTATACTCTTACAATAAAAAAATAGATATTTCTGGTGAACTAATTTTTATTTTTACTAATCGGTATACTGACTACGCATGCTCCCAAACAGTATGCGGCTTTGTAAAGGAAGCATGAAAATTTGTCAAAAATGATATCACAGTGCTCCACCGTGACGTAATGTACCTGGTCCGAAGTATCCTCGGTCTGCCCTAACTATAAAAGCAATGTGACAGATAAATCAATTTGTTTTGCATCATTTTTGTTTTTTAATATTATGTCACAAACATTACCTTATACTTGCATTAGTTAATAGGAAATATTCTATTCATTGTTTTTTTACGTTTCGAAAACAAAATGACGTGATCCTGTTGCAGTTCTAGCCTGATCAGTGAAATCATAACTCTAAATTTTGTCAGCTGAAAATTCCGCAGTGTCATTAAAACGTTTTTGGAAAGTTTAAACGCAGCCAACTAACAAACAGCTCGGTTTCTTGTTTTTCAGATTCAAACATGTTAACATTATTTAATGAAACAAAATGTCTACAAGGTTGGTACAAATCAATGAACAAAACATAATCGGAAAACTCTTTATAATGAAACAAATTTGTGGCAAAGGTGTTTGCAAAAAATTGACTGATTGCATTAAGCAAAACATCATTTTTTTATTAATTACTTTTACTTAATTTTATTTTAAGGCTTAAGGTTTAACCCTTGTGTTGCTGTCAAATCCAATCATGCTGTACAACATCTAAATATTGCAAAGATATATTGAATCAAGACCGCAAAATCGAAAAAATTCCACACTATTTAAACCAGCAATGCAGCAGCGTTTACACAATAGGTAAGGCAACAAAACGGCAATACTTTCAGGAGACTTACAGTTAGCAAGTGATAAGTATAGATTTAATCATTAATTTATTTATTTTTGGCGCTCTTGAGTTGTTTATTAGGTGAAAGTTAAGCATTTCAATTACTGATAAACCTAAAAAACGTTGATGGTCATACAGTTCTTTAAACCCTCATCATACACTTCAAAACCTTGCTTATGTTCAACCGTTGTCAATAATGATATTGTAACCGAAATTAGTTAAGTGATCCCGAATTTGGCCTAGGATTTTTGGGAAAGGCGAGATAGTTATATTTTACTAAATAAAGTAAGCTAACCCAACCCTAACCACGATTATAGCAGAATCACCGCCTCTAACTTGGTAAATACCAGGTCACCCTGCACTAACGGCTTACCACTAAAGCCGAAGTTGAGATGGTTACACCGAACAGGGGCTGAAACACATACGACAACATCAGACTACGACAGAGCGCCTTTCAATGTTCCAATGTAATACAAGATCACAACGCTACCACGTTTTTCCACCGCATTCACAAAACTGCGAACAGCACGAGGCCCAAGAGAGAACTGCTTTAAATCGAAAACGAAACATGGCAGTCCCAAAGTCACGTGATCTTAGCGTCCAATTACAATACACAAGCGCGACAAGTCGAACTCAAAATCATTTATGCGAGACAGCAGTGGATTAGGAAAGAGAATGAAGCGGAACATAATAACGTGTTTACAAATATCTTTTTTTGCTTGAATGAGTTTCATTTCATCGAAGCCGGATGTAAACCACTTAGTACTTGTGATGCTAAAACAACTAACCATAAAACACCGTAATTTCCTACGGTTTGTAATAACACAGCATGTTTATTGTAACAACAAGGATGCAACTGGCTGAAGGTTGGTGCGATTGAACATAGCTAATATGAAACTGCAAATTACTCTTTTAGTTGTGTTTGAAGCTTTTGTTTAATTCCATGAAACGGCTTATTCGAGTGACAAGAAAATGTGGGTTCATCTATTGAACTGAGCAATAAAAATGACGAAATTCTACAGAAAGTAAACTGAAATGCAGATATGCAGAAACGTAGGAAGTAATATTTGAACAAACAAACAGATTGAACACAATACGTTTTTAGCAATGGCTAATGATATGTTATGTAAAAGAACTAAATTTGTGTTAACATTCGACAATACGAATTTTGCAGCTTTTCTACGCATGTTTTACTGGCTAATAAATGCAATAAAAATGATTACTAATTAATGCACATAACATATGGCGAAAATTTAACGATAAAAAAGCAGAAGCGTTGACGTCAAATCAGTGACGTCACCCCCTGTCGTAGAATTGGCCCGCTTTTCTTTATGAGCTGCAAGTTGGTCCCAAGCTGTCAAATCATGATAATTCTTGTTATTTTAGATCAAACCGTTTTAGTAGTTAGCTCCGGAGACTGATTTGTAAAAAAAAAACGAAGACTAGCCAATTAGCGAAACAAAAAAAAAACTCCTGTTAAATTTAATGTCTTATAATTAAAGTAAGTTATATCTGTAATGTTGGGATGAGCATTTGTATTGATCTATTTGATTCACAATGTCGTTTATTTAAACTAGCCCAAGTGGCCAAATAAAACTGTCCAAAATATTTGATGTAAGTCAGAGGTTACAGCTAATCGGTACGTACCTGAAAAGTCACCACATCTCCGCCTGTAGGAATACAAGCTACCAGTTGTCAATCCGCCAATACAATGCAGGGAAGGGTCTGCATTGCCATCCAACCTTAAATAAATCAGAATTGAGAATTGACATCGTCTTAGTGTTTGATTGATAATTAACTTTTTCTTGTGTTTGAATGGAAATAGAATCAGTAAGTTTTTTATAGCTTTGTAACGCACCTGATTCCTGGACATATAGGATAAGGATACCCGGAACTGCCGTATTTTCGGAACTCAATGAAACCAGGTGTTATATCCGATGCGTAAAAGTCCATGTTTCCTTTGATAAAACTAGCAGGAACCGACAGACTGGGAAGGTTCTGATATTGAATTGTTTGGAAGTCATCTGTTGGTAAAAGAGTTGTAAAGCAGTGTTCTGTTATATTTTAACTCAGACATTACATAAATCCTTACCAAAGCAGCTCGGGATATTATCAAGAATCTGAGTCCAGTCGTAACGGCCAGGGGTTGAGTCATATTTTCTAAAATAACAAAGTTTTTTTCTGCTAAATTGTTTTGTTTTTTCGGATTGAAACAAATTTACCTTTGAAATACTGTATAACCGACTAAGGTGGCCTGTTTCAAGTGAGCTGTTCGTGCTTCAATATGTGTTTCGTTGTTTACTAGGTAAAAACTCGTCGTTTGGGAAAAGCTAGAAGTAACCTGACCTCCCCATTTCTTAAAAAAAAATAATAATTTGCTAGTTCACTCTCGTTAGCATTGTGACAGATTTTTGTACGTTTTATTTTTGGCATTTTATCTAATTTTTTAGCACACCATAGCTGAATTAAACAACCAAATTAGCCATTTTGTTAGCCTTATCCTACCGATGCACCTAAAAGAGTGTTTTGAACTCCTAATAAAGTTGACTTAGAAAAAAGATTCAATAGTTACTTACTTTGGAATTGGTAATGGTGAAAAGAACTTTACAGTGCGAGTCACCACACTGTGCTCCATATCTTATGTAATATTCATTCTGTGATGTTGAGCTCCGCCTAAACCTCATATTTCTACCAAATGTTCCCCAATCAACCTTCAAAAAAAAAAACTTTGTAAAAAATGAAATCAAGCTACACATGCTTTGTGTTACAATTTTGATCCTCAGCAAAGGCTTTTATCAGATAATTAGGTACCTATACAGAACATAGTAAGCGATGTATAAATACGGTATGTTAAACCAAAGACCTGCATCAATGCCAAATGAAATAACTTGCCGAAGTATACATAGATGAATATTCCCTTGATAGTAAATTTTAGAGGCCAACTATAACTGTTACGTCTTTTTTCGGTTCTGCTTTAATAACGGGCTGTCAGTACCCAAAATAACACTTGTTTTTATAAAGATAAAAGAGTAAAACGATAAAAGCAGCGCAGATACACAATCGCGACAGAACCACAACTCCAACTCCAACTGCGGGCTTCTCAGTCGCGTGGGGCGTCCCCTCGACAATTCGTTACAGCGAACACGACATAGAAGTATGTTATAACGGCATATATAGGTGACAAAAATAAAAACGTAACATACCTTCACATTTACATTGCCTGCAGTATATGGTTTTGGAATCCAAACCATTGTGGTTGTAACTCTGGATGTTTTTCTCATTGCTACTTCAATCGGCTTAGCGCCTGTGACACTGCAAAATAACAACAACTTCATATTTAACAACGTTAGTTAAAAATGTGAATACCTTTCAGCGCATCCGGTCTAATTCGAAAGGGAAAAGTTTACCCGAGACAATGTAATAAACAAATTTTAACCAACCTGAAATTTCCCGTTCTGTTAATGCTTATTTCTGTTTGTGCATTGAATTTGATTGTCATCTGTACGAAATTAAGATTGCGTTATGTGATCGAATTACGATTTGTGCATGAAATAAAGAACCCACGTTGTCGCTTCGTGTGATTCGCACAGGATTTACTCGTTCAGATCGTTGAAACGACCAGCGCCAAATATCACTCCATTCAGTTTTCTGCACACACCCTATCGCTTTCTCGGCCATACCTAAACAACAGATTTAATTATTGAACTGGGAGAAATCTATTTTAAGAAAACCCTTTTCTTGACTTGTTGGGCTGTATCGTGTCATAGGAAAGTGTTGCGTAAACAAAGTTTGAAGATTCGATCCATATTTCTGAAGAAATCCGTTTGTTGTATGATATTTGAAGAATGCGCCACTCGAAATTACTGGCAAACCAAGATCGTTTGGAACGTGCCAAATCATCATGTCTGAGGCCTGCAAAACCAGTTATTTAAAATGTTTACGTGCCAACCATTGCTCATGCAAATGTCACGACAGGCTTCAAAAAGGTTAAAAAAACTTTTAAAATGGTTTATTTGAACTTACATTGAGAGCGTACAAAGCTTTGCTTTTGTAGTCCTCTCCGGTTACATCTTCCAAATCGCCAAACGATTTCATGTTAAACCAGTTGTCATATGCTGTAAAATGCTACAAAACGTAAACCAAAAATTGAAAAAAAACGTATAATTTACAAACTGACCGGAAGCCGACGATTCCTTTGACCACTTGTCTTGGGAATCGCAGCTACTACTGATGTCATCTTCGTGAACTGAAGCCACCAACGTCCAACCACCACCACCGGACGACATGTCGCAAAATACCTAATACTTATGTTTAGCTCGACTGAGGCGAAATAACAATCAAATTTTTGTACCTGAAACTCGGAAGTGTAGTCATTGGGTTTAATAGTGAGAAGACCTGTGATGTTGTAGCCTTGACTTAAAGCGTCTTTGCAGTCCTTAAATATTGGCTTGCTGCAAAATCCGGATTTCACTGGCTGTTGAACTACAAAATGTATAGGTCATTAAAGTCACGGTTAATGAAAATGTCACTTCAGACCCTTGCTTTACCTCGCATACTCGTCATCGCCTTTGATTTTGGTCTTGGTGTTTCCATCTAATATTAAACAAATATACTTTGAAAGTCGATCTAATATTTACACCTTTGAAAAAATATTAGTTTTTGTATTGATAATTGTTTATCTTAGCACAACTTACCGTTTTATTCAAACAAAAACTAAAATTACCATTTGAATTCCGAATCCAACACTTATGGCAATCACAAGAACTGTCAGCAGCAAAATGATCAGAAGAAGTGAAAAAATGCCCGACTCGCGCGAACTGCCCCTTCCAGAGCTGCGTGCTGAAATTAACAGTAATCGTGAAAAAGTATCAGATTATATGACCGCAACAATGATACCTGTACGATGTTCGCCTCTTCCGTTTTCAAACATCTTTTTCGCCTGTAATAATTCCTTTCGACAAAAGACTGAGCAAAGCAAATTCTGTTGAACGTGCGACTCACGCCTCTGGTGCAACTAACCAACGTACGCTGAAGTCTTGACTGTAGGACTCGTGACTACTTCATTGCGTGGAAATTTTCTTGCGTTTTAGTCACGAACTATCAATCATCCTGTCTGTGCCGAAGCTCCCTTTTTTATGCAGTCACGCTGCACTTATCATTGTTAATGCTACAGAATATTTTTCTTAAAATTTAAAACTATGAAAGTGTGAAGCTACAACAAGTAGGTAGTTTGGATTTTTATTTATTTTGGCCTATTTATTTCATAAACATTGCTTTATACTTCCATAAAGAATTCGGAAACTTATTTGACGAATCCGATTTTTGACGTTTTTTTAACATTTCGAAAACAAAATGACGTGATCTAGTTGTTGTTCCAGCCTGATCAATGGAAATATGACTCGCATTCCAATTTCGTTTCCGCTAAAAAATTTCCGCAGTGTCATTAAACGTTTTCGATCTTAAAAATTAACGCGGCCAAAAACAATCAGCTCGGTTTCTTGTTTTTCAGATTCAAATTTGTAAACATTGTTTGATGAAACAAAATGATTGCAAGTTTGGTGCAAATTTCTTATGAACAAAACATATTCACTTTTCACAAAACACTTTGAAGTTTTTTGGCAAAGGTGTTTGTATAAGTATATTTTTTCAATTCGCATAATTACAAACCATCATTTGTCATCACCAAGAGTGGAGGTACCTTTGTAAATACGATACTTTTAATCTTATTTTTAAATAAAAATGACTGTTCGCATCCATTTATTAATTACTTTTACGTAATTATAATCTACGTTTAAGGTTTAATACATGTATTGTTGTCAAATTTGATGTTCTAAATGTATATCTACGGTTTCTGTGATTCTGCCACGGCGCTCACAACTGCTAGTAGTTTAATGCAAAGTCATGACATTTTTAGGTTATTTGCCTTGTTCGATATCGCCTCACAAACCCTTCTTTGGCTTACTGGCGACGGTTAAGTTTGTGGCGAATCCTTTTAAATCAATGACTTAGGTGACCTACATACACCTTGGGTTTAAACATATATGTTTTAGCAAAACAATAATAATCAGATCAACTCAGTTTATGACTGATTCCTTAATGATATTATTTACTTAGAAATATGCTAACAATGCTTTCTTGACAGTAGATCATACAAGATACGTCGAGATGTGGATTGAAAGCCTACTGTCGCAAAATTTAGGCCCAAAGTTTGCTACGTAAGAAAAACAAAATCGAAACTCTGTCAGTGGAATTTTCACTGCGTTAAAAATCAGTTGGCAAAAGTCTGAATGATTCTGCGTAATTTCAAGGTGAAACGAAACTCTGTTGTCAGTCATGATTTACTGTCATGATTATGTGGTTAGAGCTATCGGTCTGGGAGCAAAAACCGAACAACGAGACTAAAATTGTGATTTTCCTTGATCAAAAAACAATAGGAAGTTTGGAGTTTATTATTTGCATTCATAACTTTGTTTTTACACCACGTTTTAATCTACAATCAAATGAAATAACGTTGATCTTTACATTCACAAAAATTAATCGGTTTCAATTTTCTAAATGAAGTTGGTATTGGCCTTAAACATGCTGTCGGATATTGCACCACTACAGTGAAGAGTGAAAATAGCGCAACGATAGGATGATTGATTGTTCGTGACTGAAACGCAAAAAAACTGCCACGAAATGACGTCGTTATCGAACTTATAGTCGGAAAATCAATGCACGTTGGTTAGTTGCTCCACAGAGGCTATAATTGCACGTCAACCAAAAACATTCGAGAGTTTTGAGACGAAGACGTTTGACATTTCAGAGCAACATTTTTAAAGTGCAAAGAGATGTATGGCAACGGCACAGGTAAACAGTGTACATGTACATTTGTTGAGGAATGCTATTACAATAAAATCAATTTTTTTATCAATTCCTGTCATTTTATTTTAGCACGTAACTCAGGGGGAAAGAGTAGTTCACGAGAGTCAGGCATCTTTGCACAACTTCTGATCATTCTACTGCTGACAGTTCTTGTGGTTGCCATCAGCGTTGGATTCGGTATTCAAATAGTATGTATAAAACGTGACAATTATATTACGCTTGACTCAGTAAAATTAGTTATTGTGTAATGCTAGATGGAAACACCAGGAGCAGCACCAAAACAAACGGCCAATGTTGGGGGTAAATTCATTTTGTGATATCGTTTTGTTATTGGTTTTAACTGTGTGACCATTTTTTCAGATCCAGTTGATCAGTCATTGAAATCCGGTACTTGTAGCCAACCAGCATTTAAAGATTGCAAACACGCTCTACACCAGGGCTACAACACCTCAGGCCTTCTCTCCATTAAACCCAATGACTACACATCCGAATTTCAGGTAACGTTTTTGAAACAACAGATAAACTGTCCTAGACAAAAATCGCCTAAAACCACGTGCCTTCTTGCAAACAATTGCAGTTGCGTATAATTAACTGAAGCTTTCAGTATACTTGTATCAGTCTGCGTTTTGTTTATGAAATGGTAAGTTATGAAACACAAAATTCAATTTTGCCACTATAATTGCACCCTCAGTGCCTACAAATAAGTTCTCATGAACATAAATTTTTATGTTTTATTGCATTGCATAACTAACAACGCAGACTTATTCAAGTATACTAAAAGCCTTAGTTGATTCGAATTTTGGTAGCCGACTATTTGTTACCAGGTATATTGCGACATGTCGTCTGATGGCGGTGGTTGGACGTTGGCGGCTTCAATTCACGAAGATTCTATAACTGGAAACTGCGATTTCGGGGACATGTGGTCAAAGACCTCTTCGTCGGCTTCTGGTTGGTTTTCGAACGTATTTCTGTCAAAAATATAGTGTTTGTTACATATAACTTATTACAGCATTTGACAACTGGTTCAATCTGAAATCATTTGGCAAACTTGAAGATGTAACTGGACAAGACTATAAAAGCAAAGCTATGTACGCTCTCAATGTAAGTTTGTTGTAATTATGTAGTCACAATGCAGTTTTTTGGACAAAACAAATATCTTTGTCGAGTCCATACTAATGACCAAAATATTTCGTCAATAACGTAATGGGTTGTAGTAATAACATTTTGTCGGTTCACAGGCTTCAGACTTGATGATATGGCACGTTCCAAACGATCTTGCTTTGCCAGCAATTTCGAGTGGCGCATTCTTTAAATATCACACAACAAACGGTTTTCTTCAGAAATATGGATCGAATCTTCAAACTTTGTTTACGCAGTACTTTCTTATGACACGACAGAGTCCGCAAGGTCGGAGTATCCTTTCATTGCTTTTAGTATTTAAGCCATGTAATACTTTATTTATTTAGATGTGGCCGGAAAAGTGATAGGATGTGTGCAAAAAAATAATTGGGGAGGACTATGGCGTTATTCGTGGGATCGTATTAACCCGATCGGCCTAGCTCGAGTAAAACAACATGACAAAGTGCGTTGCTTTTTTTAGTGATCAATCTTTAGTTTGCAGTATAACACAATCTTAAGTTGTTACAGATGACAATTCAATTCAACACACAAAAGACGATCAGTATTACCAATGCAGGATTCTACAAGTGAGTTAAACTTCCTTCCTCATGTCTCTCGCATAATAATAATTTTTGTTTTCATGGATATAAGACTTATATATTATAAGCAGGGTTGCCATACCGTCCTTATTTCTAAGATTTGTCCTTATTTTTAAGGGCAATGTCTTAGAAAAATGTATTGTCCTTATTTCAAAGAAATGTCCTTCCTTTTGACTTACGTCCTTATTTTGTCTTATTTTCAACAATTACAAGTCCAATCCCTGCCACAAGTAAAAGTATACCTAGACCTGAGCAGTCGTGAGATGCACAAAGTATTTTCTACAAACAAGGAGTTGCTGGAACAGATTGTTCCTGGGCAAAAAATATGACATGCGATATGAACGCGAAAAATTATTTAAAAACTTTTGTTTCGTTTCGAATGGACACTTATTTTTTCCGTTGTCCTTATTTTCGACTCCGTGTCGATGGCAACCCTGATTATAAGTAATAAAGATTACGAACTCAATCACAATACGCGATGGCGCCTTTAATGGGTACTGTGGTACTGTGGTTTTATATGAGTGTGCCGTGATCGCTGGTCTGCATAGACGCTTCAGGGCTGATCACAGTTACGAATTTATGTTAATTGTAACAGATAACGAACTATTAATGATAAAGTATTGTTGTAGTGTTTCGGGCAGTAAGCCGATCGAAGTGGCCATGCGAAAAACCTCAACAGCTGCAACTACCTTGGTATGGATTCCATTGCCATACGTGAAGATCGATGTTGATGTGAAGGTACGTTTGTCATTAATATTCAGGTAAATGACCACATATTTAAGTTGAACTGAAGCAAGGACGTGTCATTAGCTTTTTATATTCTGTAATCCGTGACTTGTTTGTAGCCGCATTGCGTGGTTAGCTGGTTTGAATTTCGGAGCGTAATTGTTTTTTGCAGGTTGATTGGGGAACATTTGGCAAAAACCCAAGGTTTAGGTGGAGTTCAACAACATACCGCGATTACAGCATCAGATTTGGAGCCCAGTGTGGTGGCTCATATTGCAAAGTTCTTTTCACTGTCACCAATTCCCAAGTGAGCATAACTTTTTTTTAATCTGTGTTTTGTGGCAATCATTCCTCTTTCTCTATTATCAGTTGTGGTTGCTTATCTAACCTTTATTTGCTTCTATTTAACTTGTTTTTGTTATTAAGGACTGGGGACAAATATCCTCCACCAATTCCCAAGCAACCAACTTTTACCGATCAAAAAACCGAACAGAAGTCCGAGCTGAAATACGAAATATGAATCGGGCCACTTTAGTTGGATATACTGTATTTCAACGGTAAATTCGATTAATTTGATTGAAATTATGCACTATGACTTTAACGGTCTGTCAAAAAACTTTGTTCACATAGAAAATATAGAAATGTTCGAAGTAGCTCTACCTGGAAAACTGTTCTGGACAATATGCCGAGCTGCTTTGGTAGGTGTTTATTGTAGCTAGATTACAAACAAGAACATAGTAATTACCCTTTTCTCTCAGATGATACTGAATTAACGCAATATGGAGACCTTCCAAGTTTGTCTGTTCCTGCTACCTTTATCAAAGGAAGCATGGATTACTACGATTCGGATATTGTTCCTGGTTTCATTCAATTCAGGAAATACGGCAGTTCCGGAAATCCTTATCCAATATGTCCAGGAATTAAGTGCGTATTAAACATTAGAAAATTACCGTGGCCTAATTCTAATAGTAACTTTGCATTAAAGACAACCAAGTATTTTAGATGTTGTCGACACACGAATCATGTTTACTTTTCTGTAGATTAGAAACCAATGCTGATCCATCCCTGCATTGTATTGGTGGAATAGAAAGTGGTTCAGCGTATTCCTCCAAACGGAGATGTGGTGATTTTTCTGGTAAGTGTCGGTTGGTCCCAAGCTGTATACCGAGTACATAAAAATAGTGTTGTACTGAGATGTGTATCACTGGCTAGTTTATCTGCCATGGCCAAGGTTCAGGCGCGCGCACACACATGCTGAAAAATGTCATCTCCACGTGATAGCGAAAAAAATATACGTAACCTGGCGGAACTTTTCCCGATTTTGTGCTGTCCGAAGCAAATATTGGCAAATAGTTGCCCCTATTCTTATGGTGTAAGCCGGCCTTCGGTATCGAACGTTGGTATCGAAAACTGAGGTAAAATATTTCTATACCGAGTACGACTAGGCTCTCGATTCTTGATATATTGCAACCGAGACTGTGCAAAAAGCAAATCTTGTAGCCATCATTGTTTTGTATCATTCGTTAATCAGCAGTTATTACTGTGCAAAAGCTGGTTAACTTCTAGGCGGATTGTATCGGATTACTTGATAAGTAGCGACTTATTTTTTAGGTATTAGTTAGGATATTAACCAATCAGTATGCATCTAGATTAAATAATTCTTTATAACCAGATTGGGACCAACTTGCAGCTCACAAAATAAAGAGGGCCAACTCTACGACAGGGGATGACGTCACTGATTTGACGTCAACGATTCTGCTTTTTTATCGTTAAATCTAAGTTAATCAGATAAGCAGTTTGTCACTTGAAGCAACCTTTGTTTATATTCATAAACAAGTCTATACATTTTGAAAAAATGCCTTTTTTACAAATTTGATAAAAATTGACCACAAATATTGAAACTTTGTAAATTTCATTATTATTATTTTTATGTTTTCTTTTGTGTTAACACTTTTCACCATGTTTCTAGGTGTGTAACTATTTATTGAATTTCTTATATCAGCACGAATTTGTAAAACCTAATGTCAATACATGAATTATTTATTGGTTATTTTTAAAAGCTGACCTATCTATTTGTTTTTGGTAAATTTACTCAACGCCTGACAATAATGTCTCATAACACAATCAATGGGATGCGACACAGTGACCTAAAATTCTAACGTAATGCATCGATCTATTGTGACATTTCTGGAGCATGTTCGTTAACATCGCAGCGTTATGTAAATGGTGTGTCACTTTAACTTCACCGGACATGTTAAAGGTATTGTGCTGAAGTTTATTGTTTGCAATCTTCAGCAACTTAAAAAAATTGTTATTGTGTAATAGTTTTTTTTTGCTATCTCTATTTCGTTCAAACAGTATTTGTTTTGACAACAATATAAGAGGTACTGTACTTCAGATTATACCATGCATTTCTTCTATTTTCCCTATTACACCCACAAGACTTTTGTAAGACGTCAGTAGTGTACAACTTTGTTTATAAGGAGCTATTTTTGCACCAAGAGGGCGGATGTGCTTTGAATCAGCTACCACAGTAAGTGGGCCAGAGTTCTTCAAACAATATGTGTAGTGGTAAATGCGTTACCACCGATTTGTTAGGTCGTAGCTTAAAAACAACACATATGATTTAGCACAAAACCTATAACCAGATCAACTCAGTTTAAGATTGGTCCCTTGCTGATAGCATTTATTTAGAAATATGCAAACAATGCTTTGTTAACAGTAGATCATACAAGATACGCCATCAAGATGTCATTTAATAACCAACTATCGCAAAATTTAGGTCCAAAGTTTGCCAATTAAGAAAAATGAATCGAAACTCTGTCAGTGGAAAGTTGACTGCGTTAAAAATAAGTTGGCAAAAGTCTGAATGATTCTGCGTAATTTCCAACTGAAACGAAACACTTTTGCCCGTCATGATTTACTGTCATGATTACGTGGTTAGAGCCATCGGTCTGGGAGCAACAAATAAACGACGGGAGTAAAATTGTGATTTTCCTTGCTTAAAAAATGATAAAGGAAGTATTAAATGATAACGGAAGCGGGTTTACTATTTGCGTTTATAATTTTGTTTTTACACTACATTTTCATCAACAATCAAATGAAATAAAGTTAATTTTTAACTTAAAAAAAAATTTCATTTTCTTAAATTACCAAAACATATTGCGTGCACACAAAAATATAACTTACATAAAAAAAAGAATTTCCTAGGTGAACTTGGTCAGATTAAAATTGGTGTTGGTCTGATACATGCTGTCGGACATTGCACCACTAAAGTGAAGAGTGAAAACAGCTCAATGAGAGGATGATTGATTGTTCGTGACTGAAACGCAAGAAAACTGCCACGAAATGACGTCGTTATCAAATTTATAGTCGGAAAATCAATGTACGTTGGTTAGTTGCTCCACAGAGGCTGTAGTTGCACGTCAACCAAAAACATTCGAGAGTTTTGAGACGAAGACGTTTGACATTTGAAAGCAACGTTTTTCAAGTACAAAGAGATGTATGGCAACGGCACAGGTAAACAGTGTACATGTACATTTGTTGAGGAATGCTATTACAATAAAATCAATTTTTTATCAATACCTGTCTTTTTATTTCAGCACGTAGTTCTGGAAAGAGTAGTTCAAGAGAGTCAGGCATCTTTGCACAACTTCTGATCATTCTACTGCTGACAGTTCTTGTGGTTGCCATCAGCGTTGGATTCGGCATTCAAATAGTATGCATAAAATGTGGCAATTATATAGCACTTGACTCAGTAAAATTAGTTATTGTGTAATACTAGATGGAAACACCAGGAGCAGCACCAAAACAAACGGCCAAAGTTGGGGGTAAATTCATTTTGTGATATCGTTTTGTTATTGGTTTTTACTGTGTGACCATTTTTTAGATCCAGTTGATCAGTCATTGAAATCCGGTACTTGTAGCCAACCAACATTTAAAGATTGCAAACACGCTCTACACCAAGGCTACAACACCTCAGGACTTCTCTCCATTAAACCTAACGACTACACATCCGAATTTCAGGTAACGTTTTTGTAACAACAGATTACTGTCTTTGACAAAAATCGCCTAAAACCACGTGCGTTCTTGCAAACTACTGTAGTTGCGAAAAATCATATTCAACTGAAGCTTTCAGTATACTTGACACAAGAATATGTGTGTTTTGTTTTAATATGGATTAAAACACAAAATTCGATTTTGAACTATAATGGCACCATCAGTGCCTACAAATAAGTTCTTTTTAATATAGATTTTTATGTTTCATTACTTTGCATAACTAAAAACGCAGACTTATTCAAACATACTGAAAGTCTCAGTTGAATATCATTTAAACAACATTCGCATTTACCCAATGACTACACCTCCAGTTTTAAGGTGAATCAAAAAAATCCAAACAACATTTGCAGTTATATATTCAACTATTTGATTTCAGGTATACTGCGACATGTCGTCTGATGGCGGTGGATGGACGTTGGTGGCTTCAATTCACGAAGATTCGATAACTGGAAACTGCGATTTCGGGGACATGTGGTCAAAGACCTCTTCGTCGGCTTCTGGTTGGTTTCCGAAATGTATTCATGTATTTCTGTCAAAAAATGAAGTATTTGTTACAAATATTACAGCATTTGACAACTGGTTCAATCTGAAATCATTTGGCAAACTTGAAGATGTAACAGGACAAGACTATAAAAGCAAAGCTATGTACGCTCTCAATGTAAGTTTGTTGTAATTAAGTCACAGTTTTTTGGATCAAACAATTATGTTTGTCGATTCTAATCTTATTACCAAAATATTTCGTCAATAACGTAATGGGTTGTAGTAATAACATTGTGTCGGTTCACAGGCTTCAGACTTGATGATATGGCACGTTCCAAACGATCTTGCTTTGCCAGCAATTTCGAGTGGCGCATTCTTTAAATATCACACAACAAACGGTTTTCTTCAGAAATATGGATCGAATCTTCAAACTTTGTTTACGCAGTACTTTCTTATGACACGACAGAGTCCGCAAGGTCGGAGTATCCTTTCATTGCTTTTAGTATTTATGGCCATGTAATACTTTATTTATTTAGATGTGGCCGGAAAAGTGATAGGATGTGTGCAAAATAATAATTGGGGAGGACTTTGGCGTTATTCGTGGGATCGTAGTAACCCGATCGCCCCAGCACGAGTTAAACAACATGACAAAGTGGGTTGCTTTTTTAATGATCAATCTTTAGTTTGCAGTATAACACAATCTTAAGTTGTTACAGATGACAATTCAATTCAATACACAAAAGACGATCAGTATTACCAATGCAGGATACTACAAGTGAGTTAAACTTCCTTCCTCATGTCTCTCGCATAATTTTGTTTTCATGGATATAAGTAACAAAGATTACGAACTCAATCACAATACGCGATGGCGCCTTTAATGGGTCTGGCGTACTGTGGTTTTATATGAGTGTGCCGTGATCGCTGGTCTGCATAGACCAGTGGTTCTTAACCTTTTTGCTGTGGTTTCCCACTAAAGTCAATTAACAACTTCGAATTTCTCCCTTGGTTATTTTTATAATCATGTTTTGTGCCCTACGTTAACAAAAAATTTTATTTTATGAAATAATTTTGTGGAGCGATTTGGTCTGAATCCTAAAGGTATACTGCAATCTTTTTTAGTTTGAAAAGTGCTTCTGCGAGAGATTAAACTTTTTGGAATACTGAAAAGTCTGCTCTGCTTGCATTAGTCATTTATTGCATCACAATCAACAAACGAAAGGCTTTTGTTTGCGCACAATAGCAAAGTCATTGATGGTTTTACTCATCTCTGTGATGTAACAAACAGCCTTTGAATTTGAATGTGTCTTGTAAACCTTGATAAAATCAATCTTAGTAACTTTCAACGGTTAATTTAAAGCCGGATTTGAACCTTGTGCCCGAGTCTGCTCTTTGCAAGCTTACATAATTTCCCACCGAAAACATTGAATTTCCCACTAGTGGGAAATTTCCCACCGGTTAAGAACCACTGGCATAGACGCTTCAGGGCTGATCACAGTTATGAATTTATGTTCATCTTATTAGATTACGAACTAATAATAATAAAGCATTCTTATAGTGTTTCGGGCAGCAAGCCGATCGAAGTGGCCATGCAAAAAACCGCAACAGTTGCAACTACCTTGGTATGGATTCCATTGCCATACGTGAAGATCGATGTTGATGTGAAGGTACGTTTGTCATTAATATTCAGGTAAATGACCACATATTTAAGTTGAACTGAAGCAAGGACGTGTCATTAGCTTTTTATATTCTGTAATCCGTGACTTGTTTGTAGCCGCATTGCGTGGTTAGCTGGTTTGAATTTCGGAGCTTAATTGTTTTTTGCAGGTTGATTGGGGAACATTTGGCAAAAATCCACGGTTTTGGAGTTCAACAACATACCGCGATTACAGCATCAGATTTGGAGCTCAGTGTGGTGGCTCATATTGCAAAGTTCTTTTCACTGTCACCAATTCCCAGGTAAGCATAACTATTGTGTTTTTTTTACATCTGTGTTTTGTGGCAATCATTCCTCACTGTAAACGCAAATGTATATAAACCACCACACATAAAGGTGGTCCCCTGAAACCAACCCCATGGTTGTAATTTCCACCCTCCCAAAGGTGGTGGAAATGACCACCCCTCCACTCTCCACCTATATATTGACTTTCCAACACTTACTTAGATGGTGCTACAGTAACCTATTTGTCCACTTAGTCACCTGTACAAACATTCATATGCCATTTCTTTTCCTGGTAGATGTTATACAAATAAAACAACACAACTTGTTCGCATAATGACCATTTATTATGCTACCTTATATGTTCCATGAAATGAAGTGTACACCAGTTGTCATGAACAATGAAACGAAAGGGTAAACATATCAGACACTAATTTGTCATTTTTACTCCTAACACTTTTAGTCATTTTACAATTGGTTGATGAATCTCTGCACAGATATAATGTCTACCTTCACTGGTAGACCAAATATGTAGCACAGAAACTGCATTGTCTTCTTTATGTTAGTTGGAATACATACATCAAAAATCCAGTAGGATGAAATTAAGAGTTTGGCAGCTTCTTCTATTGTTTCTGCTGTGCATAACATTTGTTGTTGGATATACACAGTAACTTCTGCACCTTTTATGACAATGCAAGGGTGTGGGGTTGACAAACTATCAACATCATCCAAACTCTAAAAACACATTATACAAAACTTAGCAACATGCAACATAATTTTCTCGTCATTAAAGTCAATACAGCCACATTTTCTGTTGTGGTGCAATTTAAACATGTGTATTAAAGGCATAATTGAAAGTTTGAGGTTTATGTAAGACAGCGAAAGACATAAATGCCCAAGATTCAATTGAAATGATAATAGCCATGTTATCTGCCATTAATTTGTGCCAATACAAGATGCATACATACCTCTTCAAACTGAAGATATGAGTTGCTAGACTCCTTAAACACATAAGGAAGAAGTGCAAAAATTTGCTCTGCATCTACAAAAAAAGAAAACAAATTGCATGCTCTAAAGGCCTTTCTCTAAAACATAACCGTTCTTGCTATAAACTTAGACACAAAACAAGCAGTAGGTCTCACATACAACTCACAAACCTTTTTGTATGTCATACTGCTTCAATTTTTCTGTTTGGGTAGTTTTCAATTTCCTGATTTCACTTCTTAAAAACAGAAGGGACTTTTGGGGCAAAGTTGCCATTCTCAAATCTTTGTGAAAAATTTGCTGAGCTTCATTCAAAAGCTAAAAATAATAAATTGTTTATACTACTTAAGACCAAAAATGACAATAAACACATACAACTGATGAAAACTTCATTGCTGAATATAGATCAATCAATTCCAAAATTGTGACCTTTCTATTCTGTACTTCTTTTCTTCTATGCCAATTGCCAATATGTCTTTTTCATTAAATCTCTAATTAGCTTTAAGTTTGCAGTTTTCTTTTTTGCTTCCTTTTGAATTTCATTTATTGCTGTGGTGGGATCATTTATTTCTTCAAATTCCTGAAGCAGAAAGAAATACTGTTGCAACAGATAGACAGAAACAAGTATATGAGCAGACTAACTTGACTGCTTGGGACCAAAGGACGCTTTGCATACACCATATCATGCTCCTCATCTTTTTTCTTTTCTAACCTTTGAAAACCATATTTTCGTTTCATTGTTTACCAAAGGTCTCCTTGCATCTCTAAACCGTTGCTTTAAACTTTCTCTCCATGTACCCTGCATATTCATGGTGAAAAAACAACATATATATACATGTACACATAACCACAAACTAACTATGAGGTCTTCGCTGTTCTTGTCTGCCAAAATTGGGAACTTTTTCACTAACTCCACACATATACACTTGTACTGTGTGGACGTTGGGTACCTAATACAAAATATTAAAATTACCAACCATAAAATAAATTAAATACAAGGACACTTACAATGTATTTTGTGAAACTAGATTAAACACAATCTGTGTAATTTTTCTTTCACTGCCGATGAAATATTTCCTTTATTCTTTTGAGCAGTTTGTATTTCTTCCAGTACATGTACTGGAAAGTCTGGTGTTCTATAGGTTAAAAGCCAACCACACATGCTATCTGAGCTATCAGAGCTACAACTGGTGTTTAAAGGGCTTGCAGGAACCGTATCATCTGATTGAACATCGTCTGTAGCTAACAAAAAAACTTTCAGAGTATACATATGTACAAAACTGTGACAATCTTACCTGCAGCTTTAGCAAAAAGTTTAGCTTTAACAGGAAGTTCATCTGGATCATCAACATCCACCCAGTCACAGAAATCACTATCAAACACTTGGATATCCACGGCATGATCAAGGCCAAAAGCAGTCAAAATCTGATCATGCACTTCACTTCGTTCATTACACCTAATAATCTTTTTTGAAATACCATATTGTACATGGTACATCAATGCCATAATGCTATACACTGTCAAAACAAAAATATTCTCGTTAAAATTTCAATGGTTTTTATGTACCCTGTATCTTAAGCGAAGAAGTTTCATCTTTCCAACACTATACAAATCAATTGCCCTGTGAACCTCACATCCAGGATTAAAAAACATATATTTATCAGTTATGTTGACACTGTAACATTGAAAATGTGTGAGAAAACATACAGGTTGCAGATATACACAACAAATTACTGTTATTGCATTAAATGAAATAATGTTTTGTACTCTGGCAAAAACTGGCACATCATTAACAACGTCAATAACAAACACATTACCAACAGCATAAGTTCTGCCACCACACATTGCAGTAGAGCTACAAATAATATGTGTTGATGTTGGGACTTCCATACCATTTTGCAAAAAATTAACAATTTCACAAGGTAATTGAAACCAAGGCACATGTTTTTCATTTGGCCGAAAACATTCATTTTCTAAACAAGTTTCTTCGCCAAGTTCATAACATTTTTGCATTTGAATTCTTTCTGCCAGTGAGTGACAAATATTTTTAAAGTTTCTTACATTTTTTGATACACGTTTAAGTGTTTGGTGAAATGATTCAAAACGCATACACCACACATACCTCAATGGGCCATAAAACTTGATAAGTCTAGGATAGTGTAACATATAATGAAACTTGGGTCTAACCAAGTCAGGAGCAAACAAGACAAAAGATGAATAAAATTCATCTGTTATAAGCTTCAGATAATTGATCCAATCCAATGAAATAACAGGTGCAAAAACAATTTGAAGAATTTCTGATAAAAGAATATATAACTTCCATGCTTGATTTGATCTTGGGACTGCTTCACCTAGAATCAGCGACAACAACCTAAAGATGCACCATGACTCACTGGCAGATAAAGAAACTTTTCCATTTGGAAAGACGACATCTTTTGGTAGACATCTTGGCTTATTTTTGTTATCTGTAGTCCCATACAAAAAACTTTTAATTTTTATGTTGATTTCAAAAATAGTTAAGACTCCATTGTTGCTTAAATCTCTAAACAGTGCCTGCAAAAAGTAAGGAATAACACCTTCTAGCTAGACAATCATGCATAATATCAGGAGGAAAAGATAATACTGCTGAAAATCCAGTAAGCTTATGAAAAGGACAATCATTTCGAACTCCACAAACTCTGCTAAAATTTGGGTCTCTTAGAATCTCATCAACATGTGTTTTATGGGCTACTGGTGATCTAATCAAAAATTCATCTTCAGAACACTTTGAATTGAGGTCATCATACAAACACATGCAGAATCGGCAAATATGTCCACTACTAAAGCACCTTCTAAATCCGGCAACATCATGAGCTCCCAAGTTATCTGCTGATACAGTGGCAAGGGTACCGAAAAACTGTTCAAGGGGACCATCAAAATTTTTGGGTTTGATAAAAATGCCTTTAGTTTCAAAATTTTTTAAGTCATCTATCAGTGGAGCTAGGATGTTTGAGTACCCATTTGATTTCAAAACATTACTGGTGACTACAATTGCAAGAAATACATTGCACAATGTGGATTGATACTTAGGACCAATGTTCCCAATGAAAAAGTAGAATCCCATAACTTTATTAATGGACTTGGAGGAACCCAGTGGGTTGCAAAGTTCAATTTCATCACAATAAAGATGAATTCTTATGAACTTCCTACAACCTTTAAAGAATGCATGGTTTTGAAAATAAGATCCACTTGTAAAATCTGTAATGATGTTTGATGACCGGGCATCCTCTGGCTGATGCACAAAATCCCAGACATCAGAGTTGGATAAGTATATTTTAAGGGTGTCAAGAACTGGCACATATTGATAATTTTCCCCACTACTGAGATTAATTCTTACTGGATCAACAAGGCCAAGAGAACTACAGCAACTGTTAAATTCCCTTTGGTTGGAAATTTTTTCCCATAAGTTTGCCAAGAAATCATTTTTTACAAGATACTGAAAGTTTAAAGGTACTTTATTTTGAGCATTTTCTTTGTCAACTTTAAGCAGTGATAACACATCAGAGTGAAAGGAAGTAAATGGAGATATGTTTTCCTGCATAATTTCCATGTATGTTGAATGTGGAAGAACATACTTTTCTTTTATTTTTACACAATATTTCATGAAGTTTGAAACAAAATCATTCTCGCTCCAAACTGGCACTGAAACGACCTCATTATTTTCTTCAGGTTCACTTTCCAATGCACAATCAGATATCGTGTTAGCTTCAATTGGTTCATCTGTTGAATCTTTAGAAGCACCTGGGTTACTTCTAGTTCTAGTTACATGTTTTTCGTAACTTCTTATGTTAGTATACAGTCTATGACAATCTTTGATTTGACAGATAAGTTGTTTGGTATTCTTTCTCGAATGATCGTAACGTAAATGGCTTAGCAACTTTACTTTCGAGTCAGTTTGAAATTGACACAGGCTACCACAAGGACAGGGTAACATTTTTATTATTTTTCGCTGTACCAGCAGCCCTAATCCTATACAGTTAATAAGGCAAAAACATGTTTTACTTACGTTTCCCAGGACGAAATTTACTGCGTATAAAACTATAGCATAAAAAAACTTCAAACAGCACTTCCTGTTCCAGCTTCAGTTCAGTTTACTGTCATCTGACGTGAACACGCGACACGACTAATGTAAATAGTCCCAAAAAACAGTCGTCCCTATTTTTTTTCAATTATTCTTGTTTCACAAATGTTACAGTATATTACAACATGGAAACTAAAATTTAACGCTTAAAACAACAAAAAACAAAACAAAGAAGGCTGTTTGACAGCGAATTTTTTAATTGTTTTGGCGGATGAATATAATTGTGTCTGCGCACAAACACTATTTTTAAACGTGAGCTTTGAAAAGAGAGTTTGGCTTTGTTACGAACCAAAGAGTATTTTATAATCACTTTCTACAAACCAAAGTCCACATAAAACATTTGCGACATTTGCGTTTATTTACACCTGCAGTAAAAAACTGGTGTCATTTTAGAATAACATAAACAAATAAAAATTGAAACTAATCGTTTAGGTGGAGCAATAAGGTATCCAATTTTTGAAGAACCTAGAAACACTCCTTCACAAGTTTTTCTGAAATGTAACGTTGCCGACAAATCGAAAACGCGAATCCAAGTCACTTGTTCAATTTTTGTAATGATTTATGACCACCATCAGTAAAAAAAGCTCTGCACATACATGTGTATTTTTTTCCACCATCTACCTCGATGTTCTTTTCCACCCCCATTAAAACGATATATGGTGGATGAAACAAGCACAAGGGGTGGGGAAAAAATACCAAACCAGTGGTATTTTGAAAAAGGTGTACAAATGCAACCCTAACATGGGAGTTTCCACACAATCTGTGTTTATTTCCACCAGTTTACAAACGTTTCCACGCTTTAGGTTCTTACTCTACTAGCGGTGATCGGTTGTGGTGGCTTATCTACCGTTTATGTATTTCTATTTAACATGTTTTTGTTATTAAGGACTGGGGACAAATATCCTCCACCAATTCCCAAGCAACCAACTTTTACCGATCAAACAACCGAACACAAGTCAGAGCTGAAATACGAAATATGAATCGCGCCACTTTAGTTGGATATACTGTAATTCAGCGGTAAATTCAGTTAATTTGATGAAATCATGATCTATGACTTCAACGCACTGACGAAAATCTTTGTCCCTTTAGAAAATATAGAAATGTCCCGGATAGCTACGACTGGAGAACTGTTCTGGACAATATGTCCAGCTGCTTTGGTAGGTGTTTATCGTAACTATAAGTTTATAAACAATAAAATAGTAATTACACTTGTCGCTCAGATGATACTGCATTAAAGCAATACGGAGACCTTCCAAGTTTGTCTGTTCCGGCTACTTTTATTAAGGGAAGCATCGATTACTACGATTCGGATATTGTTCCTGGTTTCATTCAATTCAGGAAATACGGCCGTTCCGGAAATCCTTATCCGATATGTCCAGGCATTAAGTGCGTATTAAACGTTAGAAACTTACCCTTGCTTCTCATATTAAGTTTGCATAAAAGACGACCAAGTGATCCAGATGATGTCGACACACGAATCATGTTTACTTTTGTGTAGATTAGAAACCAATGCTGACCCTTCCTTGCATTGTATTGGCGGAATAGAAAGTGGTTCATCGTATTCTTCCCAACGAAGATGTGGTGATTTTTCTGGTAAGTGTCGGTTGGCCCCAAGCTATACTAGGTTTTAAAGCGAGTACCGATACCGAGTACGAGTACCACGTGAATGATATATTCGGTACCGAGTACATAAACTAGTGTTGTACTTAGTTGTGTATCACTGATTAATTTATCTGCCATGGCCAAGGTTTAGGCGCGCACACACACATGCAGAAAAATGTCATCTCCACGTGATAGCGAAAAAAATATACGTAACCTGGCGGAACTTTTCCCGATTTTGTGCTGTCCGAAGCAAATATTGGCAAAAAGTTGCCCGTATTCTTATGGTAGAAGCCGGCCTTCGGTATCGAACGTTGGTATCGACAACTGAGGTAAAATATTTCTATACCGAGTACGACTAGGCTCTCGATTCTTGATATATGGCAACCGAGACTATATAAAAAGCAAATCTTGTAGCCATTATTATTTTTGTATCATTCGTTAATCAGCAGTTATTACTGTGCAAAAGCTGGTTTACTTCTAGGCGGATTGTATCGGATTACTTGATAAGTAGCGACTTATTTTTTAGGTAACTAGTTAGGATATTAACCAATCAGTATGCATCTAGATTAAATAATTCTTTTTAACCAGATTGGGACCAACTTGCAGCTCACAAAATAAAGAGGGCCAACTCTACGACAGGGGATGACGTCACTGATTTGACGTCAACGATTCTGCTTTTTTATCGTTAAATCTAAGTTAATCAGATAAGCAGTTTGTGACTTGACGCAACCTTTGTTTATGTTCATAAACAAGTCTATACATTTTGAAAAAATGCCTTTTTTACAAATTTGATAAAAATTTACCACAAATATTGAAACTTTGTAAATTTCATTATTATTATTTTTATAACTAAGAATGGAAAAGCATTTTCCATGTAACGAAATCAGTCGATAAAATCTTGGAATATATATATTTCGCCTAATGGCATCTTCAGTTTCTATAAAAACCACAAGATAATACATCAATAAAAGGGAATACTCTCAGTTTATTAAATACTCTCAGTTTATTATTTTTATGTTTTATTTTGTGTTAACACTTTTCACCATGTTTCTAGGTGTATAACTATTTATTGAATTTCTTATATCAGCACAATATTGTAAAACCTAATGTCAATACATGAATTATTTTTTGGTTATTTTTAAAAGCTGACCTATCTATTTGTTTTTGGTAAATTTACCTGTACTGACCCAGTGGGTAGACAATTAACAACACTGCCGTATATCTGACTCCTTGTATAAACAAACTAATGCTGCTTAACTAAACCTAAAAAGACGCAAAACTAAATTAACGTTCCCACATTATATTTCAATAAGGCAAGCCACGAAAGCGCCTCTTGCGGCTAAACACGCAACACAAAAGTCACCGCGCCACGAATCAACTGTGAGATATCAATTCCAATGCGTACTCTAGTCACTTAAGGTAGCTTAAGGTAACTTAAGGTAACTTTAGATAACTGATTTTTAGTTTGAAACACGTCGGTCTTTATAGCGTTCAGATCAAATAGTTGTTATGCCAGCAGCGTAGTCGTAAAAACGTACGCCCGAAAAGATTAACTGTGTTCTAAACCGTAATTATTCTTTAAATCGCTTATAGAAGTGTCAAGTGTAACATGGCTGGAAGCAGTTTAAAACGTTGCTTCACGTTAACACGTAAGGGGACGATAAAACGATAGCCTTAAGCAGTAATTGACCGGTTCAGTGATAAGAAAAACAGGTTTAAATAGCCGGTCAAGCTTTTGTGTAGAAAAAAGGCGAGTTATGAACGGGTTTGACCGGGCCAATGGCTACGTCACAACAATTACATGCAAGTTTTAAAATTAAAAGTGCAAAGTCTGATATGTTTTGCATGAAAAGTCCAAGGTCCGATACATACCCAACGCCTGACAATAATGTCTCATAACACAATCATTGGGATGCGACACAGTGACCTAAAATTCTAACGTAATGCATCGATCTATTGTGACATTTCTGGAGCACGTTGGTTAAAATCGCAGCGTTATGCAAATGGTGTGTCACTTTAACTTCACCGGACATGTTAAAGGTATTGTGCTGAAGTTTATTGTTTGTAATCTTCAGCAACTTAAATTTTTTTTATTGTGTAATAGTTTTTTTTTGCTATCTCTATTTCGTTCAAACAGTATTTGTTTTGACAACAATATAAAGAGGTACTGTACTTCAGATTATACCATGTATTTCTTCTATTTTCCCTATTACACCCACAAGACTTTTGTAAGACGTCAGTAGTGTACAACTTTGTTTATAAGGAGCTATTTTTGCACCAAGATGGCGGATGTGCTTTGAATCAGCTACCGCAGTAAGTGGGCCAGAGTTCTTCAAACAATATGTGTAGTGGTAAATGCGTTACCACCGATTTGTTAGGTCGTAGCTTAAAAACAACACATATGATTTAGCACAAAACCTATAACCAGATCAACTCAGTTTAAGATTGGTCCCTTGCTGATAGCATTTATTTAGAAATATGCAAACAATGCTTTGTTAACAGTAGATCATACAAGATACGCCATCAAGATGTCATTTAATAACCAACTATCGCAAAATTTAGGTCCAAAGTTTGCCAATTAAGAAAAATGAATCGAAACTCTGTCAGTGGAAAGTTGACTGCGTTAAAAATAAGTTGGCAAAAGTCTGAATGATTCTGCGTAATTTCCAACTGAAACGAAACACTTTTGCCCGTCATGATTTACTGTCATGATTACGTGGTTAGAGCCATCGGTCTGGGAGCAACAAATAAACGACGGGAGTAAAATTGTGATTTTCCTTGCTTAAAAAATGATAAAGGAAGTATTAAATGATAACGGAAGCGGGTTTACTATTTGCGTTTATAATTTTGTTTTTACACTACATTTTCATCAACAATCAAATGAAATAAAGTTAATTTTTAACTTAAAAAAAAATTTCATTTTCTTAAATTACCAAAACATATTGCGTGCACACAAAAATATAACTTACATAAAAAAAAAGAATTTCCTAGGTGAACTTGGTCAGATTAAAATTGGTGTTGGTCTGATACATGCTGTCGGACATTGCACCACTAAAGTGAAGAGTGAAAACAGCTCAATGAGAGGATGATTGATTGTTCGTGACTGAAACGCAAGAAAACTGCCACGAAATGACGTCGTTATCAAATTTATAGTCGGAAAATCAATGTACGTTGGTTAGTTGCTCCACAGAGGCTGTAGTTGCACGTCAACCAAAAACATTCGAGAGTTTTGAGACGAAGACGTTTGACATTTGAAAGCAACGTTTTTCAAGTACAAAGAGATGTATGGCAACGGCACAGGTAAACAGTGTACATGTACATTTGTTGAGGAATGCTATTACAATAAAATCAATTTTTTATCAATACCTGTCTTTTTATTTCAGCACGTAGTTCTGGAAAGAGTAGTTCAAGAGAGTCAGGCATCTTTGCACAACTTCTGATCATTCTACTGCTGACAGTTCTTGTGGTTGCCATCAGCGTTGGATTCGGCATTCAAATAGTATGTATAAAACGTGACAATTATATGGCACTTGACTGAGTAAAATTAGTTATTGTATAATGCTAGATGGAAACACCAGGAGCAGCACCGAAACAAACGGCCAAAGTTGGGGGTAAATTTATTTTGTGATATCGTTTTGTTATTGGTTTTTACTGTGTGACCATTTTTTCAGATCCAGTTGATCATACATTGAAATCCGGTACTTGTAGCCAACCAACATTTAAAGATTGCAAACACGCTCTACACCAGGGCTACAACATCTCAGGCCTTCTCTCCATTAAACCCAATGACTACACATCCGAATTTCAGGTAAAGTTTTTGAAACAACAGATAAACTGTCCTAGACAAAAATCGTCTAAACCAGGGGTCGGCAACCTTTTTTGCACTGCGGACCGGTTTGAAACTGAAATTTTTATCACGGACCGGCCTTTAAAAATCACAAATGTTCAGCACTGCAACCTAATTACAGTTATTGCAACTTTGATACAATGTGGAACTTCAGAAAGTTTTCTGCGGCCCGGTAACGAACCTCTCGCGGACCGGCACCGGGCCGCGGACCGGTGGTTGCCGACCACTGGTCTGAACCACGTGCGTTCTTGCAAACAATTGCAGTTGCGTATAATTAACTGAAGCTTTCAGTATACTTGTATCAGTCTGCGTTTTGTTTATGAAATGGTAAGTTATAAAACACAAAATTCAATTTTGCCACTATAATTGCACCCTCAGTGCCTACAAATAAGTTCTCATGAACATAAATTTTTATGTTTTATTACATTGCATAACTAACAACGCAGACATATCCAAGTATACTAAAAGCCTTAGTTGATTGTTTTTGAACAACATTCGTATTTTTGTAGCCGACTATTTGTTACCAGGTATATTGCGACATGTCGTCTGATGGCGGTGGTTGGACGTTGGTGGCTTCAATTCACGAAGACGATATAACTGGAAACTGCGATTTCGGGGACATGTGGTCAAAGACCTCTTCGTCAGCTTCTGGTTGGTTTCTGAAATGTATTCATGTATTTCTGTCAAAAAATATAGTATTTGTTACAAATATTACAGCATTTGACAACTGGTTCAATCTGAAATCGTTTGGTAAACTTGAAGATGTAACTGGACAAGACTATAAAAGCAAAGCTATGTACGCTCTCAATGTAAGTTATTTGTAATTATAGTCACAATGCAGTTTTTTGGATAAAACGAATATCTTTGTCGAGTCGATCCTAATGACCAAAATATTTCGTCAATAACGTAATGGGTTGTAGTAATCCCATTTTGTCGGTTCACAGGCCTCGGACATGATGATATGGCACGTTCCAAACGATCTTGGTTTGCCAGCAATTTCGAAAGGCGCATTCTTTAAATATCACACAACAAACGGTTTTCTTCAGAAATATGGATCGAATCTTCAAACTTTGTTTACGCAGTACTTTCTTATGACACGACAGAGTCCGCAAGGTCGGAGTATCCTTTCATTGCTTTTAGTATTTAAGCCATGTAATACTTTATTTATTTAGATGTGGCCGGAAAAGTGATAGGATGTGTGCAGATAAATAATTGGGGAGGACTGTGGCGTTATTCGTGGGATCGACGCAACCCAATCGCCCCAGCACGAGTTAAACAACATGACAAAGTGGGTTGCTTTTTTAATGATCAATCTAGTTTACAGTATAAAACAATCTTAAGTTTTTGCAGATAACAATTCAATTTAATACACAAAAGACGATACCTATAACCAAACCAGGATACTACAAGTGAGTGAAAATTGTTCCTTCCCTACGTTCTTTAGCATAATATTCTTTTCATGGATGTAAGTGACAAAGATTACGAACTAAATCACAGTAAGCCATGGCGCCTTCGGCATGGCGCTTTCAATGGGTCTGACATATTGTGATTTTTGTATGAGTGTGCCGTACTCGGTGGCCTGCATAGACGATTCAGGACTGATCCCAGTTATGAATTTATGTTAATTTTAATAGATAACGAACTATTAATGATAAAGTATTGTTGTAGTGTTTCGGGTAGTAAGCCATTTGAAGTGGCCATGCAAAAAACATCAACAGTTGCAACTACCTTGGTATGGATTCCATTGCCATACGTGAAGACCGATGTTGATGTGAAGGTTCGTTTGTCATTAATATTTAGATCACATTGATTAATATTATATTAATATTTAGATCACATGATCACATATTTAAGTTTAACTGAAGCAAGACGTATCATCAGCTTGATATTCTCTAATCCGTGACTTGTTTGTAGCCGCATTACGTGGTTGGTTGGTTTGAATATCGGAAGTTAATTGTTTTTTGCAGGTTGATTGGGGAACTTTTGGCAAAAACCCAAGGTTTAGATGGAGTTCAACAACATTCAGCGATTATAGCATTAGATTTGGAGCTCAGTGTGGTGGCTCATATTGCAAAGTTTTTTTCACTGTCACCAATTCCCAAGTAAGCTTAACTATTGTTTTTTTACATCTGTGTTTTGTGACAATCATCATTCCTCTTTCTCTATTAGCGCTAATCGGTTGTGGTGGCTTATCTAACCTTTATTTGCTACTATTTAACTTGATTTTTTGTATTAAGGACTGGGGACAAATATCCTCCACCAATTCCCAAGCAACCAACTTTTACCGAGCAAACAACCGAACACAAGTCAGAGCTGAAATACGAAATATGAATCGCGCCACTTTAGTTGGATACACTGTATTTCAACGGTAAATTCAGTTAATTTGATTAAAATCATGGTCTATGACTTCAACGCACTGACGAAAATCTTTGTCCTTTTAGAAAATATAGAAATGTCCCGGATAGCTACGACTGGAGAACTGTTCTGGACAATATGCCCAGCTGCTTTGGTAGGTGTTTATCGTAGCTAGTTTATAAATAAAAAAACATAGCAATTACACTTATCGCTCAGATGATACTGCATTAAAGCAATACGGAGACCTTCCAAGCTTGTCTGTCCCTGCTACCTTTATTAAGGGAAGCATGGATTACTACGCTTCGGATATTGTTCCTGGTTTCATTCAATTCAGGAAATACGGTAGTTCCGGAAATCCTTATCCGATATGTCCAGGCATAAGGTGCGTATTAAACGTTGAAAACTTACCGTTGCTTCTCATATTATATTTGCATAAAAGGCGACCAAGTATTTCAGATATTGTCGACGCACGAATCATTTTTACTTTTCTGTAGATTAGGAAGCGATGCTGACCCCTCCCTGCATTGCATTGGCGGAGTAGAAAGTGGTTCATCGTATTCTTCTAAACGGAAATGTGGTGATTTTTCTGGTATGTGTTGGTTGCCCCCCAAAGCGATTAACCACGTATTTGGCATGTGACAACGCATATTTAAAAGAATTGACACGTACTTTGTACTTATTTGTCTCACATGCTATTAAGTACCTCGAAATCCTATCGTACTTCGAGTAATTTATTTGATCGCTTCCAACGCAACACCTAAACCACCTTGATACTTAATATGTTAAGAAATGCATACTAAGGTTTGTCTGATAGCCAGGCGCCATCATTAAAGCGGTCACATCTTGCTAAATAGCCATAGGCTCTCGACTATTGATATATAGCAACCGAGACTATGTAAAAAGCAAATCTAGAAGCCATCATTATTTTTATTATTCTTTAATCAGCAATTATTATCAAAATCTGTGTTAGTTTAGTTGTAGGCGGGTTGTTTTGGATTACTTGATAAGTAGCGACATTGTTTAGGTAACTATTTAAAATATTAACGAATCAGTATGCAACCAGCTTAAATTATTCTGTTTTAACAGATTGGGACCAACTTGCAGCTCACACAATAAAGAGGGCCAACTCCACGACAGGAGATGAAGTCACTGATTTGACGTCAACGATTCTGCTTTTTTATCGTTAAATATAAGTTAATCAGATAAAAGCAGCTGTTGACTTTGTCGCAACCTTTGTTTTATTCATAAGCAGATTTTTTCATGTTTTCGTTTATGTTACATTTTTCACCGTGCTATGGTTAACCTGTGGTATATAACTATTGATTTTCTTACATCTATTGATTTTCTTATATCAGCACAATATTTTAAAGCCTAATGTCAATACATGAATTATTTACCTGTGCCTTGGCCGGTTTTACCAACGTTTCAACCTAGGCTTGATGTACAAATGCGAAAAACATACACACCCTCTGTTGTGAGCTCCCACCACAGAACCTCTTGTATTATGTTTGTAACAGGGATTTGATAAAACACAAACTATTTTATGGAGATTTAATATGTATATAGTTACGCAACTGCTAAATTACATCACAAGCATGGCCCGAAGATTAGGTTGATGTTCGTATAATAACTGTCTGATAATTTTAATTACTAGTCAATGCAAACAAGACTACTTCGAGGCAAACAACCACCGTTTTAGGCGACGAATCAACATTGTAATAAACATGTTTGATAGTAACTAAAATAGCAAATGTAACGTGCGCGATTTATGCTAAAAATACAAAATAACCAACAAACTATGTTGACAAATGTGTATGCTGGAAATGGTTGTATGGCGTATAGAATTTTTTTTAAAAAAACTGTATCTTTGTGGTTCTTTAAAGTTTGCAAAAATCATGAAACAACTGTTTTCTTTTTACACAATCGATTACTGCTAGTTGAATTGTTCTCTATTCTCTATTCTTGCGGCCACAGAGTAAACTGTTGCCGGTTGGTTCAACAGACTGTAAAAGGGCTGTTAAATTACTTAATTAATTAATTAATTAGGTACTTGCAATTTAAGATAAAAAACATATTACAGAAACAAGTCAATATACACCCACAAATAGTCAATATGCACCCACAAATAAACCAAACAGACATGCTAAAAAAAGATCAATTATTAAATAGAAATTAAATAAAGTTTAACTCACGCCTGACAGTAATGTCTCATAGCACAATCATTAGGAAGCGACACAGTTGCTAAAAATGCGTATATAATGCATCTATTTATTGTGACATTTCGGTAGCATGCTCAATAATACCGTAGTTTTTGCTCATAGCAAGTCATTTCATATTGATTGTAAAGATATAAATACATGATTGTACAAATGTTAATTTAACTTTTTCGTTCAACCAGTGTTGTTTTGTAGTTAATATAAGAGACAGTGATTTTAAATGATAGCGAACTGGTTATATTTTTATTCTTATCTCTTTTTGTTCGCAAGGATTTTGTAATATGTGCAGCAAAGTATTGGTTATGAGAAGCTTTTTTGCATAAAAGTGGAAGAAATGCAAATGCATTGTACTAGCTTTCGCAGTGAGAAAGGCTATCTTCTTCACACAGTCTATAGCGACAAATGCGCTACCGTAGATTTGTCAGGTTGTAGCTAAAATGCAACACATATGTACGTCGAATTCGTCGAATTGTTAAATGTAATAACCCGGTCAAGATAATTTAAGATTGGTTTCTTACGAGTTCCTCAGAAAAATGCAAACAGAATTAAAAACAAAACTATGTAAGGTATATACCGAGATATGGATTGAAAGTTAATGACTTGAAATCGCAAAAGGCCCGAAATCTGCTATTTAAGAAAAATGATTCGAAACTCTTTCAGTGGAAAGTTGACTGCGTTAAAAATAAGTTGACGAAAGTCTGAATGACGCTTCGTAATTTCCAACTGAAACGAAACTCTGTTGCCCGTCATGATTTACTGTCATGATTACGTGGCCATCGGTCTAGGAGAAAAATATGAACGACGGGAGACAAATTGTAATATTCCTTGTTCAAAAAATAATGTAGAGGATAGTTGGGTTTGTAGTTTGCATTTATAATTTTTTTACTACATTTACATCCATAATCCAATGAAATATAATTGATTTCGTAAATCTGTTTCTCTTAAATTTCCTAAACGTATTGCGTTCACACAAAAATATGCACAAAAAATATTCGGTTTCCATTTCTTAATGGAGCTGGTCAAGTTAAAATTGGTGTTGGTATTAAACATGTCGGATGTTTCAACAAGTGCGTTGAAGGGTGAAAATAGCGCAATGATAAGATAATTGAGTGTTCGTGACTGAAACACAACAAAATTGAATGACGTTGTCACCAAACGTTCAGTCGTGAAATCAGCATACGTTAGTACATTTTTGCGCACAGGCTAGTTGCACACCCGCCTACAAATTGGAATAATTGTGGGGCAAGACTTTGATCTTTGGCAAAATAAATTTGTAAGCATTTCAGAGATGCATGAAAACGCTACAGACCAGCAACGTTCAGGTGGCATTTTGGAGGCATTATAACAAATCCAACTTTTTTTACAATTTCCTCTCCTTTGGTTTCAGCACGCAGCTCTGAAAAAGGTGATTTGCGAAATTCAGGCATCCTTACACAACTTCTGATCATTCTGCTAATGACAGTTCTTGTGCTTTTCATCAGCGTTGGACTCGGAATTCAAACAGTATGTATTACAAGTATGGTGTATCACTTGATAAAATAAGTTATTATGTATTGTTAGCTGAAAACAGCTGGAGAAGGATCGCAACCTATGGCCATGCAATGAAAAGGGTAAATTCAGCATGTAGAATTGTTAAAAGGTTTGCTTTGTTAAAAACCTTAGTTTTTCATTAAGTTCATCACAAATCCGAATCTTGCCCTACATCAGCATTCAAAGATTGCAAAGATGCTTTACGTCAAGGCTACAACATCACAGGGCTTCTCAACATTAAACCCAATGACTACACATCTGCTTTTCAGGTAAAACTTATTCAAACAACAAAGTCATAAAAAACATTCGGTCATTCGTCGTTTTTGATTTTAAGACAAATATATTTCGCCTATACGGCATCATCAGTATCTAAAAGCAAGTGCAAACACATAACGTTGATAAAAATGTACGCAAAAAATATTTAACTGTGTAAAACCATACAAATGTAAAATTAACAAAAAACGTTAAGAAGTCTGCCGTAACTAAAATCAACGCCTTGTAAACTGCACTGCGCGAAACGTTCTGAATGAACCACCATTTGGAAACAGCGCATGTGGGCCTTGCATAGGGTGGAAAATCTACTCTTCGTGTTGCCAACGTATTGTTTGTTGATTATTTTACAAGTAGCCCAAAGTATCTAAAAATTAAGGTGAGTTTTAAGTGTGAACACCCCGTTAGGCGTGCTTAAACTTGTGGATTCATAAACCATTGGCATATGATGGCCGAAGTTGCCTCACAAAGCACAATGTCCACACGAAAATGAACCCGGCAAATTTTTGTATGTAATCATTACATTTGGCTGAACATTTGGTTACATATTTTTTGCGTACATTTCACCAGCATTATGTGTTTACACTTGCTTTAGACACTGATGATGCCTTAAAGGGAAATATATATATCTTAAAATCAAAAGGATGAATGACTTAATGTTTTCATGAATTGAATTAATAAACTTCGGGTTCATAAAAGTCTTCATCTACGAAGCAACCAGCTGGATGATACTAGTTCCAAGTTTGAAGGAGAAGTATTATTTAAACAACATTTGAATTTCTATGTTCAATTGCTTGTTATTAGGTATACTGCGACATGTCGTCCGACGGGGGTGGTTGGACGTTGGTGGCTTCAATTCACGAAGACGACATATATGGAAACTGCAATTCCGGGGACATGTGGTCAAAGGTGTCCTCAGCTTCTGGTTAGTTTCTAAAACGTGTTCATGTATTTCAGACCAATTTTCTTTTTTTTTACAACAAATATTGCAGCATTGGACAGCAACTGGTTTAATCTGAAATCGTTTGGCAAACTTGAAGATGTTACTGGACAAGACTACACAAGCAAAGCTATGTACGCTCTAAACGTAAGTTTGTTGGAATTCTGCTTACACTACTTTTTCTTAAAACGAGTATGTTTGTCAGGAAAAATCCGAAACATTACTGTCTTGTCCTTTCAATTTACAGGCCTCAGACATGATGATTTGGCACGTTCCAAACGATCTTGCTTTGCCAGCAATTTCGAGCGGGGCATTCTTCAAATATCACACAACAAACGGTTTTCTTCAAAAATATGGATCAAATCTTCAAACTTTGTTCACGCAGTACTTTCCTATGACTCGACACAGCCCAAAAAGTTAGAAATACGTTTCATGAATTTTAATTTTCATGTAATATATTTTCTGTTTTGTCAGATATGGCCAAAAAAGTGATAGGATGTGTGCAGAAAAATGATTGGAGAAAACTGTGGAGGAATTCGTGGGATCGACGTAACCCGATTGCTCCGATGGAAGTGATACAAGACGACAAAGTGCTTTGCTTTTCTCTGGATTAAGCTCAAGTTTACCATATACCGCAATTTTTTTTCAGATGACAATTCAGTTGAACACACAAACGACAATAAGTATTAACAATGCAGGATACTACAAGTGAGTGAATTGAATATGTTCTTATCTTGTTTCTCATAATATTCATTTCATGATAATTTGCAACAGAGAGTATAGACTTTTAACCGATCCAATTCTTCTTGTAGTGTTTCGGGTACTAAGCCGATCGAAGTGGCCATACAAAAAACCTCGGCAGTCGCAACCACTCTGGTGTGGATTCCATTGGTACATGTCTTGGGCGATGTCCATGTAAAGGTAGGCTTGTCATTAATGTTCAGTTTTAATATGAGGAACTCTGTAAAATATTAGGCTAGGTTGAATTTTGATCATTACTTTTTTGTTGCAGGTTGATTGGGGAACATTTGGCAGAAACCCGAAGTTTCGGGTGGGGTTAACATCACAACGGGTCTATAACGTAAGGTTTGGTGCTCAGTGTGGAGACAAATATTGCAAAGTTCTTTTCACTGTCACCAATTCCCTAGTAAGTAACTTAGGGATTTTTGACATCTGTATTTGGTGACAATCAAACTTAATTTCTCTACTTTTTTGATGAGTGATTTTGTGAAAACATGGTTATAAAATGATTTTGGTTCTACGTTGTCATTAGAAATGGAGACAAGTGTCCTCAAGGAATTTTCAAGTAACGGGGAATTGGCTGACGTCTCCTGGCGTTTTCCGAGCAAACAATGGAACACAAATTAAGGCCAAAATACGAGATATGAATCGGGACACGTTGATTGGATATACAGTCTTTCAACGGTATGTTTATTCAATTTATTGAAATCAGTCTAAATTTCATAAATAGCTTTTAATTTAGAAAATATACACCTGACCCGAAACATTACGACTGGGATTTGGTTCTGGACGAAATGCCCAGCTGGTTTGGTAGGTGTTCATTGTTGGTTCATTTATGAAACAAGCACACAGCAATCAACCTTGTCGTTTAGATCAGGGCTTCTCAAACTGTGGGTCGCGACCCCAATTGGGGTCGCGTAATATAATTTTGGGGTCGCGAAACATTATGGGTTATTATGTCAGTCACAATAAATGGTATACGTGCGTAAATTTATTGATTAAACATAATTCCCGTGTATGCAAACTGCTCTAAACACATTTTGTAGAACTTAAAAGAGTATTACCAGCCTATTAGCCATATGCGCCAGACTTTTTTATGCCTATTATGTGCAAACAATGCGAAAAAGCAGATACCACAAGCGTCACAATATAGAGTATGACGTCATAAAAACTAAGACTGTCAATCTGTGTCAAGTTAGAAATTAATTTAGGCTTTTTAGGCGCCATTAGATGGTATATATATATATAAAACATAAGTATTTCTTTACATCATACCCATCAAGGGGTCGCGTAGAAATTTCTGTTTTAAAATGGGGTCGCAGAGCAAGAAAGTTTGAGTAGCCCTGGTTTAGATGATACTGTATCAACGCAATACGGAGACCTTCCAAGTTTGTCTGTCCCTGCTACTTTTATTAAAGGAAGCATCGGTTACTACGATCCGGATATTGTCCCTGGTTTCATTCAATTCAGGAAATACGGCAGTTCCGGAAATCCTTATCCGATATGTCCAGGCGTTCGGTTTGTACTGAATGTTAGAAACTTGCAGTGACTTTCCATATCAAATGTACAATTAAGGCGACTGCATTTTGGACGATTTTCACACACAAACTACATTCACTTTATGAAGATTGAAAAGCGATGCGGACCCTTCCCTGCATTGTATTGGCGGAATAGAAACTGGTTCATCGCAATCTTCCATGAGATGTGGTGATTTTTCTGGTAACTTATGTGTTGGCAAATTCCAAATTTAGAAAACCATTTCATGATACTTTGATCCAATAGTATGATTTAATATCAGCAGATATGTTCGTTATTTATGTATTAGGATATTGAAACCCAGAAATGTCTGCGGGACAGGACCTGTTATCAAAATTACCACATGTAGCACGGAAGTCATAGGTTCCTGACCTTTAACAAATAGCAAGATTATTACTTAAAAAGCAAATTTAGGAGCCACACAATTTGTTTTTATAATTGATCAATCAGCAAATATTACCAAAACATATTTAATGGTAGTGGTAGGTGTATTGTTTTGGATTACACTCATTATTTAGGTCCGTTTAATGCAAACTGCGTGACTTTTCTTTCATAGATTGGGATAAACTCGCAGCTCACAAGGTAAAGCGGACTAACTCCACGACAGGAGATGACGTCACCGATTTGACCTCGACGCTTCTGCTTTTTTATCGTTAATTTTAAGTTATATTAGATTGGAAGTTGTTGTGCCTAACATTACATTTTAATTCTATTTAGAATTATCTCAAAATATTTGTAGAAACTTGAAAATAATTTCATTTGATATTTACATTCTAAAAATTTACAACAATATTAAAGCCCTGTAAGCTTTCATTATCACTAATGTTTCGTTTTTTTTTCATGATAATACTTGCACCTATGTTATGGTTTACCTGATCCAAAAACCCATTGTACAATACCTTAAACCAGTGGTTCCCAACCTTTTTTGTTACATTCCTCCCTTCGCCCATTTTCGAACTATTCATTTCTCCCCATAAGAAGAAAAACAAATATAACATAAAAAATTAACGCAATTTGAAATAGACCTTATAATTAGGGATGTCCATTCAGAATCCTTTACCAAATGTGAACTGGGTCCAAATTATAATGGACATAATAATGTACATACAAAAATATTCTGTAACATTTCCAATGTAATTTTTTTACAGTTTTTATGAAATTCCTCCCCTGAATTTGTAAAATTCCTCCCTAGGGAGGAATTCCTCCCCGGTTGGGAACCACTGCCTTAAACCAATCGGAATCAATTTGCATACGTGTACTTCGGCTGGCCTGCTCAAATTCTGTTTGGCCTTTGTACCATAGGTTTTGGGGGTTCTGTCACACAGGTTTTGGATTATGTTGATGTAGAGAACAGTAATAACTGTGACTGTAGGGGTTGATTTCAATTCAAGCTATACTTTATTTTTATGGTTTACCTGATGTATATCTGTTTGGTTTATTATTCCTTCACAATATCGGTAATGCCTAATATCATTACATGAACAAATTACCTGTGTCTAACTGTTAAACTTCATCACTAGGTTTATCCCAAAATGTTAAAGATGGCTTTGATGTTCTAATTTAAACGGCCTGACAATCTTTAGTAATGCGGAAACAGTTGCTTGAGGCAAATAACCACCAGTATTGCGTTACGAATCAGCATTGTAAGCAAGCATGACCGTGATTGACAACAGCTGTGATACAGAAAAACGGTGACTGCGAGAATAGGTACGTGTTGCGAGTCATACTAAAAATGCAAATTATCAACCTTTAAACTATGTTAACAAATGTATATGTCGGAACATGTTATATCGCCTTTTGTCGACCAGCGAACGGAACATTTGCCCTGTACATTGTTCAGGTCGCATAGCAGCTAAAAGCGTTAATTTTTTTAGGACAAATTTTCCACCTTTGACTGAGTAGTATCAGACTACTTTAATAAATATTTCTGCAAACCTTTCGCACAGTTAGCCTTATTCCTAAAACCTATTACATTTTGCTGCGAGATATTTTGTTAATAGACATAAAAACAGTAAAACTCAATACTTCAACTGAAACAGCATTGAAGTGTAAGTCATGATTTATTCTCGTGATTGTTTTGACAACATCAACTGAAATGTGTTGTTCATCTCGCCATCAGCCTTTTGAAGATCGAAATTTCTAAGTTTAAAAGAAAGCTTTTGAAATAAAAAACGTATAGATTTTGCTAGAGCTTTTTTTAATGCGTTTTTTTGCAAATATGGCCTCAAGCTATTTGTATGAGTTTATGTCTTACAGCTAATCGTTTTTTCGATTAAAAGGGAATTTAAAAACAGCAAGTTTTAAACAAACTTGAAAACAGATTGCAAAAGCCATGCAACAACCGTTTTCTTTCAACAACATCGCTTACCGTTAAAATTGTTCTCAGTCCTCTTTTCTTGTGGGGATTGCGTCCACAAAGCAAACACTTGCTAGTTATTTCAAGAAACTAAAAAAAACAGACAATTCAACTACAAATACTTAGCGACCTTTTAATTAAAAAAATGCCCCAAAAAACGGTAATACAAAACTGGACAATAAACATGCAGAAATATGCCTAAATAAAATAAATAAAAACAGCCAACAGACATGGCTAAACAGAACTGCATCAAATGTTGTGTGGAACTTTCGCGTTATAAATTTCTTTGCATGAATATAATGTATCATCGTTTCCATGTCAAATTTTGTTTAATTTTTTATCTTATCTTTGAAGATGCTTATAAGCAACTATTTACATGGATCTACGTTGTTTTATTTGCTTACTTTGAGTCGAACGTCGTCTTGCGCGAAAGCATAAAGAAAGGGATTAAAACAGCTGTGTGCCCATGCTAGTGTATTCGTGAACAAATGAACGTAATACTGCACCTCGGAGTACGGAAAATCTGAATAGTAGAAAAAAGGAACAAAATACTGTAAATTTCTTTTTATTTTATGCACAGTGTATAGGATTTTGTCAGTTTTGCCTGATGTAGAAGAAACATGGAGACGCATATTGTCTCTGCGCGGCTCAAGACGCATCAAATTTTTTGGGAAATCACATTGATTGATTTGTATTTAATCTGAGATCTATTTATTTCATCATTCGGTTAATGAATTCAATTTTAAAATGTCAAGAGGTGCGTGTAATGGTAATTGCTGTCTTTTTGTGGTAAACCTAATCTATTGCATTTACCATCATTCAGGTCACATCGGCAAAATAAAATCTAGCCTGTCACTTGCACTTACCAATGAATTTAAGACCTTGGGCAACGTAGATTAAATTGGAAATCTGATTAGGCGTCCAACACAGAATAAACACTGTAATGATCATCAACACAACGGATGTGATGCGATCCTTAAAAATATCAAGTGATTTAGCATCAAGTGTTAAATTTACAACACTAAACTCTGTTGTTTGGTTTAGGGGTTGTAAAGCTATGAAAAGATATACAATTTTGGTTAACCAGGTATTATAATGCACACAAAATTTATGATCTTCTTGAAATGTGTATTCTCGTATTTATAAATACAGTTATATACAGTTACAGTTATATACTGTATACAGTTATATATTTGTTTTTTTTAGTATAAAGTAATATCTGATGGCATAAAACAAGTTTCGCTGACGAATTTAGGATTTTACATCAATTTACCTGTTTCCTTCTCAAGAGTTTTCTTGTAGAGCGTCTCCTACGTAAATATACGAATATCCAGACGTAGCAGACGAAGGTAACTGAAAGTGGGATTCCGAATCCAACGACGAACCTTAAATAACAACTTTGTTGTTTTTGTTTTCTAAAATTTTATGTTTGGGTGGGTAGTACAGCATTGTACCAACACTAAGTTACCTTTTGTTTTTGTTAATTTTAAAGCAGTAAATCCGTTGGACGGTAAAACCCCTATATCTCTACGTTTGTATGTCTGTCCCAATTAAATCAATCATGCGCATTCTCATTTGCCCCGTTTATAACTATTCTATTCACAACGATCCGTGCAAATCTATCATTCAGGTTTGTATTCTGTATTATTGCTATTCTGTTTATGCTGTTAATGTTGATTATTGCTTAATATGTTTATCAATCTTCTTGCAATCTGTTTTGGCATTGAAGCATTTTTTGTCTAACATTTCACTGGACTAGCTATTATCCTTCGTCCAATGCTTTCAATAAATAGGTAATAGCGAGCCAGTGAAGCGACATGGAATGTTTAACCTTCCACACGTGGTGGCCACTTGTTTCGTTCTGATATTGATTTCACTTTTTAGAGCGTGGGAACAAAGCATTGTACAAAAGGCAAGTGCCTAGAAGTAGCCTACTAAACCTAGGAGCAGCCTTCATAAACGCACATATATGAGACAGTGACTCCACAACAGGTCAAACCCAAGCAGAAATAATAAAAACAGAAGTAAACGCTTTAATGTTGTACCTCACTATGAAGTGAATGCAGTACCAGACTTTGTGCGATGTCACACTTCGATCGAAATTCCATCTACAGTGGGTATGGCCTGTGAAGTATTGAATGAAATATTTCCACAAGGAAACATGTGATCAACAAATCAAATATGATGTAAGACTTGTACACTAGAAAAAATGATTTGAAACTGATATGAAAGGCAGGTCAAAAAAATATAATAACTGCCTATACGGCCCAGTAAAAAGACAACAATAACGATTGATATAAGTTCTGCACTGAAAGTACTTTGGCACTGCCGAAACGTGCAGCAGCTGTGTGCGGGGTGGTGTTAAACTGAGTTTATAGATCGGTTTATAAATTTACCGTTTTGTTGATCAGTTTCTGTGTCCCGATAATAAAGCGCAAGGACACTTGAAATTGCTGAGACCACCCAATGGAGAAGAATAACAATGGTTGCTTTCTTTGCCGTTCTGCAGTTGAAAACACACAAATAATGTTCCAAGTTGATTCCTGCTAAAGAATCTGGCAAATGTGTGCATATCAATTTACTTGTTTGTTTTCATACTACGAAACATTTTTGGTGTCAATTGTGTAAACTGATCTGCTAACATCCTTAAAGCAATTATTTTTAGTAATGACGTATCTTAACAAATGTTTATATGTTTATCGTCCTGTAAAACGGGTAATTTTAGTATTACAGGTTGTACTTTAGAAACTGACCTAAATAAACTGGCCTGCATAATTCTCACAACATACCTGTAATGGTTATATTTCTCAGAGTAAACCACCACACCAAGGCGGTCAGCTGCCATTATTGAGAGGGACAAAACACTTCCGTATGCTGAGAAAAGAGTTAGAGTACTTGTCAGCTTGCAACAAATGCGACCGAAAATCCAACTAAAAAGCAGAAAGACTAAACTTCAAAAGACATTTTAAAAATACTGAATTTTAACTTTTACATTTTTTTCATGTGTATCAGTGTAGTCCGTTACATTCAAGCATATACGCTTTCTTTGTGTTCCCATTTGCCTTGACCAAACTATAGGTAAATGAAATGTTATGGTAAATCAAATGAGTAACGAAGTAACTTTATCTGCTTAAGAGAGAAACCCAAAATGCACACAGGTTTAACTGAATTGATTTAGCAAGGCCTATTTTCACACAAAAAGCCTACTTGTCTTCCATTAGATATTCCGTCGCCCAAAACGGCAAAGTTGCCAGAAACATCAAGTCCGCTATCGCCAAGTTGATTACGAACAGATCAGTAATTTGTTTGGATGATCTCTTGACAAAAAATATTTAAATCTTAGTGACACAATCGCAACTAACGATGTACTAATACAGAAATCGTCCTGAACCACGGGTGCTCAACAGACGATTCCAGTCTCATATACACACATTCATTAGCTGACAAATTCAACACACACTTCAGTCTGTATATTTCTTATTGCAAAACACTTCGGAAATCGATTTCGCCCAAATATATGGCATCGTCAGTCCTAATCAGGAATTAAGTAAATCAGGGTCTTGTGTTTTAACTGCAACATACCTGCATCCGTTTTTATTCTTTTAATATTATACATTTTTATCATTTTATGTCCTGATTTATTTATTTCCTAGTTAGGACTGATGATGCCATATATTTGGGCGAAATCGATTTCCGAAGTGTTTTGCAATAAGAAACATACAGACTGATTTAAGAGTGCTGAATTTGTCAGCTAATTAATGGCTATCGCAACTAAACTCAATTAAAATCAAAACGACCAAAATAACTGTTTCATCTCAATACATATTTCCGAAAGACATTAATGATCAAATCAAACTGTTATCACAAGATGAAATTGCAGACATAGTTAATGAGATTGCTATGGAAAACGGCACACAAAAAGTAGACAAAAAAGTTTTGCTTTGAATGCATAAAAAAATGTGGATTTTTTCAAAATAAGCTTATATAAATTATTAAAGTACTGTATGTGACCAAGCATTTAAGAGAGTGTGGACGCGATTTGAATTGTTCAATCACACAGAGATGATCTAGTATCGAGATTTAAACGAAACTATTTGGGTTGAAAACAAAATTAAAACGGAACGATATAATGCCATATGAGGAAAATTAACACAAATCAGTCTAAATGGGCTTGTGCTCCTTAGCTATGTTTTCTGACCCTTCAACGATCTTTAAAGACCTTGTGAAAGACGAGGTGCAAAAATCGATTTATTAGATTTGAAACGATTTGCGGGAAATATTACAAATATCAACATCTGCAGGTAATTTTGTAATTTTGGCTTGGGGAGTTTTTGCAAACCATGTCTTGTTGAATTTAAAATTTTACCTCTTAAACAACAATGTGGTTTAATTGGCCGGCATATCGTTTTACTGTCTCTTTTTAAAATACTACTGACCATTTAAAAGCAAAAAAACAACAACTAGAAATTGTGCAAAAATATTTAGTTCCTGGATAATACCCTACAGTTTAGTAACCACTGGCAATAACAAATTACATTTCCTGTAACAAATTAAAATGCAAACAAACAAAACTACTAAATTTAACTTGGACAGCAAGGAAAAGAAACACTAGAATTAATGAGGCTTAAGATTAACACTAAAAATACAATCGCCCCATTCCAGGTGGTCAAATCTAACTGTAATGAGAAGAATTAGCAAGAAATACGTACAATTACAAAGCTTTTTACCATTTTCCACAAATAAACAAAGCACCTTACTTTTACCAGGCTATTCATAACATATACCACCATTCCATTGCCGACGAACCCGACGAAGAACACAATGTAATATATGACTGGGAGAATTATGCTTGTCAAAGTTGAACTTCGGTATTCCGCAAGCGACAAGTTGTTTGGCGAATGGTATATGCCGAAAGCGTTCTCTGGTTGGGCAGTGGTAAACATATCTTTGCTTTGCAGAAGTTTCGTAAGTTTAAATAAGTCGTGCTTGCTTCTATGTGGTGTTGTATAGACTTAAAGGCTTTTCTGAGAGTGCCTTACCTGTAAAATTGTAACAGTACTAGACTGAAAGGAGTAGTTTAATTTAAAGGAAAGATTTGAATTTTTTGTCATCTATCCACTCACTTTCTACAATTTTTCTCCTTTCAATAAGACACTTTCAAACCAAACTCAGTTTATTTTTATAAATATGATGCCCATCACCAATAATTGTGTACTAAACGCCCAAAGGTAAACTATACAGGGTACTGCCTGACTCATGTACACCTTAAGCAACATTAGCAATTTCTCGAGGGTGAAATACGTCGAGAAAAAAAATGAGCCCAAATGTATTCTTTTATGTGCAACCTGTCGACAAATAAGCACTTTTCAATAAATGCACTTGGATTCCTGTCTCCTATATGCAAGCAAAGCTTCTGATAACTACGGTTCTATACCACGCATGTCTTTAAACGGACCCTACTCTTGCTAAATTAAGCGCATAACGTTTTTATGGGTAACGGGAAAGTACAAAAATATTGCTTCTGGACATAAACCATCACACAACGAACAATTTTCTGGGTTGCTTAACGCTAGGACGCTAGAAATAAATTTCAACACAATACCGTTTGCTCGTTTGGTAAAGCGCGCAAATTAAAATGACTCGTCTTTAGCAAAACACTACGATTGAGGGAGATTCCAACGAAATGTCACCTTAAATCGATGCATTTCGTTAGCGTTTTCCAACCATTGATTCACATCTCTCTGAGCTGACGTATTCTGTGATATTTTTAGGTAGGCAGGGGTAAATAATAATCAATAATAAGAGCAACAAATATTTTTTTGTGCTGTTTAGCATTGTACATTTTCAAAAACAGAATCTATGAAGCACAGACAAATTGTTTGTCGTTTTTTGTAATAACAGCTTAAAAAAGCAACTTTAGGTGGGAATTTGAAAACACTACGCACAATGTTTCGATTAGGTACATGATGAAAGTTTCGTTGGACATAGTAACCATAAAAACAAAAACAAGGTTTCTGTGCAATATTTTCCCTAAAAATAGCAACCAGTCACCTGAGGTTTCTTAATTACCTATTGAGTTAAGTACTCATTACCTGCATTCAAATACTTACATAATAATTTTTTAGATTTCTTTGAGCTTCGATGATTAATTGCAAAAAATCTGTATTAGCAAAACAAAACTAAATAAATTTAAATATATTAGTTTAAGCAATTATATTTGTCACGTCTTCAATCTGTTTGTTTTCTTTACCTTTTTAACAGCATTCTCTTCTGAACTATTTGTGTTTTTTTTACTTTTGCTTGTGGAAATTAAAGCATAGGCAATTTTTCACCCTTGCCAAACCTGCAGCACGTTTTATGTCGGTTCTTGCATGCACGTACTGTTACACACAAACATTTGCCATACACTTTGCTTTACATTTTGTCGATTACATCAGTCACTACATACTAAAGCATCATATTTTTACATGGTGTTTATTGAATCTTAAATAGTAAAACGGCAGTACTGATAACAATGAGCCATTAATCATTGACAAAAAAAAACGGAAGTCAATTCGTTGATTTCATCTTTCAGGGAAAGTTTTTCCCGTTTTCAAACTGAAATACTATAACAAGCATTTTCATGTAGAAAAAATGGTAATGACATTTTGTCACCTTTAATAAAATAAAAAAGCAAATTATCTCCGCAAAAGGGTTTCCACCGAAGAAACTGACTTGCTTATAGACATGAACTAAATGTTCAGTAACTTGAGTTTAATAACTGCTATATTAATTTGAAAGGCTAACGATAAAATAGCAGAAGAGATGATGTCAAATCCGTGACGACATATCCTTTCGTGGAGTTGGCACGCTTTACCTTGTGGGCAGCAAGCTGGTTCCAATCTACAAATAAAACAAGATATTGGGCAGTTTGTGTAAAAGCCATTTGTGTATTTCCCAAATATTTTGTCATCTCGATGTCAAAATTGTTGATTGGTTGACCAAAACAAAGTTGTCTTTTTACTGAGTCTAGGTTGCAGTACAGTATATGGTCAAAAACTATTTTATAAATAACTAGTCTGCTAAACCGAAAAATAACGTGTGTGTGTGTGTGTGTGTGTGTGTGTGTGTGTGTGTGTGTGTGTGTGTGTGTGTGTGTGTGTGTGTGTGTGTGTGTGTGTGTGTGTGTGTGTGTGTGTGTGTGTGTGTGTGTGTGTGTGTGTGTGTGTGTGTGTGTGTGTGTGTGTGTGTGTGTGTGTGTGTGTGTGTGTGTGTGTGTGTCTGTGTGTGTCTGTGTGTGTGTGTGTGTGTGTGTCTGTCTGTGTGTGTCTGTGTGTGTGGGGGGGGGGGGGGGGGAGAGCAAACACCCCATACCAGAAAAGTCACCACATTGTGGTCCGGAAGTAAACAACGAACCACTCTCAACTCCTCCAATACAATGCAGAGAAGGGTCAGCGTCGCTTTCCAATCTACATTTTATACGAAAAGCAATTGTAAGTTTCCAACATTCAATACAAACCAATACAAAAATGCAAAATTAATATTAGAAGCAACGGTAAGTTTCTAACGTTTAATACGCACCTAATGCCTGGACATATTGGATAAGGATATCCGTAACTTCCGTATTTCCTGAATTGAATGAAGCCAGGAACAATATCCGAATCGTAATAACCCATGCTTCCTTTGATGAAAGTAGCCGGGACAGACAAACTAGGAATGTTTTTGTATAGCATTGATACAGCGTCATCTGAAAGACACAGTTTTAGCGATGTTTTTTTTGTAAAGAAAACAAAGAGCAAACACCTACCAAAGCAGGTAAGCATATCCTTCAGTACCAATCTCCAGTCGTAACTATCCGGGAAAGCTATATATTTTCTAAAATAACGAAGTTTTTTCAGATAAATAAAGTTATTGATCCCGATTTCAATCAAATAAAATGAACTTACCGTTGAAAGACTGCAAATCCAACTAACGTGGCCCGATTCATATTTCGTATTTCAGCTTTAATTTGTGTTCGGTTGTTTGTTCGGTAAAAGTTGTTTGCTTGGGGTTTGGGAGACAACCATCCCCATTTCTAATAAGAAAATCAAGTTGAACAGAACTATTTAGTTTTCACATAGACCATCGAATAGCACAAATAAATAGTTGGGTAACTGGAATGCCAAAAGTTGCTCACTTGGGGGTTAGTGACAATGAAAAGAACTTTGCAATATTTGCCACCGCACTGAGCTCCAAACTCTATGTAATAGTTGTAGTATGATGTTGAACTCAATCTAAATCTTGGGTTTCTGCCAAAGGTTCCCCAATCAACCTGCAACAGAAAAAATATGGTTCGATATTTGAACGAACTTAAATTAAAAATGTGGAACATATTTAGGGCTACAAAAAAGACACAGATAACAGGAGTCATGATAGGTCAATTGCTTTGACAAAGTGTAAAAAAAATGCTATTTAACTTGTAACATCGTAAATCACTCAACCGTAACCTACGTCACATCTTATATGGTGTGATTGCACCACAATGCCAGAATCCCCTATGACGTAACAATATCATTGTAGTTTATTTCTCTATGCTGTGCTTTTGGTCATTTAGTATCAAGTTTAGTTTGGACCACGTGTAGTTTGTTAGTTGCTGACTTTAATTTGCAAACGTTAGATAAAGTAATGAAAGTGACTAATTATAATTTGTTTGTCATTAATAGATGGTAATGCTTTATAAACTTAAAAACTCTGACGAAAAGGATTAATGTTGCCTTTGCAAGGAAAGCTTGATTTGCATTAAAGTTTTCTTATCGCAATTAACCGTATATTAAAAGTCTACGTTTTTATCTGTGTAGAACACTTTCTGGTGATATCAAACTGTGTTTATCTTTGATACCCTGGTCCAAAACTCTGGTAAGCTTTATTTCTGCCGGTATAAATTTAATTTCTGTTTCGCATTTTTGAGTGAATGTTCTCTTTGCAGAAAACCGTGATTATCTTGAACGTGTCTACCGTGAACGTGACGTGATTACCGTGTCGTATTGAACCGTGTTGACGTGTAAAATAAATTCACGCGTTTCCAGAAATTGGACTTCTCTAGTGTGACGCCAGCGCGGTACCAGGCGCGCGAATTCCTGACGTTACATAACTGATTCGGTGAAACAAAAAACTACGATGAAAAATGTACCTTCATATCGAAATCGCCTTTCGCGTATGGCAATGGAATCCACACCAGAGTGGTTGCAACTGTAGGGGTTTTTCGCATGACCACTTCAATCGGCTTACTATCTGAAACACTACAAGAATACTTTATCATTAAAAGTCGGTGATCTTTGTTACTTGTAACCATGAAAAACTATTATAGCGTAACAAGAAAACGAAGAAAGTCTCATTTACTTGCAGTATCCTGTATTGTTGATACGTATTGTCTTTTGTGTATTATATTGAATTGTAATCTGTAGAAACTTAAGATTGTGTTATATGAATACTTAAGCGTGATCCCAGAAAAAGCAACGCACTTTGTCGTATTGTTTAACCTGCACTGTAGCGATTGAGTTACGTCGATCCCACGAAGTAGGCCACACATTTCCCCAATGATTTTCATGAACACATCCTAATAGTTTCTCAGCCATATCTGAAAAAATATATTTAGACAGATAAAACAAAATCAATGAAAAGAATTTCCGACCTAGTGGGCTGTGACGAGTCATTGGAAAGTACTGCGTAAACAAACTTTGAAGATTCGATCCATATTTTTGAAGAAAACCGTTTGTTGTGTGATATTTGAAAAATGCTCCGCTTGAAATCGCTGCTAAACCAAGATCGTTTGGAACATGCCATATCATCAAGTTCGAGGCCTGAAAAACGACAACACAGGCCTAGTAAAGCCCGATGCTTCAGAGACCATACAATCTTTATTAGTTTACACCCCGGCTTGTATTGAAAATACAAAAAAAACTGGTGTGATTCTAAACAAAATCCTAGTTGTTTTTGAAGAACTTGCAATTTTGCAGACATGTTGCTTTGTTTAGAATCACACCAGTTAAACCAAAAATGTTGTTGTATTACCCAAAAGTAATGCAGTGCAACAAGAATTCTAAAGAACTCACATTGAGAGAGTACAAAGCTTTGCTTTTGTAATCTTGTCCAGTTACGTCTTCAAGCTTACCAAACGATTTCAGATTAAACCAGTTGTCCAATGCTAGAATATTGATAACAAGATAAAGATAGTTTAAGTGTGATACAACAACACATTTTTGAAACTGACCAGAAGACGTAGGCACCTTAGACCACATATCCCCAGAATTGCAGTTTCTATGTATATCGTCTTCGTGAATTGAAGCCACCAACGTCCAACCACCACCATCAGACGACATGTCACAATATACCTGAAATAAAATAGTTAAATAACTGTAGAGCTGTAAATTTGTTTGAATTTCTTCACTTACCTGAAAAGCAGATGTGTAGTCATTGGGTTTAATGGTGATAAGACCTGTGTTGTTGTAGCCCTGGCGTAAAGCATCTTTGCAATCTTTGAATGTTGGTTGGTTACAAGCATTGAATTTCAACGACTGATCAACTCGATCTTAAAAGAACTCTTTGAAACAGTTTAAACAATTACACATTAATATAACATACTTAATTTACCTCCGACATTGACCATATGTTTTCGTTCTGTTTCAGGTGCTTCCATCTAACCGTACATAATAACTTTTATTCTGACCATGTGTTCCACGTAGATATTATTCCTAATACATACTATTTGACTTCCGAATCCAATGCTGATGGCAACCACAGCAACCATCAGTAGAAGAATGATCAGAAGTTGTATAATCATACCTGACTCTCGTGAACTACCTTTTCCAGAGCTGCGTGCTGAGACAAACGAACAGAAAAGAAAGTTAGAAGTTGTTTTTGTGTCTGCGTTTACAAATCTACTTGCACGTTGTTCATCTGTGGCGTTTTCATTCATCTCTTTTTGCTTTAACAATGTATCTTGCAAACAATAAAAGTCTTAGTCCCAAAGCCTGTCGGAAAGTTTTGCTGCATATGCGACTAGCCTGTATGCATTAACTATCCAACGTACATTGATTCTCCGAAAGGAAGTTTGGTGACGACATCGTTTTATGGCAGTTGTTCTGCGTTACAGTCACGAACAATCAATTATCTTATCATTGCGCTATTTTCCCTTACCAATGCATTTGTGTTATATCCGACATGTTCATTGCCAACTCTTGTTTTTACTTACTTCGACAGAAAACTCGAACTGATAAAATTGAACTGTCCACAACTTTACTTTGTGTATTGTATTTACTCTATTGTTTCCATACGTGCGATACATGTTAAAAAGTGCAAGCAACTTTATTTCATTTCATGATGAGATGCAAACTGCCACTAAAACAAAAATGTAAACTCGTAGCATGTTCCCCAAAATAGTTCCTTTAAATTTTAACAAATGAAAGTCACAAAGTGCTCCCTCGTTCATTTTGATGCCAAGATTGTAGGATCCCTGACTTTAACCACGGCTCGTGAATACACCGGACGCTGCGTAAGCATTGTCATGTTTGCATTGGTACATGACAAATTTCGCTTCACTGCTAGAGCACAAGGGATTAACTTCGTGTGATCGTTCCCATTTATCCACCACAGCACTTGCTTGAAACATGGCTTTTCGCGCGTCTTTGTTGGCTCCTATCGAGAAAAGCATTTGCCCATCGCCAACGGGAAACGTACTTGACACATTGGTATCCCGCTGCCGTCTATTTCGCGGACCGATTTGTTTTGGGTCAGAAAGTATCTGTAGTGTCGATCATTTTTTTTGTCATGGAAATAGATTAAGTCCAGTAATCCCGACCTCGACGATAGAAGCTGTAAATGGTTTCCAGGCTGTTCGATGAAAGGAAACTGACCTAGAGCATATTTTTAAAGAGTTGGCCGACGTCCACGCACGCAGGATTTGAATTTAGGGTAAAAATACCGGTACTTTACATGTAAACGGCGTTTGAAAACCTACTGTAACTAAGTTATTCGTATACGCCTGTTTCTGCAAGTTCATTGCAACTTTTGTTTATGTAAACAAAACTCATTAAAAAGTATGATCATAAAAACATACCAGGAGGTTTAACTACAACCACAATGTTTTTTTTATAATGTGATACAGCAATACAAAGTCTTTGTCTGTTTTTTCGTTTTATGCTTTTCTCAATGCCATCCAAAGTAACATTTTTTGCATCACACGTTTTTCTGCAGCGCAAAGACTCGATCTCTACATAGTGAGTCATATCATAATTATTTAATCATGAAAATTTGATATTTGATTACATTTGATTTGGATAATGTGCTTTATTTTGCGATATAAATGGAACATGCGCATGATGACATGTTTGCAGTCACCTTCATGGACGTTAAAATCTTAAGACCACAATTCCAAGCAAAATAATTTGATCAACACCTTGTGTACTACAATATTTACGTCATATTATTACATGATGGTTCTTAAATCTATATCAGTGAAGTTTTATTGCTAATCTAAATTTGTAGAAAAACACAATAACAACAGAAAAAACGAATGTTTGCAATGTTTTCATATTTGTAATCAACATATTTACATTTTTCAAGAATTCAGTCAAGTTATCTTAATGTCTTTACAAAAGTATCGGATTGCTTATGAGTAAGAACAAAAAATGCTATGTGAAGTAAGTTATAATGACCGTTTTAAATTAAAATTAACGATAAAATAGAAGTAGCGTTGAGTTCAAATCCGTGATGTCATCTCCTGTGATTGAGTTGGTTCTCTTTGTTTTGTGAGCTGGTAGTTTGTCCCAATCTACCAATTCAAACAACATTTTTGTGCAGTTTATACTATAATGATTTGTGTAGTACGTAAATATTTAGTCGCCTCTATTTCAAGTTGCCAAGTACAATGAACCCGTCTTAAATCTCAGCCATTGAACAGATTTTGTTATCAACTTTTAATTGGTAAATATGTATTTTATTCTTGCTTTTTTAGTCTCCAAATTTATCAATACCATAAAAATGTACCAAACCGCAAATCAACGTTGGAGCCAACCGACACTTAACTTACTAGAAAAATCACCACATTTTTTTTTGAAATATAAACTTCTTCGAGTTCCGCCAATACAATGGAGGGAAGGGTCCGCAACGCTTCCCAATCTACCATAAAGTGGATGTGATTTGTGTGTCGACATCATGTAAAGTACTCGGTACATTTTATACAAAAAGCAACTGTAAGTTTCCAACATTCAAAACGAACCGAATTCCAGGACAAATCGGATAAGGATATCCGTAAGTGCCGTATTTTCTGAATTGAATGAAACCAGGAAAAACATCCCACTGGTGAACAGCTATGCTTCCTTTAATAAAAGTAGCCGGGGCAGACAAACTTGGAAGGTCTCCGTATTGCGTTGATACAGCATCATCTGAGTGACAGAGTTTTTAGCGATGTTTTTTTAAAAAAAAACTAACAATAAACAACTACCAAAGCAGCTAGGCAAATCGTCCAAAACCAATCCCCAGTCGTAACTAGCCGGAGAAGGTGTATATCTTCTAAATAGGTGTTATCAGACAAATAAAGGCCTTGGTCGTGATTTCAATCATGCTAAATGAACTTACCGATGAAAGACTGTAAATCCAACCAACGTGCCCCGATTCATCCGTTGTATTTTAGCTTTAATCTGGGTTCGGTTGTTTGTTCGATAAACGCTAGTTGATTGGGAATTAAATGAGGACATCTGTCCCCATTTCTAATAACAAAAACAAGTTGAACAGAAACATTTTTTTTTATTAATCAAGATTTATGATGGAAACTTTTCAGTATGTTTATGTAATAAAGAATTGGTTAATATGACTGCCACCAAACAAAGATGTCAAAAAAACTTAAAGTTGCTTACTTGGGGTTGGGTAAAAGTGAACAGAACTTTGCAATATTGAACACCGCACTGAGCTCCAAACGTTCTGGAGTAGTCACCGTATAAATCAAAAGCTTCTCTAAACCTCAGGTTTCTGCCAAACGTTCCCCAATCAACCTGCAACAAAACCGGTAACATAAGTAATTACCGAGCTAACAACTTTAAAACGTTGAAAATGCTACAAACAAGTCAAAGATTATGGGTGATGTAATAAGTCCCTTGGCAAACCGAAAGCTCGTTGTCATTTACACGAAAGGGGTCAACCTCACATTTAAAACAAACGTACCGTTACAGTGACATCGCCTTTCACGTATGGCAATGGTATCCACACCAAGGTGGTTGCAATTTTCGAGGTTTTTTCCATGGCTACTTCGATCGGCTTACTACCCGAAACACTACAACAATACTCTGTCACAAACAGTCAATAATCTTTGTTACAAACTACCATGAAAACAATGCTAAGTGAAACGAGACAAAGAAAAAAGTTTTACTTACTTGTAATAACCTGCATTTGTAATCTTGATCATCTCGTGTGTATGGAACTGAATTGTCATCTGTAGAGAATAAAAAATGTGTTATATTGAAAAAGTAAGCTTCATCCCGAAAAAACAACAACACACTTTGTCATCTTGTTTTATTTGCACTGGAATTATCGGGTTACGTCGATGATCAGAAGTGCGCCACAGATTTCCCCAACGATTTTTTTGAACACAACCTATCAATTTTTTTGCCATATCTGAAACGAATTAAAAATCATATGACGGAAAAATAACTGACAGTAAAATGTAAATCTGACCTTGTGGGCTGTGCCAAGTCAACGGGAAATACTGCGTAAACAAAGTTTGGAGATTTGATCCATATTTTTGAAGAAAACCGTTTGTTGTGTGATATTTGAAGAATGCGCCACTCGAAATTGCTGGTAAACCAAGATTGTTTGGCACGTGCCATATCATCATGTCTGAGCCCTGTAAACCGACAACACATGGCTATAGTAAAACCTAATGTTTAGAGACGACGTATTCGTTTTGAGATTAGTACCGACAAACACGTAGGTTTTACCAAAAAGTAATAAAATACAATCAGAGTTACAACATACTTACATTGAGAGCGTAAAAAGCTTTGCTTTTATAATCTTGTCCAGTTACATCTTCAAGTTTGCCAAACGATTTCAGATTAAACCAGTTGTCCAATGCTAGAATATTTATAACAAGATAAAGAGGGTTTGTCTGTGATACAAAAAAAAACATTTTGGAAACTTACCAGAGGAAGAAGGTACCTTCGACCACACGTCACCGGAATCGCAGTTTCGATTTATATCGTCTTCATGAATTGAAGCCGCCAACGTCCAACCACCACCATCAGACGACATGTCACAGTATACCTGAAATCAGATAGTTTAATATATAACTGCAAATGTTGTTTGAATTTGTTGATTTACCTGAAAAGCAGATGTGTAGTCATTGGGTTTAATGGTAAGAAGACCTGTAATATTGTAGCCGTGACGTAAAGCATCTTTGCAATCTTTAAATGTTGGTTGGTTACAAGCATTGGATTTCAACGACTGATCAACTTGATCTTCAAAAAAAAACAAGCAAAAAGTTTGAAACAGTTCAAACGAATTGTACATGAATTTAACATACTAAATTTACCTTCGACATTTGCCATAGGTCTTTGTTCTGTTTTATGTGTTTCCATCTAAGAGTACACAATAACATTTAAAGCAGGGCAAATGTTACACGTAGATATCACTCTTAATACATACTATTTTAATACCGAATCCAACGCTGATGCCAACCACAAGAACTGTCAGCAGTAAAATGATCAGAAATTGTGAAAAGATGCCCGACTCTCGTGAACTACCTTTTCCAGAGCTGCGTGCTGAAACAAACGTACAAAAAGTTAAAAGTTTTTTTGTGTGTGTTTGCGTTAACAAATCTAACTGCACTTTGTTCGCCTGTGGCGTTTTTGTTCATCTTTTTCAGCTTTGATAACGTAAGTTGAAAACAACAAAAGTCTTAGGCCCCAAACCGTCGATAAAATTTTTGCTGGTTGTGCAACTAGCCTGTGCACCAACTAAATGACGTACATTGATTTTCCGAAGTTTGGTGACGACATCATTTTATGGCAGTGGTCCTTCGTTTTTGTCACGAACAATCAATTATACTATCATTGCGCTATTTGTCCTTACCAATGCATTTGTGTTATATCCCACATGTTTATTCTTGTTTTCACTTAGCGATGGATAACTCGAAGTGTTAAAATTGAGCTGCCCACAAATTTGCTTTGCGCTTTCTATACGATTTTTTTTCATGATGGGATGTAAGTGCAGTTAATGAAAAACAAAAATGTAAACTAAAATATTCTTCCCAAAAATCGTGGACTTAGTTTTTTGTAAGGATTGTCATGTTTACGTCATGTCTCCAGTCGTTGATTTTGGCGCCAAGTTCGTGGGCAAATCCGGCTTTACCCACAGATCGTGACCATCAATCGTGACTCAGAACTGACTTTTGCCATATCCTTGTTCACAAATTTTTGAGCAAACTATAGGCCTGTAGCGGACAATTTTTAAATTACTTGCTGAAGTTTACAGCTTCTGCCAAAATATTTTGACAAACTTGTTGAAAAATCTATTGCTGAATCGATTTTAAACAAAATATTTTTAACATAAGTTAGTTTGGCTTCATGCACGTAAATAATAAGTTGAAACAACTATCTCGTTGCATGTATTAATTGGCCGCAAACACTGAATGCGTTTTCAGGTCCCTTTCCTTTGTACGAGATGTTTTTGGTTTAAATGTTTTTTTTACTCTATTTTATCAATATAACGCTCAGTACACTATTAACAAAAACGTACAAAGTAGGAAACATATCAAGCCCTACTGAGATCTCTTCTACAACGTCGTGACGTACTTCTCTGATCCTAAGCAACACGTTTTTGCTTCACACACCAGTCACGTTAAATATAATTGCATCATAAATCATAGCATAATATTTATTTAATCTCCGTTACTTGAGCAATGGCAGCCGGGTCATTAATTAATTCTTTCATCTACATTTTTATATTTTTGAGATAAAATTGCCAATTTTCAACGATATTTTCTTGCCGGAGATATGAAAAAGACCTTATTAGGACAATGTTTAACAAGTACGGATTGTACTCTACAATACTCAAAGAAGGACTATTAGAACATGCGAAAAGTCTCAAGCTTGTTGCTGCAAAACGCCGTTCATCAAGCGATCGTCAAGTTCTAAATCCTCTAAAAAGAAATAACTCTTTCATTATCACTATCCCTAAAAACCCACAGATGAACCTCAGTTAACTCTTTTCGAAAAAGTAGTATTACCAAATATGCCGTCATAGAAAGATAACTTCACAAAACAAAAATTTGAGGTAATTACCCCCAGAAAAAAATGCTGTAAAAGATAGGGTAGGCACTGCTTAAAATGACAGAAATATAAACAATAGGTGATGTTCGGGTAACATAATCTTCTATAATTATAATCATTGTTCTGTTGCCAAAATACAGTTTAAACTCCATTGCTATACAAGCTGCGTCGTGGGTAAACGAACCTTATTTCCACTAAAATCACTGTAACATCACCAAAATCACTTTTTCGCTTCACAACATGTATATTGTATCAGTCATTACATATGATTGCACCATTAATTTGAATGACCAAATTAAATGTTGGTAGTAACATTTAAATTTGCGTTAAAGCTCTCCAGTTTAAGTCCTTCGTGACGGATCTTCAGTTTAAGCTCTTTATGGCGGATCTGTAACCGTATGTTAAAACGTTGAAGGACAATTAATATGCTTTTTCTATACCCGTTGTGTTATTTCGTGTTGAAATCTTGATCAATGACGTCCATGAGGTCAATGAAAAAAGAAAATCACCAAAATAATAAAATGATTACTTTATTTTTTACGATCAATACAAGGATGGAATGCGCCACTGTTAATCATGCAATACGGCATGTTTTGGCGGATACGCCATGGGTTGGCCATCCCCTTCCTATCTAAACCATGAAACGGTGACAAGTGTTATTATGTGAGAATGGTAATGAAAGTTTGTAAAGTTTGTTTAATGCTTTTTGAGTAAAAATGCAAATTATCTCAGGGTATTTACAAATGCATTGACTTTCTGAATGCATGTATAAAAATTTTTGCTGTGTTAAGTGGAAGAACTGCTAATCGAATTGGACTCGAAATTAACGATAAAAAAGCAAAAGTGTCGAAGTTAAATCGGTGATGTCATCTCTATAGGTGGAGTTGGCCCTCTTTCCTTCGTGAGCTGCAAGTCGGTTCCAATCTAATAAAATAGAATAATACAGGCAGTTTACTGATCCAGTAATTACGGAGATATTGAATTGTGACAATTTCAAGTTATGCCGTACAATAGGTCTGTATTTTTGACAGTTTTCGGTATTTATTTATATCTTTACGTCTATTAACCTTACTTTAAAACAATATTGGTGTTTGTAAATGGTCATAAACTATTTGTAAACTTAAGACAAGTTAACCAGACGCCAAATTAACGCATACCAGAAAAATCTCCACATTTTCCTGGAGGATATTTTGAACTACCACTTTCTGTTCCTCCAATACAATACAAGGAAGGGTTAGCGTCGCTTTTCAATCTAAAGTAAAGAACGCGAATTGTGTATCGACAGCTTATGAAATACTTTGTCCCTTTTAATGTACATATGATACGAAGAGCATATCAACGAACCTAATGTCTGGACATATTGGATAAGGATATCCGAGACTGCCGTATTTCCGGAATTGAATAAAACCGGGATCAACATCCGATTTGTAGAAGTCCATGCTTCCTTTGATGAAAGTAGCCGGGACAGACAAACTTGGAAGGTCGGCGTTTTGCTTTGATACGGCTGCATCTGAGTGACAAGTTTTTTGGCTGTGAATCATTGTAAACAGAATTAACAACGAACACCTATACCAAAAGTGGGCAACCTTTTTGCATGTGCGGGCCAAAATGTAGTGATATTCGTGGAGGCAGGCCGCAACGATGGTCATGTAATAACATAGCAGTGGTAGGAAAAGTCAAATACACAATGATTTTGTCTTTGTACGTAACAATGCCTATTCTTATTAAGAAACTAAAACCTATCAACGTTAAATGTAACAACTGTTTGAGGCAAAAATGGGATTTAACACACACATTCCGTCCGGCCGATCAAAATAAAATACCAGTCGCGGGCCGCTCAAAAGTTGCTCGCGGCCGGATCCGTCACGTTTCAACATTACGCAGCTATTTCTGGTGTTAGTGCAATTGTGTCGCTACGTTTTCTTTCACAAATCGAAACGAACTCAACTTAACTGTACCTACCAATGCAGTTGGCCAATGAGTGTAGAGCCCAATCCCAATCGTAACTACTCGGGATAGCTGCATATTTTCTAAATTGTCGAAGGATTTAGTTAAATAAAGTCATTGATCGAGATTTCAAGCAAACAAAAGAACTCACCGTTGAAAGACTGTAAATCCAACCAAAGTGGCCAGATTTAAATTTCGTATTTCAGCTTTAAACTGCGTTCGGTTGTTTGTTCGTTTAAAGTGAATTGTTTGAGAAGGTTTTGAGAACATCTGTCCCCATTTCTAATGATAAAAAATGTGTAACCAAAAACAAAACATGTTTGATAGAAGCTAATATATTATCTTAAACAAGCGTTCAGATATATCAACGAATTACACCAATAAAGATTTGGTTAATTGGATTGATACCAAACAAATGTCAAAAAAATCTACTTGCATGGGAATTGGTGAAGGTAAAAAGTACTTTGCAAAAATTGTCACCGCACTGAGCTCCAAACGTTATGTTATAGTCACCATACGTTGTTGCCCCTTTCATAAACTGTGGATTTTTGCCAAACCTTCCCCAATCAACCTGCAACAAAAACAAGTAGCTCCAGAAGCTTCAAACTGCAGTATCAGAACAACAACATAACAGACAATAGGAGATGCGAAAAATTCTGCATGAGAAAAGTGTAAGCAAAATGTCGATTTAATGACAAAGGGAACAACTGAACATTAATAACAAACGTACCCTTACACTGACATCGCCTTTTACGTATGGCAATGGAATCCACACGAAGGTGGATGCAGCTGTCGAGTTTTTTCGTATGGCCACTTCGATCGGCTTACTACACGAGACACTACAACAATCATTTATCAATTGATAGCCTATGATATCTGTTGCAAATAACCACGAAAAAACTATAACGCGAAACAAGTTGGGAGCATAGAACTTACTCACTTGTAATATCCTGCATTGTTAATAGGTTTAGTCTTTTCTGCGTCAAATTGAATTGTCATCTATAGCAATTTAAATTTGTGTTATATTGAAAACTTAAGCTTGATTCCGAAAGAGCAACGCACGTTGTCGCCTTGTTTAATTCTTACTGGAGCAATCCCGTGACGTCGACTCCAAGAAGAAGGCCAGATTATTATCCAATTATTTTTTTGCGCACATCCTATTACTTTTTTCGCTATATCTGAAAAAATTTAAAAACCATACCATGGAAAAACTGTAATTAATTAAACCAAATCTGACCTTGTGGGCTGTGTCGGGTCAACGGGAAAGTACTGCGTAAACAAAGTTTGGAGATTTGATCCATATTTCTGAAGAAATTCGTTGGTTGTGTGATATTTGAAGAATGCTCCGCTCGAAATTGCTGACAAACCAAGATCGTTTGGCACGTACCATATCATCATTTCTGAGGCCTGAAAACCAAAATCACAGGGCTATAATAAAACCTAATGTTTCAAAGACGACGTATTCATTTTTAGATTACTACCGACAAACAGGTAAGTTTTATCAAACAGTAGTGAAATGCAATCAGAGTTATAACATACACTTACATTGAGAGCGTAAAAAGCTTTGCTTTTATAATCTTGTCCAGTTACATCTTCAAGTTTACCAAACGATTTCAGATTAAACCAGTTTTCCAATGCTAGAATATTGATAACAAGATAAAGATGGTTTGTGTGTGATAAAAAACACATTTAGGAAACCAACCAGAAGCCGATGAAGAGGTCTGAGACCACATGTCCCCAGAATCGCAGTCTTTAATAATACCGTCTTCGTGAATTGAAGCCACCAACGTCCAACCGCCCCCGTCGGACGACATGTCGCAGTATACCTGAAATCAAATAGTTGAATGTATAAATATCAATGTTATAAACATGTGTTGTTTACCTGAAATGCGGATGTATAGTCATTCGGTTTAATGTTGATAAGGCCTGAAAAGTTGTAGCCCTGGCGTAAAGCATCTTTGCAATCTTTGAGTGTTGGTTTCTTGCTAGAGTCGGGTTTTAATTTTCTTGGAGCTTTTTTGGAAAAAAAGCATTGGTTTGAAATAACCCAACATGGATATCACATAGTGCATTTACCTCCAAAATCAGTCTTGGGTTTTGGCTTTGATTTGGATGTTTTCATCTAACAACACACAATAGGTCTTAAATTAGCCTAGCTCTATGTACATGCATTTGTCACGCTTTCTACATACAATTTGAATTCCGAATCCGACACCAATGGCAAACGCAAGGACCGTCAGGAGTAGAATGATGACGATTTGTGCAAATCTGCCTGTCTTGCCCCGATAGCTTTTTTGAGAGTCTAATGAACAGAAAATAACAAAAACATGCAATTTACAAAAATATAATTTTTTGACAAATATACCCAGTTCTTTGCCAGTTGCATCAGTTTCCATATTTTAGTGATTTGATAAGCGCATTGGTGCTCATGAAAGTCTTCACAGCCCAAAATCTGTTGCAATTGATTTTTATTTCGCTCCTATTGGGCTTCTATTAGCTTTCATCCACTTTTCACGATGGGAGAATTTTCCTTTTTTACATCAACAACGATGGGGGATTTTTCGCCTTAGCATAAAGCATTGCATGTCGTCTTACTGTAGAAATGGATTTAAATATTTACCTATACTGTTAATAATTGCTCTAAATACCAATTACATCAGTTTCATTTCCATTTCACACAAATGCCTTTATTTGTCAGGCCTTCACTCTGGATTTTAACTTTAAAACGCCATTTTTCTGCTGCAGTTCTGGGACTGTTACAATTTTATGTTTATTTTAACAAGTGGCTATCGATTTTAAAGTTCAATGACCTCGGCTATACGCTTATAGTTTCGAATGAATCATGACAAACGATCGAATCATGACAGTACAGAATGACTTGCAATAGTTCTGTTTCCGTTTAATTAACGAAGCGCTGTCCAAGCCTTTCCCGCTGTTGACTGTACGCAAACGCAGTTTCGGTTCCATTACAGAAAATTACATAACGATCTTTGCAGTAACTGGACTTGAATTTTTGTGGGCCAAGGCTTTTATCCGTTAATTTATAACACCCTACAGGTTTCTTCAAAAACAATGCAATGTTTGTAAATCTCTGGGAAAAGTAAAGAAAGAAACATATTTAATCGTATAATTGCTTTTTGCATTAAATATTTTTAAGTATACTTGCACCAAATGAAACAGAATCGGAAATCAATTTTTTTATGTCCAGTTTGCTATGACAATTTGCGACTCTGTGGAACAAAAAAGCCCTACTAAGATCTAATTATAAATTACGTGACGGCATTACATTGCCTAACCATTTGCACATGTTTCAGATTTGGAAATAGCATGATTTCGCTCCTCACCCTGACTATTGCCTCAGCCTTTGCACATAATTCAGATTATTGCATCATGTTTATTCATTCCATTTTGTTGGCATATGAACATTAAATTTTGCATTTTTAATGTAGTACCCCAATTCACAATCGCACAAAAAGAGGTACATCAATGATTTGCCGTCTCCAATGCATTTAGAAACAACACATTTGTTTGTTTTTTTGCAGTGCCTAAGCCAGGGGTCGCCAACCCGCGGCTCCGGAGCCGCATGCGGCTCTTTGATCCCTCTGATGCGGCTCAGTTTTTTTAATTTACCAAATGTTGTACATTTGAATAAAAATTAAGTGACGATTATGCCGAACACAAAAGTCGAACACGAAAATTGAAGTGCAGTGTCATGACTGTACTCGCTTGTTGTAGTTACCAGCAACCCCGCCTCTATACCATCAAACGTGAAGTCTGAAAGAGGCAAACTGGCGGCTACAGGTTAACACGCAATATGAGACAAAACTGTTTTTGTTTGCAGTGTGTGTGCGCGTTTAACAATAGCTGTTTGTTAATTGTTATGCAACAAACGCGTAAACAAAGGAATAAAAATCTGCAAAAACAGAATGTGCAACGTTACGTGAAGTTGTTTTCTCTGCTGACGAGACTATATCAGTGTGTCTAATATGCAATGAAACACTAGCTAACAACAAAAGGTCGAATGTCATAAGAATAAAAACGTTTTGTATTTTATTTTAAATTTTAAAACGGCTTTGTGGCTCCCAGTGTTTTTTTTTACTACGTGAAACTGGTCCGAGTGGCTCTTTGAGTAGTAAAGGTTGGCGACCCCTGGCCTAAGCGAAGGTATATTCTAGTAAGATATGTTGATTGGATATAGCGTTTCAACAATTCGTATTATAATTAGAAAAATAGTCTCGTTGCGACTCACTAGCTAAAGCTTGCAAAAAAAATAAAACATGCAGGAACTAAATTCAGCTAGATTACGAAATTATATTTTAACTTTGCAATGTTTCCTGTCGCAGTTAATAAGCATGTAGATGCGACTTTGTAATCTGGTGTTTACGATTTTTTACCCTATGTTTTATTCTGGTCTGTGATTGGGCGCTGCCTCGTGCAGTAATTGTGCAAAAGCCATCCTAAGAGCACATGTGTACCATTTAACGCCTTTATTCGGGGGTCTATGATTGAAGCGTTTTGGGCATTTTTAACCCAGAACGTAGATACGACTGAATTACGAAATAAAAAAATATGACTCTAATTTCCGTTTTACCAAGATAAAGCTTAAATTCAAAAGCGTACATCGGACTTTATACCACCAAAGGCAACATTATTTTGCTTCACATCTTGTATACTAAATCAGTCATTATATTTGGTTGCTTTGTTTTATTGCATGGCGTTATTGAATTTATGTTAGGTAACCAAAAATACTGATCGAATTTGGGCATTAAGCAAACGCGACGAGATGAAATAAGTAACGTTGAGATCGTTTTGTCTCTCATGCCATCCATAATACGGTGGCAAAGGTTATCATGTGAGAATGTTAATGAAACTTTGCAAAGTTTGATTAATTTTGGCGAAAGTATTTTAAGTAGAAAAAAACAGGTGTCTGCAAATGCATTGACTTGCTCGCGGATAAAACTGATTGTTCTATTCAGTAAGAACTGCTAATCGCATTGGACTTGAAATTAACGATAAAAAAGCAAAAGAGTCGAAGTCAAATCGGTGATGACGACATCTCCATAGGTGGAGTTGGCTCGCTTTACTTGGTGAGCTGCAAGTCGGTTCCAATCTGTCAAAACACAATATTTTAAGCACATTTTGGGTTCATACATTACGTAGACATTAAGTCGTAACAATTTCAAGTAATGCAGCACAATGAGACTATAACGCAGGTTTGACAGATGTGGGTATAAATTGCTGATTGGTCAATCAGATAAAAATCAATTACCACCAAGCAAAAACCCTAGTGCCCACCAAACATAGCCTACCAGAAAAATCATTGCATCCTTGTCGGGAATAAGAGAACGCATTATCGGTATGTATTCCTCCAATACAATGCAGGGAAGGGTCAGCATCGCTTTCCAATCTACGGTAAAGTTTGTATGACGACATTTTAAGAACTCTGTTGTAATTAGTGTTTTACATTCCATACGAACCGAATGCCTGGACATATCGGATAAGGATATCCGTAACTGCCGTATTTCCTGAATTGAATGAAGCCAGGAACAATATCCGATTCGTAGTAATCAATGCTTCCTTTGATAAAAGTAACCGGGACAGACAAACTGGGAAGGTCTCCGTATAGCTTAGATTCAGTATCATCTGAGTGACAAGGTTTTCAGAGATTCTTATTTGAAAAACGAAAAAATAATAATAACCACGGACACTTACCAAAACATATGGGCATACCCTTCAGAACCAATCTCCAGTCGTAACTATCAGGGTGAGCTGTATATTTGCTAAATTACCAAAGTTTTGTTGTTCGCATAAATCTAGTCATTGATCATTATTTTAAACAAATTGATTGAAGTTACCGTTGAAAGACTATGAACCCAACTAACGTGGCCAGTTATTTCAGCTTTAATCTGTGTTCGGCTGTTTGTTCGGAAAATGTTGGTATATTGAGTATTGGTGGAAGATACTATTCCCCATTTCTAAAAAAGTCCAAATATTTTTGTAACTTTTTCATAGACCACAGATAAAGAATTGGGCATTTTAGTTGCCACCAAACAAAATGTAAAAAAACGCGAAGGTCTACCTACTTTGGAATTGTAGACAGTGAAGAAAATTTTGCAATATTTGCCATCGCACTGAGCTCCAAACCGTATGACATAACTACGGTAGGATGTTAATGAACTTTGCCTAAAAACTGGGTTGTTGGCAAAATTCCCCCAATTAACCTGTAAAAAAGCAAGTAAAGTTAGAAATTTAAACAAGCTCAAACTTTTGCGATTCACAGTTTTAGAAGATATGAAAAGCAAAGTGCAAACAAATTGTCATTCAAACTGCCTGATAAGGTAAAACCATAAACATTGATGACAAACGTACCTTTATATTGACATCGCCCACCACGTTTGGCAATGGAATCCACACCAGAGTGGCTGCAAAAGTTGAGTTTTTTTGCATGGCTACTTCGATCGGCTTACTACCCGAAACACTGCAAGAAAGTCGATAAATTTGTGTAAATTTCTGTTGCAAATCACAAAAGAACATTGTGCGAATCAAGATCTCATATTCACTCACTTGTAGTATCCTGCTTTGGTTATAGTTATCGTCTTTTGTGTCTTTTTGAATTGAATTGTCATCTGTGAAAACTTAAGATTGTGTTACATTGTAAACTTAAAATTGACACTTTAAAAATCTACACACTTTGTCATCGTGTGTGACTTGCACTGGAGCGATCGGGTTACGTCGATTCCACGAAGTACGCCACACATTCGCCCAATCATTTTTTTGCACACATCCTATTACTTTCTCGGCCATATCTAAACAATTTATTACAATATGAAGATAAAACTGAAATGAATAAACAGTGATCTAGACCTTGCGGGCTATGTCGAGTCATCGGGAAATACTGCGTGAACAAAGTCTGAAGATTCGATCCATAATTTTGCAGAAAGCCGTTTGTTGTGTGATATTTGAAGAATGCGTTGCTCGAAATTGCTGGTAAAGCAAGATCATTTGGAACGTGCCATATCATCATGTCGGACGCCTGTACACCGACAGCTTTAAAACTGGTAAAACTTAATCCTTTAGAATCGACATTTTTGTCTAATTGATTATACTCAATAAGAGACAAGTTGTTCTATAACTAAAAATTTAAACACTTTTAATAAACTCACATTTAAAGCGTAAAAAGCTTTGTTTTTGTAATCTTCCCCCGTTACATCCTGCAGTTTGCCAAACGATTTCATGTTGAACCAGTTGTCAAACGCTATAAATCGTATGATCTTATGAGTATAAACTTGTCAGAAATACAAAAGACAAATTTTAAGTCCCAACCTGAAGCCGATGAAGATGTCTTTGACCACATGTCGCTAGAATCACAGGTCCCACTTAAATCGTCTTCGTGTATTGAAGCCACCAACGTCCAACCACCACCATCAGACAACATGTCGCAGTATACCTGAAATTAAATAGTTAAACATGAAAAGACAACTTAGTTGGTTTAAATGTGTTGCATCACCTGAATTGCGGATGTGTAATCATTGGGTTTAATGGTTAGAAGGCCTGAAAAGTTGTAGCCCTGGCGCAAAGCATCTTTGCAATCTTTAAATGTTGGTTTGGCGCAAGTGTTGGGTTTTAAAGTTCGTTGAGCTGTTTTATATAAAGCAATGGTTTAAAATAGAAAAACTTGAATATCACACTCTACATTTACCTCCGACATCTGTCATAGGTTTTCGTTCTGGTCTGGATGTTTTTATCTAACAATACACAATATGTCTTTATCTTCTCTAGTCAAGTTATACATGCATTTGTCAAGCTTCCTACATACATTTTGAATTCCGAATCCAAGGCTGATCGCAACGGCAAGAACCGTCAGCAGTAAAATGATGAGGATTTGTGCAAAACTGCCTGTCTCGCCTCGACAGTTCTTTCGAGAGTCTAATGAATAGAAAATAATAAGAAAGACAATTTACAAAATATAGTTTTAGCAAATATACCTTTATGTTCTTCGCCTCTTGCATCAGTTTCCATATTTTAGTGATTTGATAAGCGCCTTGGTACACATGAAATATCTTTTCCGCCCAAACCCGTTACAATTTTTTGTTACGCACCCCAATCGAACAAAAGCGCACTGATATGAGGACCTTAATCTTGGCAGTTTTATTCCGATTAAGTCACGAATAATCTTTTTTAGTATTATTGCGCTTCTTTCAGCTGCATGCATTTGCGCAACATGCAACATGCTTGTTGTGACAAGCAATTTCCTTTTGCAAACAACGATGGAAGAATTTTGTATGTCGTCTTAGGTGGATATAAGTTTCAGTATAAAAAATAACTTTTATTTTGATGTACGAAATTCAATGACGTTTGTCTGCCTGGCTAATAAATGACCATTTTGCGACTTTTCAAGCATTTCAGTTCAGAAGTGTTTTTTCATGACTATTTCATGACTATTTTAACAAACAGCAACTTTAACTTCGAAGATTAGTGACCCCTGCTGTGCACTTATAGTTTCGATTGAATCATGACAATACATAATGACTTGCAATATAGTTCAGTTTCCGATGGAAAATTGCGACGCGCTGACAATGTTGGCCGACCCACCAACAAAATTTCGGTTCCTGCATAGAAAATTACATAGCCATCTCTGCAGTATCTGTACTTGAGTTTTTGTTGATCAAAAACCGTTTGTCAGTTTGTTTACAACACCGCAGGGTACCCTACACGCCAACAATCAAATTTTATCGTAAGAATTGCATTTTACAACTTTTATTTGATAGTTTCAGAATTTCTCGCACTAACTTAAGCAGAATGGATATTTTTAAGATTTTTCAAAAAAATATTGCTTATCATCAACAACAAACGTTTAGATTTTTGAATTTTTGTTTTGTTTGGATCCCAGTTTGGTAACTTTTGACAACTTGCGACTTTGTGAAACAAAACGTATTGAAATCTAAATATAAATTACGTGACGCTATTCCATTGCACAACCATGTGCACAAGTTTTAAATTTGGAAATAGCACGATTTCGCTCCTCGCCCTGTTTATTGCATCATCCTTTGCACATGATTGCATCAGATTACTGCATCATGTTTATTCATGCCATTTCGTTTGTATATTATTATTAAATTTTGCATTTTCTTTTACTAATTTTATTTCCGAAAATGGACATTAAACGAATTGGGGGCATACACAAAAATCCGATCTTATTATAAGTCCTTGAGCTTGGTTGCATTAAAACCGTCCCTCATTAAGACATTGTCAAATTCGAAATCGTACAAAATAGAGTTCCGTTTATGAAATACCGTCTCCAAAGCATTTGAAAACAATGCATATGATTTTTGCAGTACCTAAGGTATATTGTAGTGAGACACGTCGATTGGAAATAGCGTTTTGACAGTTTGTTTTGCAGATAGAAAAATATTCTTTTACCCCAGATAGATACGACTGAATTGGGATAATGGAAAATAAATAATTTTACAAGCATACAGCTTAAACCCAATATTACTGCAATAAAGACCCAAGATGATGCTGGTGTAGCGATTGCAATGATAATTTGTGCAAACTTTGCAACAGTTGTTTATCGAAATAGCTCGGTTCGACTCGCTAGCTCAAACTTGCGAGGAAATTAAAATGTGTAAGAACTAAACTCAACTGAATTGCAAAATCATATTTTAACTTTGCAATATTTCCTTTCGTAGTTAATAAGTATGTAGATGGGACTTTGGAATCTGGTGTTTACGAGTTTTTAATCGTATGTTTTGTCCTGTGCAGTGATTGTGACGCCTTTTTCGGGAATATATAAAACCGCACTGGTTTATTTCAGACCTTTATTTTTTTGCGTCGCATTGTTTTTTTTTAAATTAATAAACAAACGAACCGAAGTGCAAGACAACTATGATGAGTTTCCAGGACACTATGATGAGTTTCCAGGTTAAGGACGATGGTACCTACAATATGTAGTGGCGCGATTATCACCTTGAGACTCATTAGCGAATATTTACTTACACCTCTGTTGCACTCGCAAGAACTACAATGGTAACTTGATTTATTTTCGAATTAAATTTACATTTGATTAAACAAAGCTGCATGAAAACGCAAGGACACATATTGTAAATGTGAAAGATGTTACCTTTGTGATAAATTACTCACAAGAAAACCGGAGCTGCAAAGTATTTGAGCGAGGGCTACACTGTTGAATTTTATTGTTTAGTTTTAGGGCATCAGATTAAGGGAATTCTCTAATAGGAATTATGGACATACAAAAATATACAAACGCTTATTGTGTAGTTGGTATAAGGGTTTTCAAATTAACACTTCAAATTGAAAAGCTATGAAGTATTTTTAGACAAAGACTGAATTCGACTGCGTAAATCATATATGAGGTGGCATGTTTATGTGTCAACTTTACAACGTATAGAATACACTCATGATAAAATGTTCCAGTGTTTCGAATATCAAATCAATTTTTGTCCCAGCCATTTAACGATAGAAGAAAAGAAGAGTCAAATCCAAATCGGTGACATGTTTTCCTGACGGTGAAGTTGCCCGCTTAATATGATGAGCTGGAAGCATATCCCAGGCTGAGAAACAAAATTAATAAGTACTCAAGACAACGTATAGTTGAAAAATGTACACAGCAACGTCCACGGAGCTTTTAGAAAAGAAGATTCCCTTATATAGTATCTGCGAGTGCCTTACCAACAAAAAATGCTTTGTTGCATTTTATAGTTTAATCTGAAGTACCAAAAATATAAGCTAAATCTACTTGGTTCTCGACACAAACTTAAAGTTTATTACAGTAGTATTTGTTTCAGAGTTGTTTTCTGGTCTTTGAATTTGGGGTAACCTACTTTAAAGTGTCATTTAAATGCGACCTCAATTTTATTCCACAAACTCAAGCAGTTAAAACAATACACTGCTTCATAAAACGAAGAATGCAAATACTAGGTCTATTCATGCTGGAATTTCCTACCTATGAAAACACGCTTTAGATTCACTTCCTTGAATATCTATTATGTAAAATGTTCTACCGCACGGTATGTACAAGTTATTGTGATACGGTATGTATAAGAGGTTTTAAAACTATTTGAATCATTCAATTGCTTTGGAAAAAAACAAGAAAAAGGTTAAGTACAGTCAAGTCAATACCCACAAGCGAAATCCGTAAATTCCCGTAAAGAGGAGCGTATTGCACCGCTTCCAATTCCCCCAACACAAAACAACGCGGGATCTGCTTCATTTCCTAATCTACAAATAACAAAACAAACAATTTTCTAAGTGTTCATTTTCCCAAGTGCTTTGTGATAGCCTTGGGCGACTTTTTTCCAAACAGTCTACCAGTTATTGTTTACTCAACCTAAAGCTAAATTAACAATAAAATTTACATACATGTGCTTTATTCAAAATATTATAACTAAATGTTATTTCGTCTTGGCATTGTATAAGTTACAAACTATTTTTTGTAATTGCCTCTTTATTGTTTTGATCATAGTTTAATTGCTCATTAGCAAAAATCAGCGGAACATGCAAAAAAACTCCTAAGCAACTGAAAACACTTTTCAAAACATTTTAAAACAAACTTACTTAAAATGTCTTTAACAGATCATCAGTGAGTTTACTTTAAAATATTTGTTATACATTTGATACCGTGAACTACGTTGGTTTGTACTTCTGATTAGAGTAGGCTATACAACTTTTTAGTAAACATACAACCTGATTCCAGGACATATGGAGTACGGAATTCCAAAGGCGTCATATTTTCTCAGTTCGATAAAACCAGGAGTTACATCCGATCCATTGTATTCCATACTTCCCTTGACAAAAATAACAGGAACAGAAAGGCTGCTTGGGTGATCTTTGTATTGGCTATCCTGAACCTTGTCTGAAAAAATATCTTTTTAACAACACAGCCACTTATGTTTTATTGCAAAGTGAGCTTACCAACGCATTTTAATATGTCATCCGGAATTTCTGAATAGTAGTCTTGACTGCAAAGAAAAATTACCATGCTTTAAGATTTGTATGGAATAAAGACTGACTTTTTCATACGTAACGAGTTGCATGTAAAAGTATATTTCACAACCAGTTCCATGTAAAAGTATAAGATTTATAAAAAAATATAAAAAGATTCGGAATAAAGATTTAAGCTTCAGGACTTGCATGGAATAAAAAGTGACTTGAAAAATTCGGTACCGTTTGATTTCCATGTACCCTATCAACATTGCCCTATCTAGGTCGGGTATGTCCATTGAGATGACAGTTTCCTTTATTCTGTTGACATACATCGATGGAATTCCATGTACCTCCCAATCACCTCCCCATTTCTGCATGATAAAATAGATGTGCTCATGTCTAGAACCAGATCCTCATTAAAACAAACTTATTAATTCCATTTGAATAACAAACTGACAAAAAAGTGATTTAAAAATTCTTATGTAATCGTCTTCAGTAAATGTTGTAAAAACGCACAAACGGTATACTTACTACATAGTTAATAAAACGGAAGAGAACCTTGCAAACATTATCGTTGCAGCCAGTCGAGTAACTTATGGCATAATTCGACGCACCACTGGAATAACTCTCACAACTGGACATACCAAATGATCCTAGTGAGACCTATAATATACATAAAAATACTATTATCTAAACGCTTATAAATAAAGTGTGTTCCTCCTTGGGACTTGGGTTTGTTTAACTGCTATGGCACTAGCGGTGCTCAAACTAAAACATGAAGTAATTTATTTTTATTATTGAAACATGTTTATATGCAGGATCCAGACAAAATCAAATTTGCACATTGGTTTATATTTCAAACCAAGATTTACTGTTGTATAATTTTCAATTGGTTATGAAAAAGCGATGCATTTTTCACTTTTACGCCCTACGGTTACCTCGAGTCGCATGTTGGAATAACTGTTTGGCTTTGGAATCCAAATTAATGCCATTGTAGCTTCAGACGATTTTTCTATTGCAACCTCAATTGGTTTGTCCTCACTGATACTAAAATATTTGTGACGATCTTAGTTCACTTCGATGACATTAAGCTAGTAATTTAAACAGCATAAAATAACAAAACTTAAAGCAGGGGAATTTTACCTGTAGTTTCCCGTATGATTAATATCTATTCCCGTTTGCTCGTCGTAGTATAAAGTCATCTGTCAACAACAACAAAATATGGTGCTGTCTTCTTAGCATGTTTTACTTAAATCACCTTAGGTGCACCAGGCACATTCTTGAACTTGAAATTTAACGTAACTTTTAGTCACACAGAAGGATTAGTTTAAACTAAGAACATTTTTTGGCAAATCGGTTTTATCTAGCTGCTTTGATTCTTTTATATTGGTGACATTTTTAATTTATTTTGCAGTGCTTTGTTATGTGGCTTGACTTGGAAAGCCATATACTATAAGATGACAAAGATTTACGATACCTCTATTTTGGGTTTGTTTTTAGCTTAGACATCTGCTTACTTTGTCAAGTTTTCTTTCCGTGGTAGAATTTAAACGGTCATTTCCCCAAATTTCTTTTACATCTGTTTGTACACACTTAATCACTGCTTGAGTTATACCTAAAATCAAATGACCAAAATTAGAAATCAAATTATTTATTCTAACATTTTACGCTGTTAACCTTTGGGTATAATCCGGGTTAAGGAAAAGTATTGCGTAAACAAAGCGTCCAGATTTGATCCATATTTCTGAAGAAATCCGTTTGTGGTGTGATATTTGAAGAATGCATGATCAGCAATTAAAGGCAATCCCAAGTCGTTGGGCACGTGCCATATCATTAAATCTGAAGCCTAAGAAAAACGATTTTCTGTTTCATAGTAATGGTAGTTTAAGACTGGGCCAAAGGCAGTTATTACGCAAAATATAAAGTTATAGAATATCCAAACCAAAGATGCCGACATTTAGCCACAGTCAGAACACAAACATTAGTGAGTATAATTAAGTGAGTACTTACATTAAGTGAGTATAATGCATCGTTTTTATAATCGTCCATTGCCGCATTTTCAAGTTTTCCAAATGGTTTTCGGTTAACCCAGGCTCCAGAATCTGTAAAAGCCATAGAATGTGTTAATCACAAAACAGTTTTATAACAGACATCAATACACACCCGGCAACCATCTTTCACAACCATTAGTATATACATCATCCTCGTTAATTGAAGCCACCAGCGTCCAGCCACCTCCTCCTGTGGACATGTCGCAATACACCTGCTTTAAAACACTAAGCTTATAAGGAGGTTTAGAATATTATTCAAAAACAGATCACAGAACTTGAAATGCATGGACATTGACGTCTGGTTTCAAAATATAAAGTCCGGAAGTGTTGTAACCTTGACTTAAAGCATCTTTGCAATCTTTGAACATTGGTCCTGAACACGACTCCGATTTCAATAATAGTTGAGCTGCATATAGATTTTTTTACAAAAATTGCAAATTTAAGTAAATGTCAAGTTACTCACCTAAAATAAACACGGTTATCCTCTTTAAAGTTTTCATCATGCTGCTTGGTACAAAAAAGAATAATAAATATATATATATATATATATCGGCGTATTTGACTTTGGTGTTTCTGCAAAACCCAACAACGACAATGACCTGCAGCAACCAACGTATGTTTCTCGCTGTACTTTTTTTAATTCGTTTCCGGCACGATAGTTCTCCGACGTGCAAAAACGTGACAGCAGTTATTTTGATTTTGCGCAAAATCGTTTAAAACCGATTTGAAAAGAGGCTGCACTTGCGGTGCAGTGCTAGTTGAACAATTATCGTTTATTCTGTGATAAAATTTTTGCTTGCTAAAAAATGAACCAGAAACTCATTGCAAAACATATGTAAAATAGGTGGCAAATGCGCCACCTTGCGGCGGCAAGTGTGCTATCTGGCGGTAGACTGTGTATACCTCTCTGTTAGCACCTGTTGTGCCTACTAAACTCGCAATATCAACTAAATGCTGGTTAGCCTAAGGCCCTGTGAAGCCCTTACTCTTGCTGCAAGTAACGAACGTTATAGTCACGATTCGATCGTATACATGTAACACTTTTCAACATTCGACACAGTTGTTTCTAACAGTGGTTGCCTCTTAATCATATTGTGAATTATCTTCACTTGTATGAGTGTGACCTAACAAAGCTATTATAAAATCCATTGTAACGTCATACGCGCAGTTGGACGCCAAGTGGCCTGGATTGGCATACATTGTTTATTGAGATGTGTGACGAGCATCAATGCGTTACGCACAAAATAGCGCACATTGCTATTCACAGTTTTGTCTGAAATTGCAAGACTTAATACTAAAACAGCCGGTCAAAATTTCTTGAGGGGGGGGGGGGCCATGGCACCTTGTCCCCCCCAATCCGGCTATTGGCAAATACCAATGGAGGAACGTTCACGAGAAAAGACTGCATTCGCCTGTCACATGGGCCTTTTTGAGTTCAACGTCATGCCGATGGGCTCATGTAACTCTGCGGCTAGTTTTCAGAGATTAATGCGAATTGTACTGCAGGGCATTGAATGGCAAGTTGCGCTTGCATATCTAGATGACATCATTATTTACGCCAGGAGCTTCGATGAACATATGCGTCGTCTGGAGGATGTTCTACTAAGGTTGATCAAAGCTGGGTTAACCCTCAAGCCGTCGAAATGTGACCTCTTTAAAGATGAAGTGCGATTCCTCGGTCACATTGTCTCAAAGCAAGGTATTTTATGTGATCCCGATAAGGTTCGGGCTGTCAAAGAATGGCCGATCCCGAGGAGTGTCAAACATGTGCGTCAATTTGTAGGCTTAACATCCTACTATCGCAAGTTTGTAAAAGGCTATGCATCTATTGCCGCTCCCTTACATAAATGAACTGAAAAAGGCTGCAGTTTTATATGGACTGATCAATGTCAACAAGCGTTTTCATCATTAAAACTAGCGCTTACCACAGCTCCTGTGCTGCGTTATCCAGATTTTACAAAGCGGTTTGTGTTAGATACCGATGCCTCCGATAATGCTGTTGGTTGTGTTCTTGGACAGGTGATCAATGGAAGGGAGCACGTGGTAGCATACGGAAGTCGAACTCTGAGTAAAGCGGAAAGACATTACTCCACTACCCGTAAAGAGCTATTAGCAGTAATTTTTGCGACCAAACTTTTTCGTTGTTACTTGTTGGGCAAAAACTTCCTTCTTCGAACAGATCACTCGTCGTTACGATGGCTCTGGCGATCTCGCGAATTGTACGGTCAGTGCGCACGTTGGGTAGAACACTTGGCCGCCTACCACTTTGAAATGTCTCACAGACCGGGAGCCAAACATTCGAATGCCGACGCATTGAGCCGTGTTCCTGAAGATGATGGGTTTCCGTATATGGTGAAGCACAGACGGAGGTATTTTCAGTCGATTTAAGAGATGTATCCGGGTATAATTTATCTACGATTGTAGAAGCCCAACACACCGATCAACATCTGAAACCGGTGTTATCTTGGGTTCAACGAGGTATTAGGCCATCGTTTCGTAATGTTAAGCATCTATCCGCCGAGTCCAGGCATTTCTGGAGTGTTTTTAGCAAGTTAACATGTCGTGATAATGTGCTGTTTGTTAACGATGACTGTGTTACTCAGGCTTCTGAAGAAGTAACCAAACTCGTCGTACTCATCTCCATGCGGGAAAACGTGTTGGCCGCTTGCCATGTCTTGGCTCTTTGTGGAAAAAATATCTGAACGTTTCTACTGGTTTCAGTGGAGGAAGGACACCGAGGCACACTGTCGGAGGTGCAACATGTGCAATATGAATAAGAAACCCAGCACGACCATACGAGCACATCTGGTACCTTCACAAGAAGTGCGACCAATGCAACGAATCGAGATCGATGTTTTGGGACCATTGCCTCTGACCATGTCTGGGTATCAGTATGTTTTAGTTTCCTGTGACTTGTTTACCAAGTATGTTCGAGCATGGCCGATGCGACACCAGAGTGCTCATGAAACTGCGGGTAGTTTGTTCCACAGGTGCATTACGGTCCATGGCGTCCCGGAGATTATTCACTCTGACCGTGGCGGGAACTTTGAAAGCGAATTGTTTACAGAACTGGTGCGGTTGATGGGGTGCGCTAAAAGCCGCACGGCAGCTTACCACCCAGCTGGGAACGGTGGCGTCGAAAGAAATAACCGTACAATCATTTCGATGCTTCGCAACTATGTACAGCGCGATTCCAAGAGGTGGGACGAGGCGATATCGGCAGTCGTAGCTTCATACAATGCCAGTCGCCACGAAAGTACTGGTTTATCCCCTCATTTTCTGTTAACAGGTCACCAACTACGCTTACCGGCAGACCTTATATCGTCACGACAGACAAGAGCTACCCAGCCATTCGTGCATTTGGAAGCATTGCGATCCCGATTATTGCTTGCGGAGGAGGTCGCGCGCAAAACATTAGAAGTACAGAGACAACAAATGGAGGAACGATACAATAAGGAAATCTATGGAGCACCATTACGAGAGGGTGATATCGTCCTTTTGGAAAACACGGTGGTGGCAAAAGATGGTAATCGTAAGTTTTTGCAACCTTACAAAGGCCCCTTTAAAATTATAGCAACACAAGGCACCGTGAATTATGAGATTCAGGACGAAAAAGGTGCGATTCAAACGGTGCATTATAACAGATTGAAGAAGGTCGACATGAAGTACGACAGACAAGGAGAGGGTGGCGAAGAAAACCCCACAGTCACTTTTGGGTCCCAACTGCCAATGACAACAGTGCTATGCAAAGAGCGACGGGGCGTGGAGAAGTTGAAGACGATCCTGCTGAAAGCGAACCGATTGAAGACGGAAACCATGAAGACAGCGGCAAGAAAAATACTGCGCCCGTCGATGATGATACCGGATTGGGCTCTGACATACATAATGTGGCTGAACGATTGGAAGATCTGCGACCGAGGCGAAATCTGCGACAAACTGTATTTTATCCCAATGTCGAGTCCTAACGGTGTAGGACGTGAACTGAGAGGGGGGGTGTAATGTGCGCGTACACACATTGTTATTTTCATTGTTTTCTTGCACAACATTTCTTTGTCTTATCTATGCACTGTTAATAGTTAATTTTGTTGAATTATTTACACAGTTCTGTTTCCTATGATTTTTTTACACTATTTGTTTATATGTAAGTTGTTTATACACTGTAAACCAATTTGGGTAAAAATAACCCAAAAACGTTGGGTATCTTGGTGGGGAAACCCAAATTGTTTTTGGGTAGTTTAAACCCAAAATTGATTGGGTAAAATACAGTTTTACCCTATTGAATTACCCAACAATGTTTGGGTATAATTCGAATTTACCTAATTATCTGTGGTTATTATTTTGGGTTTTTACACATTTTGCCCAAAATTGATCGAACGTTTTTTTACACAAAAATCATACGGATTTCATGTTTTATTGTTAGAAGAAACACACTTTTTTCCCAAACATGCTACAGAAGAAAAACATAACGAAAAAACTAATTACACCAACAACACAATTATTCATACATTGACAAGTCTAGAATATCAAAATGATACTTGCAAAAATTGTAAAACTTTATCAACATGCAGATTGCAGACAGTATTCATAGTAAAGTACACAGTACAATGACAATAAGGCTGTGATGCCTTTGATGATACCATTCACTCTCAGTAGCCTACAGGGTTTTGCTCAGAAAACAAGGTTATTTTTTAAGCGAAAGAAATATCTCCATGTGCAACCAAGATGGGTAGCTGACGATCCCCCAATGTTTCTCTCGAACCTTGTTGTGTTTGCCTGAATATTTAAATATTACCAGCAAACAAACAATAGCAACATAGTAAATTACCAAATCTAGACAAATACATAGGAACACTATACACGGACTTGAAAAGTAGTTTAATCACAAACATTACTGCCAAGGTACTGGTGTATATAGAATACATCGTTCAGACGTTTCGACAATCTCTGGCACTGATCATGACAACAGAGATTGTCGAAACGTCTGAACGATGTATTCTATATACACCACTACCTTGGCAGTAATGTTTGTGATTAGACAAATACAAACCATAATATGCTATCCCATACGCAAGATTTAACAAAACATAGGGCTATTAAAAAATCTCTTTTCAACCATAAACGTCATTAATAATTAATATGAAACTTACTTCCAAGTATCAATCTCTTTCTGTGGGACGTCCAAGTCACCAAGAACAGTTTCGACAAAATCGGTCAAACCTTTAATTCCTCCATCAACTTTCGCACTACTTTCTACTTTCAACAGCAGTACAGCACCAATCTCTCTAGTCTCTATAGGGCTAGTTTAGGCACTTTCACGCAGGAACGGGCAAAACAGCAAAGCCCAAGGGACTAAGGGAGTTAAGATTCCCGCACTTTTTGTTTGGCAGTTGAGCGCAGGCGGTCAGCCAAGCATGACGCAATTTTAAGCCCAGTTGGCAGGCGATTTAGCGTGGGATTTTTTTGTTTGTTTTTATTATTTTTATATTCGATCTTTCGAAAAATTTTCGATTGGTATCATTTTCCATTAACCGGTCGTAATTTAGATTAAACCAAGTTGAAAGTGTTTGCAAGTTTTAAACACGTAAGTGCTTGGAAAAACAGTTCAATTTGAAAAAAACACAAACATTAAAAGAAAAGAGTTAGTTCAGTTAAAAAAACCCTCAATATTGTGCCTACAGTACCAACACCAACATTTTCCCCAATCAACCCAATTTTTTGGGGTAGAGTATCCATGCCATTTTACCCAAACGATTTTGGGTAAAGAATTTTTTACCCAATAAAGTAGGGTAAATACGTTTGGGTAACTTAAATTTGGGTATAAACCATTGGGCAACAAACACAGTTTACCCAAAATATTTGGGTATATTGCTGCTGTACCCAAAGTTCTCTCGCTCGAGTTCTCAGGGGACAGGGTGCCATGGCCCCCCCCTCAAGAAATTTTGACCGGCTGTTTCGTCACACATCTCAATAAACAATGAATGCCAATCCAGGCCACTTGGCGTCCAACTGCGCGTATGACGTTACAATGGATTTTATAATAACTTTGTTACGTCACACTCATACAAGTGAAGATAATTCACAATATGATTAAGAGGCAACCACTGTTAGAAACAACTGTGTCGAGTGTTGAAAAGTGTTACATGTATACGATCGAATCGTGACTATAACGTTCGTTACTTGCAGCAAGAGTAAGGGCTTCACAGGGCCTTAGGCTAACCAGCATTTAGTTGATATTGCGAGTTTAGTAGGCACAACAGGTGCTAACAGAGAGGTCTACACAGTCTACCGCAAGGTGGCGGACTTGCCGCCGCAAGGTGGCGCACTTGTCACCACAAGGTGGCGCAATATATTTTATGCTGTTTAAAGTTTAGCCATACGGATATATTCGAGTATTATAAAATTTGAACCTTTAGTACTTTTTTGCGTTGTGTTTCCTTTTAGCAAGCGCTCTGACAAACTTATTCTCCAGAACGGAGTTTGTAACATGGTTTCAACACCTTGAAGCTTCAAGAAAATTTAAATTTATTTTTAAACTGTGATTGATAGTATGTGTCGACTTTGTGGATTTGTATGCAAGGGTTCTTGCTGTTCAATAAAGTGACAAAAGCACAGCGGTTATGTTCTCTTCTAAGAACTCATAGCTACCGTTTTTAAACAACAGACAGTAGGGTATTTCATTTTGAACTTAATTTTTGGGTAAAAAAGTATAGGGTATGTAAACAAAGTCTCCATATGGTGCAAGGAGAAACCTTCATTTGTCACCAATGGCGCAACAAAAACATCTTGTTCATGTGTCCTGTGTTTTCATAGATGTGGTCTCGTTGTGAAGGTGCAAGTATTAAAACGACCGTGGTGCTGTATGTACACCCACCTTATTTAAGCAATAGTTATTTAAATATTTGTATTCGGTTATGTCTTGTCACCACCCAACAGAACCGCTTGGTTCAGTTTCTTCTCTTTAACTTGTTTACTATAGTGTGTTTGTGAAGGGCTTCTGGAAATTGTTACGCTTTAAGTGCGGCCTGGTTATTAATAAGCGCCACTTTGATGGAAGTGTGTGATATTTGATCAGACAGTTTGTAGCGCTGTTTCCAGTTAATTAAATAGCATTTTGAGAAATAACGCACAGCGACACATTGGCACTACACAAGCACCAAGGCGGAAATAGCTGCGTGACGTTAAAAGACTATGGAGCGCAACACAGCGAGGGTCACAACTGTAAGATCACTGATAAACGTACTACAGCTGTGGTGCACAATCAATAAATATGTAACGAAAGCTCTAATGAGAGTGAGTAATGGTCAAATACTAAATGCTTAATGAAGCCTTAATTCTTAACCCCTAATTTGACAAACAGTTTGCAGGCACAAGGTGCCATTGCGGATGATTTTGCGTCAACGCATGTATCAACAAAAGTGTTCAAAACTTTAAGTACAACCTAACGTCTTAGGTCCACAATGCGTGTATACCAGTGGTTCTTAACCTTTTTTCTGTTGTTACCCACAAAATGTTTTGATGGATATCAATCACCCCTTTTAGAAAAACATCACCTAATATAGCTTACTGGACTATACCGTCAATTGTATACGAAACAGATATTTACGAGAGACTCTAGTTCAGTGGTTCTTAACCTTTTTGGTGTGGTTTCCCACTAAAGTCAATCATCAAGTTCAAATTTCCCCCCTGTTATTTTTATGCTGATATTTTGTGTCCTACATTAACAATTAAGATGAACATAAATTCATAACTGGGATCAGCCCTGAAGCTTCGGTATAGCGCCTTCAATGGGCCTGGCGTACTGTGATCTACATTAACAAAACAGTATTCTTCGATTGAAATAATTTTGAAGCAATTTGGTCGGGACGTTACAGGTACACTGCAATCTAATTAAGTTTGAATTGTGCTTTCGTGAGGAAGTAAATTTGTGTGAAATATTGGAGAGTCTCATGTGCTTGCATTAGTCATTTACTCCATCACAATCAACAGAGGAAAGGCATTCATTCGTGAACAACAACACAGTCATTGATACTTTTAGTAATGTCTGTGACGTAACAATCAAATTTCTGATTTTCTGCGTCTTGTAGAACTAGGTGATATTAATCTTACATGTTGTTGTGGAAAAAAATTGGATTAAATTAACTTTTAATGGTTAATTCAAGGCCGGATTCGACCCGCTGGCCCGAGTTTGGTGACCCCCGACTCACATAATTTCCCTCTGAAAACATTAAATTTCCCACTGGTGGGAAATTTCCCAGCGGTTAAGAACCAGTAGAGTACACATGGAACAACAAACCCAACTTCAAATTACCCACTTGAAATCCTCAAATTCCCCACTAGTGGGTAATTACCCACCGGTTAAGAACCACTGCTCTAGTTCTAGTTTTATGACATCACAAATAGCATGGGTATGAGTGAAACATATTGAGACTTTTAGAGTAAAAGCACATGACAACGTTTGCCATCGAAGTTCTTTTTTGTTTTGAAAATGTGGCAGGACGCCGAGAAATCTATTAAGATTGACATTTTATTGAATTATTTTGAATAAATTTTACCCTCATTACAAAATGTTTGCTGGTTACAATAATGATTATCAAGAATCTAAAGATTACTATAACAGAAAATCTATGTTACCCCTTTTAAAATGCCAAATTACCCCTTTGGGGATAATTACCCACAGGTTAAGAACCACTGGTGTATACACACGCATACGGCACGATAGTGCCTACAGAAAGATACGTAAAATCATTCCCTGTCATATGTACATTTTTGTCATGTCTACAAACGTACTTAGCTGCGGTGTAACCAAACCGATTTTTGTCATTCTTCTGGATCAAACTGAACCACTACTGAAGTATGTGGTTTTCCGCGAGCCAAAACATGGGTCAGTTAGCGTTAGATCGCCTACGAAAACCAAAGTTGTTTTAAGGTCCATTGTGTTGGCGCGCCTAAGCCGAATAAATCTTATCGTTAAAAATACCCTAGCTCATTTTTTTCCAAACTGAACTAACGACATAACGCGTTACGGTTTGTTTCGGGTGCATGATGCTTAAGTGTTAACGCAACGCGCCGGCTTAGCGCCTCTAAACTAATCTGGCTTCGTGTTACGAGTGCATTGTATGTTGTTATAAAACACAGCAGATTAGGACGTTCTATTCGCTGTGTGGATGGATATGTTGCTAACAGTGTAAAACACAACAATTTCTGGTAGCTGTGTGCAATAAATTGTTTATTGTTGACATGAATTGTATGATGTTGGTTCACTGACGCAGTCGTTGCAAATCAATACATGTATATATACTGGCATAGCTTAGACGAAGGTATGATGCAACACGAAAAACTAACGGCGTTTAAAACAAGCTAGCAATTTTACCTGCAATTTTGTAGTAAACGTCAGTACATCTTTTACTTTCTGGTACAGGTCAACAATTAACAGATATGTCCATGTAAATGGCAAAGTAGTATATAGCAATGCTAAATTGGATCTTTACACACGAAAACTGAATTGCGTTAAAGTAACTGATGCGCCATGTAGAGTTTGTTTAGCAGTATTGAGTGAAGGTGATTTTTTTTCAACATAAAACGATGTGTGAAGGTAAGATATAGCGCCCTCGAAGTATAAAATAATCCTGCACAAATGTATGACTTTATGTTTACTTAGAGCAGCTCATTTTTGTTTGTGTTTTTAAGAACAGCCTTTAGGTTGTAAGCAGATATTACAAAAACATTTATCTATTGATAACCATTTGTCTGGTCAAAAATGAAGCCGAACACACTGCTGTGGTGGATACATCGCAAGAATGCAAGATACTTGATAAAAATATTCGGACTTTTCAACATATTACTGCTGTTTGCTGCTTGGAGATTTTTGTACAGAGGTGTTGATCAAGATAACGTATTGTATTGTTTTTCAACCTTTTTTGCTTTTCGAATGATAAACGGCCTAAAAAGTTTTTTTTAAACAACCCTGGGTATACGGCACATGGAATCAATCTTAGAATCAACAACTTTTAAACGTATGGAGTTCACACGTTCACAATTAATTACTTGAAACTTGGAAAAGCTACTAACACCAGAACTCACAGGCGCGGCTTAAGTCAGCAAACTGCTGAGTCAGCAATTATTGCCATAGCAAAAAGCTTATGCTCCGTTGTGTCACCTTTTGAAAATGAGAAAGTAGCAGGCCTGACCTATGAGTTCTTTTAGCTCTACCTTGAAACTTAGTGTTGTTTCAGTTGAAGGAAACGTATCAAATTATAACGTCAACAAAGTTGAAAGAGCTGTAGCGAATGCTGAAGCCAGCAAGGAAACTACTGATAACTCTCAGAAATTTCGTGAAGACTCTGGTCAGGTGCTGTAATTTCTTTTACGATTTTGTTTAATATCAGGACCTAACATTACTGTTTAACTGCAACATACCTGTTTGTGTTAATTATTATTAAACAAATGTGTTTTTTCTGAGACATAACATGCACATGGTAATATTGGTGTTTCAATACGTATGAATGTTCGTGAACAAACAAATGTGACGAGGCAGCAGTTTTTGTGTGGCTTTCAATCAGTGGTAGCTCTTGTAAAGGTATTGCAGATAACTGCAGCACCCCCTATTTGAATTTTACATGGACATAATATTTAAATTACAAATACAGTTTATCTATTTTGAATCGCATAATGTATAAACTCTATTTTAATACTTCAATTGCCATCTACTAGTTTAAACGGGGTACTGCGCCCAAAAAAAAACGCAAGTTGAGTTGGACAATCAAGATTATGAAAGAAACAAAGAAAGAGCATGCGGAAAAAAAGGAATGGCACTGTCGATGCCGCAGTGCCAAGTTAAACACATAACGCGCGCATTTTACAGAAGATCTTGATTTAAATGAATCAAGTCTGAACTGTATTAAAACGGTTATAGTGAGCAAAAATTTGTTTAACTTCATTGTTTTCGGATCAGGTGCTGAAATAGCATCCCTGCTGATTTGAGCCACGAGCAGCCACTGTTCACATTTCTACTACAATTTAAACTTTCACCAAAACAGTTTAGTTGAATTGTAGTTGTATGAAAGATATGGTCGATTTCATGGATCGACCATATCTTTTATGGGCTTGGTCTTTAGTTTTTAAATATAAAATATTTTGAAAATCTTTTACGTTACATATTTACAAATCCAGATCAATCGAAGTCCATTGGAACAAAAACTGCAAATAAGGAAAAAGAAGCTTGAAGAGCTGCGACAATACAATAAGGAAAATATAAAGGTATGGATTTTAGTTTTTGTAAATAAAGTTGTTTTAAGAATCTTTTAGACGTGATTTTGGCCATGCAAGTTACATTCAATACTTGTGTACATCGAAATCTCATTAAAACCAGTTTTTTGGTTAGTTTATGACTACAATTTGGTTTTTAGTTCTAAACTTGTGCCTTCTATTAACACAGAACGAAAAGCATCGGCTGCCTAAAGTGATTGGTCTTGGGATTAAAAAGTGCGGATCAACTGGCGTAATCACGTTTTTAAGTCACCATCCATTGGTTCGAATCCCACCAGGACATGAAACATTTTTTTTCGCTGACAAGTTTCACCAAGGCTTAGATGCTTACAAGTAAATTGTTGTTAATCATTTTTCTCAAAAACTATTTATTTTTTGGAAACCCCAGTTCTGATGTTATTGGGCACACAAAATCACTATTTAATCGTTATTAAGCGCATGGCCATAGTTATATCACCTATAATGACTAAATAAGCATGGTTCGTTTTAACATTTTATTTAAATTGCTTGGGTTATGTGGTATTGATTGCATAAAGTCTGTAAATGCAGCTATGTCGCCATTTATAGTGTGGCAAAACATTTCATACTCTTTGAGTTAAAGTATTCATCAATGCACAATAACCATGTATCTCATGACGATTACGTTATCATTGTCAGAGGCATGCTTCCTCCTACCAATGAGCGTCAATTAGCAATGGAAAAGACACCAATCTATTTTGGATTTCCACCAGAAAATATGCCCCAATTAATAAAATCGTCCATTCCCGATGTGAAACTACTGGTAATCGTGTGCGATCCCACTGCAAGGGCATTTTCCGACTTTATCCATGAGGTTTGACTTGTCTCAGATTAACCTTTTGGTTTCTCATTTATGTTATGGGTCAAAGTAAGCGTTTTTTTGTGATATTGTTCCCAATATTGTTTCCCGACTGAAACAGGACATTTAATTTCGCCGCACCTGCTTGTAGATGGGTAAAACCAACTACCTGGTTTTGGTAGGACTTAACAGCCTTCAAAAAATCCTCTAGAGAGCGCTAATGATATTTAAAGAAGATTTATAATTGCAATAATCGTCAAGGGGCAGGAACTTGGCGGTATGGTGCTGCTCAACTGAATCATATACCGACATAAAAAACGGGATTTCCTCGGGAGCTTTCTAAAGTCAAACCCCCCCAAGGTCGTTAAGGTGACTTGGCCAAAGAGCAACAATATACCCGTTTTCACAACCCTCTTCTGCATATGATTTAGCGCTTGCAGTCATTATCTTGGAATGTGAATTTAATGCGGTCTTGCGTACTATTGTATTTTTGCGTACTCAACAAAGCCGAATACTCATATGGTGGTATCACAACCCCTAAACCGATTTAACCCACCCTAACAAGCATCTGCATATAGCCCAGTTCAAAGGTATGTCGTGGGTATAGAAAATGGCTTGAAAGCAAAATTTTTCCACCTTGTGCTATGCCTCTTAAAAATGCAGCGGATACGGAATATGTTAATATTTTTGTGTGTAACATGTAAGACTGGCGTGGCGCGTTTGCGGTGTACAAATGCAATATTATAGGACTGGGCAATCATTCATGCATTGATGCAGACAATTATATAGTATATTGCAAGTTTGTCACATGAACCTAACCACTAAAGTTACTACCAATAGAAAAAATATGAAATTGTTTTAATAATATTTCCACTTAGTTACACATTTACAATTTGTAAGCGCTTACTTGTTTAACAATTTATTTCAACTAACTTTAAGTATTAACTCCATACAATTAAAATTTTACAGCGAGTGAAGTACAAAATCGCCAACGAGAAGATGGTGGCAAAATACGAAACTTTCGAGCAGTATGTGGATGCTTTTCTGCCAACGCTCCAAGACAAGATAAAGAGTTGGATGACCTCTTCAACCCACATCTCTGACCTTCGAAAAAACTTTGTTGACTTACCGCGAGGTAATGCAGCGATGACTCTTCTTACCAACGGAATCTACTCTGCTCATATCAAAAGCTGGCAGTCGTTGTTTAACGAATCAAGCTTGAAAATAATTGACGGTGATAGATTCATCGAAGATCCTGGAACAGTAATTGAGGAACTTCAAGACTTTCTTGGTCTGCCAAAAGTTCTACTGAAGGAAGACTTTGTTCGACGACCCAGTGACGGGCATTTCTGTTACCGACATTTCGCTGTCGAAGATCTGCAGATTAGCAATAAAGAAGTAGATGTAAAAGAACTGAAGTGCTTGGGAAAGCATAAGGGTCGCACCAGAAAAGGAAATTACACCGCTAGTGCTGAAACGATGGAAAGACTGAGAGCGTTTTTTCGCCCGTTCAATCAACAATTCTATGAAGATGTTGGAATGAATTTTAACTGGAAGTGATGCTATTGAAATAGGTAGCTTAAAATGTTTCTTTTCTGTAACGAAAACAAATGATAAAAACTGTTGTTGTTTTTTCGGCTACAGTAACCACTTGTGATTGCACAATTCTTCAAAGGGACTTAATATAATCAAAGAGCTCTTTGCTACCTCGCAAAGTGTAGTCGTAAAGTTATTTATATCTCAGTACAATAAGAAATGTCATTTTTGCCACACATCTCTCAAAAACACTTTTACTAGTGTCAGCATGCATTCTATCGTTTTATACTTTTTGCAACTGGTGAAGTCATTTTGTTCTGATTTTGTAACGCACATTTATGCATTTTTGTCGTTTTTGTATGAATTACCTTGTATTAGATTTTTCTTGCCTGGAAAAGTGTTGTATGGTAACATACTCACTGCAATTCCTCATTTTTGTGACTGATATTTCTGCAAAGTTACCCCAATCAATACTAAATAAGTATATGGAACTTTCGGTTGTCGTTTTTTTGCCTGGAAGACTTTGTAGAGTTATGGTGAATAACCTTTTATTTTGACTTCTCGGCTACAGATGATGCACAACCCACCGTTGCAATTTGTTTAATTTTGACATTATTTGTGTAATGAGAATGGCATTATTTGTGTAATCAGAACGGCTTGGATAAATTTGATTTTGAAACAAATTTCGTTTACAAATTTGATTTCAAAACAAAGTTTGTTACAAATTCTATTTCAAGCAAATTTCGTTTACAAATTTGATTTCAAGTTAATTTCATTTGCAAATTTGAATTCACAACAAAATTTGTTTACAAAATTGATATGACATATGACAATTAGGGTCGTTTAGGGCAGGGGTGTCAAACTCGTGGGATTCGGGGCCACATTGCAGTTTGGAAATTATGCCGAGGGCCGCATGTGATTTTTAAACTAGTTTTATACACCTAAACAACCTTTTCGCTACTACTGCCGCATCGCAGATCCTTATTTAACCCACAGCCGCCGATTACCTGCTAGTTGTTATTTAAAAATTGCAGATGTAAAGGAATTAGGTTTATATCACATATATACCAACTAGTGTCGCCCCAAAAGCCCAGATTAAATTCCAACTTGATGCACAGAGTGAGCTACTCCGTGTGAAGATCAGTTTTAATTGTTTATTACGTCTTAATCATTATTGTGACGCTTGTGGTTCCCGTTTTTTTTTCAGTACTGCAAAATCTGCTTAGAGGAGTTTTGAAAATCAAAATTTTTGGCAAAAGAGTTTTAATTGCGTCACTGCCGCCAATACATACATTTTAATGAACATGTTCGCGTCCGCCCAAATATCTGACAAAATAATACAATTGTTGTTGAGTGTTCGTGGGCCGCAGTGGAGGGCTTTGTGGCCGCATGCGGCCCGCGGGTCGCGAGTTTGACAGCCCTGTTTCAGGGTTTGGTTTACATAAATTTGAAATATATCCCTACTAATGGTGTAGGTCACAAATTTGATTTCAAAATCAGCTAAAAACTCCACGTATGGCACCTATACTGTTTGTTTCTTATTTGCAATAAATCACATAAAAAATGACTCCCCAAACTTTTTTCGCGAGCCACATCATCGTAAATCGACACGTAGATGCAGCCAATCGGCACTTAAGGAGGTATTTGGCGTGCCAAAGCCATTCCAGTCAAAGTCAATTTTCTCGTGATATTTGAGGCGTGGGGAAGTGGAATCATCCAGAAGCTACAAGGTAAATCAGAATTCTGTGTTTCATGTATGCTACACAATAGGAAATAACATGATAGTATATAGCTTATGTTGGTATTTTATTCAAGGTGGAAAGGTGGTACCTGCATTGCATACTAATTTGTTATGAATTGCATATTAGTTACGATGTACATTTTAACATATACATGTTCATACACTTAAATAAAGCACCAAAAGAATGTTACTGATATCGTAATGTTTTATTAGTCTCAAATGCAATATGAAAACGTTTTGCCAATAAATTACGTTTTTACAAACACAAATAATTGCACATTGAAACAGTACCATATAACATCTAAAATAACTAGCTTTCTATTGTTGTGCTGGTATTAAAAAACGAACTTAACCAGCAACTGTTTATGCCTGCGAGAACAATTCACTTCACAAGACCATTGCAACAGAACGTGCTTTAGGCATTGTGATGTCATACACGCACACGCCGGCGCTTTTTTTAAATAGAGGCCGCACGTGAAATCTGACGCGCGTTCTAGAGATTCGGCCTTTAGGGTCACTAGTAGCATTCTAAATTATTTGCAAGAGTTTGCACAACCTGTACGCATTAACTAATGAAATATTTTTTTGCAGAACCCGAAGTTCTTCTGCACATACGATCTCTTCAACTTCCATTCATCGTCAACAAACAACTTCAAATATTTTACTTGTATGTCAGCATAGGAGTATGTCGTGGGTCAACCGCGGGGATTACAAAACTGTTAGGTCTAACTTAGGTTAACTGGCGCTAGGGTTGAGTATCCTATTCTTTTTCCGAGAAGGGCCCGTAAAGGAAGTCCTTCACGGCAAAAGAAAGGCCCAAGTCTATAGGAGTGCTATTATTGTCAGCCAGTTGGCGCTATAGGGCTAGAACTAGAGTGGCACTTTTTAAATAGGTTTAGGTTAGGCAACATAGGTGGGGAACGCTTGGGATTCGCGCGCCACGTAGGGACTTTACCTTAGATCGATTTTTAGCTAGGCGTGGCGCGTTGATAAAAGGCTTTAGCTAAAATAAAGTGCGCTTAGAAGCACGGCCTTGGCATGGTCTCCACCGCATTGCATTGGCCGCGATACAGGCGGGACCTAGTAACGGACACCGCTATTTCCAATGAAAGCCCAGGCTCGTGGGCTAGAGGAGACCGGCTTTGCATTTAGCCCGAAAACTCCCGTGAACCATCCTGGTAGGGCGCAAACTGTTGTTACATTTTTGCCCAGCCCTGCGTTTGCATAAAAAATGGGTCCTGGGGGGACTCGGAGGGCAAGGGCAGTGACGTGATGTTGTTGAGTTATACGCCTTAAAACGTCACTGTTCCTTTTAAAACATTTTGCTGCGCCTATGCTAACTGTAAATATAGGGATTTTGTGGACATTTTGTTGGGTTTTGACCAGCTTGTTTTATCCATGCTTGTACATCCGGCTCAGGGTTTTCTTTACTAAAAAGATGCCGCGAATTGGATATCAAACATGTGATGTAATAACTCCTGTTTTTCGTAATGTAATTTTATTGCTAAATGGAAATTTCGCGGAATAAAAAGCCTTCAATTTCCCCATTTTGCTGGTCAAGCCTTTATTTTTTTGCGGAGTTAGGCTTACATATTATGTATACTTACTTCAGTTCCGTATTTCCGCTTGACTTGGCCACCCAGTCATCATGGGGCAATGTCATTTTGGGTGGTTGAAAACACGACAGACTCACTTTCTACTTTTTCTAGGCTAATCTGCGGCGGTTGTATGCAGGGCAGGTAGTTCAGACAAGTTTGTGCACTTTCACGTCGGCCGCGCAGGGACGATGGCGGTTCCAACGTTTTTTCAGAAACTCATCGAACGTAGATGACCGACTGATTTCTCTTGGAATTAAACGACATTGTCACAGTTTAATCGCAATTTATAATGTCCAAAAATGGTAGTTCGATTTCACTGTCGTTTTCCCTCTTTCATCAACAAACCGAAATGTGGAGTCCACTTTTTCTATCCTTTCATTTCTTTTTAAGTAGACCAGTTCTTGGGGGGTGTTGTGCGTTTTACATCAGCCGTCAGGTTCTTCATGTTTTTATGGTGCATTTTTCATCGCCCGTCGCACGTTCTAACTATGCGAACCGCCATCGTTAAGTTTTAGAACTTAAAGTTTAGTTGTGACAGAAATCAGGTTTTGCTGTTGTCCATCTCCAAATCAATGTTAAAATGTAAGTTTCTTTCTGTTTTCGTTTGATTTATTGCTGAATGCTAACTTTGTTCTGTTTTTCAGGTTTGGAGTCATAATTTTGATTTTAACATTTTCAAATTTCTTCAAAAAATGATAAAACGTATTTGAAACCTTGCTATACATCAGGGGTGTCCAACCCGTGGCCCGCGGGTCACATGTGGCCCGCCGGAAGGTTCTGAGTGGCCCGCGTAGTATTTTTTGAAATGACTCTTATTGGCAACTTAATCGCTTACGTAATTTATAGCGAACTTTTATTCTGAAAAATTGGCATTTATTATTTGCTATATTTTTTGTTAATAGAGTAGTAATACACAACTGTTCACGTTACTTTTATTGCGTCACAATGCGCATTGTTACGCATCACAATTTTCATATTGTTACTTCACAATCTGACTCGTGCTTCAAGAGTCAGTCAGTAATGTTTCTTGGTTCATTGAGATGCATCTGGAAACGCATTTAGCAGTTAAACATCTTCCGCTCTCTGCAGTGATATATATATTATGCCAAACAGGAAACAAAAAAGTAACGCTAACAGAACTTTCCAAGAAAGGTTGACAAATCCCCTGCGTGATCAGTAATTTCTGACAGCAATATAGAAAAAAATCGCTTCGCACTGCTCCATAGTCCATCTCACCGAATATTGCCAAACTTGTTAGAGAAAAACAGTGCCAAACTTCACTTTCAAATGTCGACGTGTGGGAAAAACTTTGTTGACTGTACTATATCTTGGTGTGTTTATTGTTCTTATAACTGTAAACGAGGATAATACACATTTCTAAGATTATAATTTCGGTGTGAGGATTTTAATTAGAAATTATAAGACAGCTATTTCTAGGATTCCAAACTAGCAGTTAGCCAGTAACACTTAAGTGGCCCGCGCAATGATTCGTAAACCGCATGTGGCCCTTTGACCAAAAAGGTTGGACACCCCTGCTATAAGGTACCTGCAGCTAACAAGGCCCATTAAAAAACTATTGCGTATAACTGAAAAACCATTTAACCGTTCCAGGCCAAATTCGGCATGATTGTTGCAGAGGTTGATATTAAACATCCATTAAATTTTGGGGGCGTTTGCAAGTTTTGTTTTTGTAGGATAACAGTTTAAAAAAAATTAAAACTTGGGCCTTAATACAAACCTATGCTGTTAATAAAGCCCAACATTTTCATGTTTTTAAAAATAGTCTAGAAACCAATCAGACTCATTTATACTTTGCTTCGGTCAAATAAAAGTTCAAACAAGCAACGTTATTAACTTATATTACACATATACTGTTAACTAAGACATATAACTGTTAATCTGAAGGTACTAAAAAAGAATAAACGACCCCTTGACGTTTGATAACCAAAAATACTAAACGAAAGATTACTTCCACAAACATCTTATTCGGACATTTTATCTACCTAAGAAAGCAAAAAAGCAAATTTTGTGAATATCAGTCGCTTTTACTATAAAAGAGACTTGAGAAAATAACAAATTATCGTTGGGCCTTATTGCAAGCAATGCCTGATAAACAAAACCGTAATAAAATTTATTTGAAGTAATTCTTTTTTCCAGATCGGATAGCCTAATGCTCCAATTAAACTAAAATGACCCCATTTATAATATAGCTTAATAAGTTTTCATTTCGACAACACAACCTTTTCATTTTTGCTATCAATTTTAACAAAAAATAATAAAAAGTTGAAAATAAACCCTTCTTAATTTGGATTGGTCATGATAACAATTACATATAACTTGCAGATCCAAAACTTTGTAAATAATTTTAAGTACATATATATTTTAAAATTACATCAAAACGGAAGCATTTTTTCTGGCACATAAAAAAATATGAGCAGTGGGCCTTATTACCTTCCGGGCCTATATACCTTCAGGTACCTTACATGAATTTTCATGTAGGTTTGAAATTAGTATTTCTATTATTTTACATCATAGAACTTTATTTTCGCAAGTTTAACCTTATTTTGTTTTGTTTTTCAGATTTTGTCCCATTAACTCCCATTAACAAACAGTTTTGTTTTTCAGATTGCTTTAGGATTTTTGTTTGCAGGTTTTAGGCATTTTCCAAACACATATTTATTTAGGTTTGGGGCTACATTATTAATTATTTTTTACATTTCAAAGTGATCACGAAACTTCTTGTAGGTGTTGGGGAAAAATATTAAACTAAACAGTTTTGATTCCAGTTTTTAGGTGTTTAGGGATTTTCAATGTGTTAATAATATTTTTTTGACTAGTAACCTATATGAATGTTTAAGCATCGTAAAATACCTAAATAAGTTACCAATTGTCTTTTTGCAGGTTTACCAAACATTGTTTTTGTTTTTCAGCTTTTTAAGGTTACAACAGACTTAGAAAATTAGGTTTCATGCTTCTACAGGTTTATTTAGGATACTGCCATTTTTACTCCTGCAATAAAGAGAGGATAATTATGAAAAAAATTATAAGTCCAGCATAAGTATGTCCGTATTTTCTAAATTGTTTTTGACCCTTGTACACGTAATAAGATAAGCACCCGAAAATGTTTTTCTTGAAGCCGATCAGATGACGTCACACTTTGATCCAGCAAACAAGGGGGACGGAAATTTCAACCTAAAAGGAAACAGGTAACTTCATTTGAGTTGATTTACTTCATTTGAGTTGATTTAAAATTATAGGACCAGGCAATCAATAATGCCTAAATGCAAACAAGTCGGTTACTGGTATACTGCAAGTTTGAAACAGTAATCAACCTAACCATTAAAATTACCACCAACAGAACGAAAATGAAATTGTTTAATAATATTTGCACTTATTTGCCCACATTCTCCCTGTGTAAACGCTTACAACAAACTTGTTTAACAATTCATTTTAACTAACTTTATGTATTAACTCAATACAATTTACATTTTCCAGCGCGTGAAGTACAAAAAAAAAACAATAATAGGATGGTGGCACAACATGGAACTTTGGTGCAAAACGTGGATGCGTTTCTATCAACGCTCCAAGACCAGATAAAGAGTTGGATGAGCTCTCCAACCCACTTCTCTGGCCTTTATCAAAACTTTGTTAACTCGCGCGTGAGTTAATACAGCGATGGTTCTTCTCGCCAACGAAATCTACTCTGTTCATATCGAAGGCAAGCAGTCGTTGTTTAGCGAATTTGGCTTTGAAATAATTTATGGTGATAGGTTTATCAAAGATCCTGGAACAGTGACTGAGGAACTTCAAGACGTTCTGGACAATGGAAAGACTGTAAGCGTTTTTTCGCACGTTCAATCAAAAATTCTATGAAAATGTTGGAATGAACTTTAACTGGAAGTGATGCTAGGCTGAAATTGGTAGCTAAAAACGTGTCCCTTCTGAAATAAAACAAATGATAAAAACTTGTTGTTGTTTTGTCGCAAATGGTAAAAACTTGTTGTGTGATTACACAATTCTACAAAGTTAGTACTATTAAACAGACTTTTGCTACCACGCAAAGCGCAGTCGTACACTGGTTTAAGAAAACCTTCCGATTTGGGTATTATAAAGAGCGAAAAGAACGTTTGCGCGAGAAAGTCAGCTTAATTTGTAACTTTGTAAAATGTTTCCTCTCATTTTTGAATTTTTGGTTTCCATTATAAAATTCGCGGGAAATGAATTGCTTTAGCTTTCTCGTTTGCATTTCCAAACATGCTTGGATTTGTACGTGCATTTCTCAGGTCACATAAAAATATTGTTGTTGTCTACCCTCTTCCTCCCAAAAAGACGTTACTAGTGTAAGCATGCAACTTGCCGTTTAATAAATTTTGGAACATGTAAAGTCATTTTTTGTAATTTTGTAACCAACATTATTTTGATTCAAGTCGTTTTTACATGCATGCGGCGTAAACAAGAAAACTCTATAGCTTGGAGTGGTATTTCAACTAGAGATGTACCGAATATTCGAATTTATTCTGCCGAATCGGCCATTTTTGCAAGGATTCGGTTTCGGCCGAATAATCTGTTGCGATTCGGCCGAAACCGAATCTTATATGAACACAAATTTAAAGCGTAAAACGTGTCTTTTCTGCTCCATAAGGTACCACACCATATATCAAACTACGCCATAACTTAAATAACGTCAAATTCTATGACTTTTTAAGCATACTCAGTTTTGCCACCCCAGATAAAAGTATGTAATTAATTAGCAGGCTGGCAACCATTGCGAGGCAACCTTAAACACCACAGGACTGAAACACAGCTATCTTGTTGTGTGGCACAGTGCTCTTTAACCTTTTTGGTTTGGTGAACCCTTAAAAGTGTTGAGAGGAACTCATGCACCCTGTTTACTTAAAAGGTAAATTGAGGTAAAAAAAGCGATATCAAAATGGCGTGGGCTGTTTGGTCTCGACGTACATTAACGGGCAGCCGCATTTTTGATGTAAATTAACGTCAATCCACACTCTGCGCAAAACGTCTTTTAACGTAGATATATCTGTATATATACATCAACCGCACTGAAAGTGTTAGACATCAACATTTTTTTAAAATAGAGAGGACACCGGTCATCCATTGTGGTGCAATTACCTTGTACGAGACTGCATGGTTTGCGTTTATTAGAGTCTGCTCTATGTGCTGTCCGCATGAAAGTGATCATGTAATAGACAACTAACTAATATATGTGTTTTTTGTAAGGAAGTTTACTGATAATATGCAAAACTGTCTACGAATGTATTTGAGCTGTGTAAAGACTTCAGTTACTGGTGTGCATTCTGTGTTATTACGATTTACTTGTTACTGTACCAGTTATTAACAACACGTTGTCTTATATTATTGTAGCAAGTTCAAGTTTGACCTGCATACATTATGTTGTGCATTATAGAGCTGCAACCCGGTTTATTTACCGATAAGGTGGTGTGCCTAATAGCGTCGTTATTTATGCTTTACTTGAATGCATAATTATGTCAAAACCAGTAGGGCAAGATTCAACGCCATTTACATGTGTGACGAAGTGGCTCGGCTGCATTGAACGCCGTGCTTATGGTCAACCTGTGATTGAATACATAATTATGTTAATTATAATCGAAAAGCTTAGGCAGATCAAAGTTTAGTATATTGCTTCTTACTGTACATATGATTGTCTGACGTATGGTGTCGCTGTTGCTCATTGTGATTTTTACTTGTGGCGTTTCTTTGCAGAAAACCGCGTTTATTGCGCTTGTCATTCAACCTTGATCTGATAAAATTATTTTGCTCGCACTGGCAGTTTATCCAGACTCAGCACTGAAGGTGCGACGCTACACAAAGTAAGGACAGGAGCTTATCTGTAAAATGCATCAAACTTTGTAATGCACGAGGAACCACACGATATTTTTGACTGTCATTAAGGATGTCAACCCAGGGGTTGGGAACCTGTGGCCTAAAGGCCACATGCAACCTTTAGGGCACTAAGTACGGCCTTCGATGTCGAATTAGTTTTAGGATCTTGAAATTGCACGCTGCACCAGTAAAAGAAACAAAAATGTATTTTTTGAGATTTTTTATTATTTCCCATTACTATTTGATCAGTTCTAAGGCAGCGGTGTTCATACTAGAGCCAATGGTCCTATAGTGGTTCACAAAGCGATTTCTGTGGGACTACCAAGAGCTCTACAATCCTACTTGTGTCACAAAAAAACAATTGCTTGCCCAAGACTATCTAATGTCTAAGACTTCTGTGATCTCAGAAGCTGCCCTTAGTAGGTCATTGATATGCGCAAACAAGTGCATCTACAAGTGAAGTAAATCTTGAATGTTGTAGTGAAGGGGGATATGTAGTGTATGGGAAGTTTGTTTACCTTTTTTTCAGCTTGGACCAAAAGCCCCATGATTCTGCAAGAGAAAATTACACAACGACCAAACTGTAAATCAAAAAGTTTGAACACCACTGTCCTAGGCCTGGGAAATAGTCTGTGCGGCCTACACGAGTGTCGATGAAACGTTTAATGGCATTTATGAACAAAAAGGTTTCCCGCCCCTGTTTAACCCAATGCCCACTGTTTTGCCACTAGCAAATAAAGTGAAGTAGCCACCGTTCAAAAAATAATAAGTATAGAAAGACTACAATAGAGGTTTTTTTCCCCGGAGCGTACCAATCCTCACATAATTAAGCGGACCGCATAAATTTAGTCTCGCAATATATCATATTACGTTTGTGGGTAAAATAGCTTTTTATTGGTTCGTCTACGGGTGGTGAAGTAAAAGAGTAAATTCATGTGCTGGGCGAAGATGATGTTACCAATGACGTCCGAAATTTCGTTGCCACATAAAAGTGAACCGCCAAGTTTAAGTATCAGCAAAAAATCATACCTACATGGTCTGTTTGACGGAGACTAAATTTCCTATTCGTTGCAAACGTCATATTTAAATATTTGCACACCGGTTACAAACCCACACAAATCATGTTCACCTCGCGTAAACACCTAACACAGCATTTCTTCGACTGCAAGAGGTATTTAAAAAGTTTCAGCAAAATTTGTGTTTAAAAGTTTCAGACCGTTTTAGTTGAAATTACAACTTTCCGTCAACAGCAAGCTTTCAAAATGCCCCTCAACGGCACGGTAAAAGTCCGAACTGAAGACCAGATTGCGAAAAGGAAAATTAAACGAACTTACATATTGATATGTGTTGGCGTTGTGCTTTTGTTCTGTGGGTACAGCTCAATGATCTTGCTTCAATCAAGCATCAATATCGTGGGTGGACTTGGTAAGATTAATTGTAATTAGTTTAATACACTAAAGCAAATTCATTTGACTGCAGCTGGTTCAGAATTAGATTTTAATGTTTGTTGTGCTGTCAATGCCGTAGCTTCTCTCGATTAACTTTTAATAGACGTGTAAAAAATTCTGTAGATAGTGTGACATTTTTTATCTTCTATGTGTTAAAACTCAAGTTATTTTGTTTTCGTCTTAAAACGTTTTCGTCCTACAGTTTCAAACAACGTATAAAGGCGTAGGACACAATTGCAATTGAAAAAAAAACATATGTTTAGAATCATTACTGTTTCAACAGGTGCAAAAGCAACTGCAGTTAACTACGGAACTTCAATTTTCTTTGGTATCTTTGTCGTTCCAATTATTATTCGACTTTTTGGGTCGAAGAAATTAATGATTGCAAGTGAAATTGTTCATATTGCCTACGTTCTTGCGAATGCTTATCCAAGTAAGTTTTGTAAACGGTTTGATAAGTACTTTGCACGAAAGGTTTTTCTCATATATCTTAATCCACCTAAAACATGTGATTAGTTCAGTTTAATTTGATTGTTTATGTTTAACAAAACATTGCACTTGTTTTTTTGGTTACGTTTTACGTTTCTTTGAATGTTACTAGACTCAGTTCATGCGACATTAACGTGTCACAAAATGTTGTCACCGTGCTAATAGAAACAGCACATTGTTGTAAACGGGCCTGAAATTGGAGCCCAAACCCGGCATCTACCCGAAAGTACTTTAAAAAAACCGTTTAGGCCCGAAAGTTTGATTGGCAGGCCTATACATTGAAGCCACAGGAAAGACAATAAAAGTCAATTGATCTGGAAAAGGGCCGTTTTAAGGCTGTTTGACATTAGGTGAAGCCCAGCAACTAGTTACTTAGCTTGTTAAATTTATTCAAAAAAATACTGACACAGAGTGTAAAGTCAGGTCCGAATCAAGCCCGTTTGTTTGACAAAACCTAAGCCCGAACCCGGCCCGAAAGTCCCGGCCCGACTTACAACTCTGTATCTGCATATCATCAGAACAATGGCTTTTGATGATCGTATCAGTGATGGTTGGTTGTGCCGGAGTAATGTTTTGGACTCCATGCGGACTTCTTTTCAGCTATTATGGGCACATCTATCACAAACACTCGAAGAAAACAGAAGATACTTGTGTACGAGAATTTAGTGGAATTATGTTTGCGCTCTACCAGTTAAGTATGGTAAGAAAATTTAAGCTATTTAAAATATCAGTTTACATTGTTAAGTGACTATGAGTTCAGAAACTATCTGACATAAGAAAACAATAGCAAATGCCTTTTTTGAAAAGTTTCGGTGTAATAACGTATATATGTTTCTTTCTAAGTAGACACGTGTACGCCTCTAGTTATGGCACAAACAAATTAGCTGCTGTGACTGTTAGTGTGTATTGTAGACGTACATCTACCATGTTACTACAGATTAGATGATAAAGCGCGACTCGTCGATAGGCTTCTGTCATGGGTTCGAATCCCATCGACGTCTAGATTTTCCTGTTATGCGAAGGCATTGCAAAAATGGCTATGTCGTAAACGCTGCTCTGCATAAGCGCTTCAGGGCTGATCCCAGTTATAATGCTTTGTTGTTCTTAGTTGAAACTTTATCAGTTCGATTTCGAGCATACAGGCGACGTTTTATGTTATCTTGCAGATATTCGGTAACATATTTGTCTCCACTATTCTCCATTTTCTAAAATCATCTGATGTCAGCAACCCACAGAACCTTGACTATTTCTCCAATTCGACCACAATGATGACTCAGCTCAATACCACTGAATCGAATGTTGAAGTCAACCGCTACCTTCACTGCGGGGCTAACGACTGCCAAGATCCAGACAAAATTCAACAGCACATCGACAATTATGTTCCAAACAGTCCCATAGCAATTTATGTGCTGATTTTAACCTTTGTTGTAGTGATGATATCAGGTACTGAAGCATGCATACATGTAATTCATTCGTTTTGACGAAAATGATTTCTGGACAGTCTACCAAATAGTTCCATTAATTTAATTCAGTGGTTTTCAAACTTTTTCATATTTTTTTCAAAACGGTCCCTTAGCCGTTATTTCGAGGGCTCGCGGTCCTTAAGCCTGAATGTGTATTTTAGTAAAAACGAAAGTTGATTGCAAGATTTTAGCTATTTATGTAAATTTGCGCATAACAATGATCCAAAGATAGCTTGTGACAACAAAGACAAGATAAAAACATTACGATTGTGCGCGAACAATTGCATTTTTTAGTTGTCATGCAATAAAGGCTATTGCTTGGCAATGGAGACAGTCGATTCTCAATTCTACTTTGATTTAAACTGATTCCGTGCCACAAACTGATGCCAAATGAGATTATAAAAGTACTTCAACCTTTTCGCGATCCCCGCAAAATTGCCTCACCCCCTAAAGGACCGTGCATGGACCCCAGTTTAAAAACCGCTGATTTAATTAGTAGTGAAAGAAACACTTACGGAGTAAATGTATTTGCTTTTTCGCACACGTTTAACTTGTAAAGACAAAATTCACAAGACGATATCCAAAATATGAATTAGTTTGTTACAGTACACATATGTATTTTCAAACACGATTAGTGTATTGGGTGCAAACTAGCATTATAAAACGTTCATTAAAAAAAATTGTTACACATTTGATATTGCCCTCCATGTATAAACATGGTTACAAAATATTAATAAGAAATAAAGTTTGCTCGAACTTTAATACTATATTTAGGCTGCACATTGCATATTTGTCTGATGCCTGATGTGCCGATGAATTTTATTTCTGGAAAGTTGCAATTCGTCCCTGATGATGAAATGGAAGACCTGGAAAAAAATAACGACACAAATCAGGATGAAAGAAGCATGGAGCAGCCAAACAAATTTAAACAAGTATTTCATTTTGAGTCTCAAATGCTTTAATTTTGCGTCATAACCAAAAAATTTAAGTAAGACATGCTTTATTTTGCTAAAGCATGTCGCTTTTTACGTCTATTTTGGCCGTTATTTTCACCTTTAAAATTATACACAGATCCGTATATAGTGTTATTAAGTAAGAAAAAATGTTAAAATTGTAAGTTGTATTTGCTTATGCGCAACGCAAATGGTATATATTAAGGATTTTTAATAGCAATATATAACGATAGAAATATACGAAAAAAGCGACATGCTTTATTACTCAAACATATGAGGCTTCTTTGGTTACAACGGTTAATAAATACTTAAGTCACATAAATATTTAATTAAGTTGTTCGAAACAATTCGCAAACAACAATAGATTAAATGGATTTTCATTTCCTAAATTAACATTATTGATGTTTACAGATTTTTCAAGATACTTGTACATCGTTAAAAGACATTTTCTACAGATGCATTGACATTCGACAAATTCTTATGTACCCAATAAATATTTATTTGGGAATAGAAATCGGATTTCTATATTCCGAGCTAACACGTGCTTTTGTTTCTTGCATCAAAGGTGTTAGCCAGGTAAAAGAAAAATAAGTATGCTCTCTTTTTTATGATGCAATGTTACTATTTTTGTGTCACATTTTGAAAGTTTATTTGGCATTTTAGAAACAATATATTGGGTAATTACTATACTTTCCTTTTTTTCAAAGATTGGCATTTGCACGATCATCAACGCGCTCGCCAATGGTATTGTAAGTTACGTAGGTGGAAGAGTGCTAGGAAGATTTGGTATGAGAGGAATGTTGGCTTTCGCATTTATTGGTGATGCTGCTATTTACATTCTATGTGCTGTTTGGGTCCCCACTGAGGACACGGCTTGGCTCGTCTACTTAATCTTCATCATTTTGGGATTTACTGGTGGTTGCTGGAACTTGTTGGTGCCAAGTAAGTTCGTTGGTGTCAGTATTGAGCTTTTTCACATTTTAAGAAATAATTTGGACAAATCTGTACACTTCTGCAATGACCCATCAATACTTAAATAACAGAACCCTGGTTTAGTTGGACAATGGCAAAACTCTATATACTACAGTAGGCTATACAAAACGTATGTCGTAGCATAGAGGCAAAACTCTTCAGTACTCCCACTAACTCGAGAAAAACCATCTATTGATTGCCGAATGGAGATTTTATTTTTCGCTGTTACTTAATAAACTGGAATGCCGTAATGTAGCTTCATTAGCTCATACATACGGCCAATGCCTTGTCACCGGCAACACTCATAAGACCATATAGGCCAAAACAGTGTGCACTATCTGCAGCGTACTTAGTTTTCACTTTCGTTATTTTAGCTGTTAAGCACCACCAACATAGCTAAATTCTTTACAGTGTTTTTGTTTCACAGACGCTTCGTTTCCTACGCATCTTATGTTTATTAAATTATTTGTTGCAGACTTGTACGCGGAAGCTTTTAAAGAAAACCGTGAACTCTGCTATACGATGTGGGTTAGTCTCTTCTCAATTGGTTTTGCTCTTCAGTTTGCTTGGAGCACTTCTATATGCGTTAGAGACAAAATATTTGTTCAACTTGGATTACTTGTACTAACCGTGATAAGCGTCGGTAAGTACACATATTTACTATGGTTTCAAAATAAATATATTTTTGGTTACTGCGACCAAAGGAACTTATACATAAATTGCTAAAAAAAACTCGTAAGTTTAAAAAATATTAGTTTGTATGTCTGCAATGAAAAAAATGCAATAATATTAACATAATTTAATGATATCTCTCTATTTGTTCAGTATTGCTACGACGCAGAATGAAGAGGACTATTGAAATTTAATCGACTTAGCGACTGCAGTTTATTGCATTTGTAAAAAGCATTTGTTGACTTCTCTTCTCTATTAAACATGTAATTGTCTCTGACACTGTAGTGAATAAGTTTACAGCTATAAAAATAGTAACTACCAATGTATAGAGCTCTATTCTGGCAAAATCGCATTCAGTGTTACCCTGATAAAGACGACCTGTATAGGACGTCGAAACGTCGGAATAAAAATGTATTTGCCAGAAGAGCTCTACAAACTTGATATTATGCCTGGCAGCAATAGCTTATATATGCAACTACCAGTGTCTTTGACACTTGCTCTTTTGGAAATACTTGGTCATATAATAAACTTGTCAGTTATGGGTGCAGTTATGGAAAAACTGCACAAAACCCTGGAACGAAGGTTTGCCTGGTGGTCTTTATAGGCAGGATGGTCTTTCAAATCTTTATAGGCTTAAAACATCAGGTTTTAAGTCAGTTTATGATTGAATGTCACCAAACAATTTATTAACGTTTGTTACAACCAAACCCAATCAACTTGCATGGTTATACAATACAAAACAATTTTAGTTCAAATAAACAGTACTTGTAAAATAGTACCACTCATTGCGCCAAATAAATAAATGAATCGTGTAAATCGTTGGTAATTATCTCAAAAAGTTGGGATCGGAAAACAGCATAGAATGTCCATTAAATTAGCAAGCTTTTTGATAAAATTAACAAGCATTTTGATTAAAGATCTACATAACCCCATGTCAAATATAAAAAATATAACAGCCTCAAAACTTCGACAAGCTTAAAACCTAGTACAAAAATTGTCACCAAGTGGTGCATAAGGTCAACCGTTTGACAATGCCCCTGCGGGTAGAGCGCCGTTTTGAAAATTTCCGGTAAGTGGCGCAACGGAGCATAGGAGTTGCGCAAGATGCAAATTGCTGACTCAGCAATTATTCCCACCGCAAACGCCTATGATTCGTTGCGCCACCTACCGGAAATTCCCAAACCGGCATGTTGTGACTTTCTGTGTTGGTAGCTCCACCGCTGCCTGGAGAATAGTTTTGTTAAAACTACAAGCCACATTTTCATGCGGTCAAAAAAGAAGATCGCGTTTACGGGAACTCAGCATTTCCACTAATAACGAGTTATCAGACATTCGGCCGAGCTGGTGTTGTTGGACGAGAAATTGCTCGATCAAGAGCGCCAACGTGCGGACTTCGGAAAAACGGAAAAGAAGTTTGCCGATTCTGAAATACCAAAATATATTTGGTTTAATTTTTTTCAATTTTAAATCTTAAAAATTTAGTAGGAGACGTTAAGGATGTGATCTCATACAACAAAACTGTCCATTCTTTCCTTTCAACACAAACAAATGCATGACTTGTAAATGGACAGATTTCAAAGCAATATGAGCAGAAAAGCAGAGCCAGTATTTGTTTATGAAACATGACTATGTTTCGACAAGTACTAATGTCATCATTAGGTCGTCAAAATTCGAGTCATGTTTTATACACAAATACTGTCTCGGATTTTTTTTTGCTCAGATCATTCCCAACCGTGCATAGTGCAACAAAGCAATATGTTTTAAAGAAACCTATTAATAAGCTAGCTACTTGCCTGTCAGGCTGTTCAGGATAGTTTTTGACATCATAATCACACAGCGCGGCATTAACCGATTCTTGAGCGCGATCTGCCACGGTGCTGTTTGATTCTAAAAATTTGGAATGTTTTAATAGTTGACCGTAAACAATTTCGTTGATGTAATGTCAGAAAAATATTTGTACGAAAAAGGGAAGAGGAAATCTATTGCAGCTAGCGTTTCAATTCCCTTGGTGGACAAATTAATAATTAAAAGCATTTTTTTTACGGTCGCCCTGTGAATGTATATTAAAAGCGTACGGTTTGCGTAGCTGCATTATTGCCTTGTGTTATTATTTTTAGACAAAGTTCGCTATGTTTACTTATGTCATGTGAAATTAATATGTCATTGCTCTTTATATGTTAAATCTAATTCAAACCTAATGGATAAAACTGAATTTAAATTTGTTGGGTACAACTGAATTCAACATTTTTAAATGCCATTTTGGAACAATGTTCTAAAATTTTAGTCAAATTACACCGCATTAAAATCGTAAGTTCCATTTATGTCGGTATGTCGATTCGTCGCAAATATTTAAGTCTTACCCAATGTACACGTTCCGCAACCACACATAATTTGCGTTTACCTTCGTGCTAAAACCGCTATTAGTAATTATTAACCAAGACTTAGGAAGATTGGGGCGTGGTGCATTGGGTGGCAAAGTGGGCCCTTCCTGCGTGCAAACACATTATCGCGTCGCATTGTTTGCGGTTTCCGAATTTTGTTTGTTACAGCGGTTTCCGAACTGTTTTGGACAACTGGTCCATTTTATAAGATCAATTGTAGTTTCTTGTGCGTTTAACTCATTTATTTTTAAGAACTAGATTTTATTTTTAACCTATATATAGTGATTTCACTTTGAGAAAAAAATGTCACAAACATTTATGTTTGCAGCCGGACAAATAATGTTTGAAACGATTTAGCTTTCAAGTCCGTTCAGGACTATGCCACTGGTTATTCGATACAACACAAATTCCAGTCGGGAAGCCTCTTCAAAAAATGCTCAAGCGTCCGATTATTCGGGCCTGATTTCACTCTTGACCTGATTTCTGCCACAGTTTTACAGACTTTCGGGCCAACATCGGGCTTTGTTTGGGGAAAAACTCGCGGATTCGCTTACAACTCTGCTATATATAGTATGAAAGAAGTTCTTCTGAGAACAAACAGTGATATATTTTCCTATTGTACATACCTGCGTTAAAAATGGCAAGATGCTTTAAACAAACATACTCGGCTTCGTCTAAGCCAAGCAATCGGAACTTCTGCTCGAGGTCTGCAGCTTTGTATAGAATTTTGTCGGCAATTGAGTTGTCTGTGATTTGCGTGCGGGGAAAGCGATGCCCACTCACAAGTACAGTTTCCTCTGTGCTTGACTTTAGCTTCAATTAAACAAGTTTTGCTTTAAAAGTTTGTTTGTAAATTCATTTTATGTATTCATTACGAGTTGAGAATATTTTAAGCGTGACTTTCGTTTCATCATTAATTGATGTCAATGCGCTTGAACTGAACCATTAGATATGCTCAATTAAAAAAATGTGAAGTTTTTTAAGAAATTAAGAGCTAATCAAAATAAAATTTGAAGATACCATATGTTATGAGGAATAAACACAACAAACCTGACGATTTATGTGGTCAAGGATCAGTAATTCAACCCAACTGGCATGAAGAAATTGCATTTGGTCATCGAGCTGTTAAAAAATCACACAGGTACATTATTTGTATCGTTCGGATGTGTGTTTGCCTGAATACTCGGGTTTCGGGAAATTCTGCGATGCCACCTACGGTAAATCTGAATTGTGGACAAACGAACAACGCCGGCTATGACGTGTTTACTGTGTGGTTGCGGCTATCTGCGTAGACATAGCGTGCGAACGGCTAATGTGTTGGTCAAACAGTATCCGTGCTCACGACGGATGCTTATCTTGCTTTTTGTTTGCGGTATGTATGTGCCAGCGATTTTTTTACTCTTTTTCAGCGATTGCTAAAAATTTTTAGCTTCTATGGATGTATTATGTCGACGTTTATATAGCAAGACCAAGAATGCTTGCGTCTGTTTTGGTCGCATACGGTGGAGTTTTGCACATGTTTATGTATTTTCTCACACCCTAGCTTAAAATACAACAATCAGTCCGACGCGCATGCTACAGAATCAAATAGTGTACTATTTGATTTATTGGTGGGTTCATTCTCCATTGTGTTGTTTTTCTGTAACAAAATATTATTTCCACCCTTAGCAGCTCATACGCTTCAATGCAGGCCAAGAAATCATCCTAATCCTAATCCTAATCGAGCAAAATTATAAATGAATATTTGTATCTAGTAATAAATAAATACAAAAACGTAAAAAAGGCAAACTGCATTTAATACAATCCTAAGAGGGTTTTTCTTCTTTTTTGTGCGAGCGGTCCAATATGTTATTAGTATTTTTACACTATGAATGCATTTACCTCCAGGTTTGAGAAAAACTTTAGGTTTTTTGCCCATTCGACGAGAATGTACAGGGATTGATCAGCAATAAGAAACAACAAAGAATAGGTATCTTGAAGGTAGTTAGGAGGACAAGACTGAAGTCCATAATTTACTCGTTCTCTCAGCTAAAACAAAACCGTAACAAAGCAATCAAATAACATCCAATATTTCAAACACAAAAATTATTATCAATTAGTGTTACAAAAGCAGAAAAAATGTAAAACAGCGTTACTACTAATTGTCTTTAGCAAATTCTTACCACCGGCTCTGTCATTTCGGCTCGCAACAGCTGCTCGATAAGTTCAGGAACGTGAACTCTTCTTTTTACAAAATCGTCTACATCAAACGCTGGCAAATTGATCTCAGTGTTGTGCAGTGGTACTGGATTTTGCTGTGGGAAGTTCGTTGCTGGTAACTTACAGTCAATAGAAGTCAAGTACCCTGGAAGACCTTCCAATGATTGCGGTGCGGGATCCCGTAAAAGTCCGTTTAGGCACGGAAATCCGTGAGAAATGACGCGGAATCCACAAGGGGGAGATGAGTACGGATTGAAGGGTTGAGCGTTGGGAAACGGGAATACTGTGGCCGTATTTGCCGGAGGTAGGCAATGAAAAGGTGGCGTGGGTTTGGTGGTCTCTTGCAAGTAGGAGCAGGGCTGGAAATACCCGGAAAGAGCAGTGTTTGGCTGAAGAGGACCCAGGATAATTTGCGGTAAAACTTGAGACCGATGCTGATTGGTTCCATTGTGATGCCAAGTAGGATCGTCTCCAAGGATTATCTGTGGCGCGCTGGTCGAGTTCTAGCAAAAAGACCATCTCGATTGAGCAATGAATAACTTACTAAAAGCCGACATGGCTTTGCACAGGCGTTGTTAGGTTGGATAACAGAAATGAATACACGCACATAAAGTATGTTTTTAGTTGACTCATTTTTTTGAAAGAAGCTACCTCCATTTGATTGCTTGGATTTTTCGAATTATTCTTGTTCATCTCATCGAGTAGTTTCATTTGTTGTTTTCGTTCGCGGTCCTTCTTATACAGTGGCCCAAGGGAGTTCCTTCCACCGCGTACCCGGTCCTTGCGAACAGCTGTACGACACAAACTTTAATAAAAATGGCGTCTGCCATGGCCAAGTTTCCAGGCTAGCGGTCATGGTGCACTTAAACTTCAAATAAATTGTAGAGTGGTGAATAAATATTTTTTTTCGAACTTGTAAAGAGAAGATATAAACGTTCATGAAGCAGAAAAGAGAAATTGTTGTTCCGTTGTATTAGTTTTGTGGTTAAACTAAACTGTTATGCTTCGGATACACAACCACTAAATAAAAAAGTAGAAATTGATCGAATATTCGGTTTGACGAATTTATTCAGTTTGCCGAATTTATTAAGCCCAATAGGTCATTTGTACAAAGATTATGTTTCAGCCGAACATTTTTTTGCGATTCAGATATCATCTTTGGCAAACTCAAATTTAAAGCGTGAAAACTTTTTTCAGATTTATGAGGTACCACACGATCTTTAAAACTACGCCATAACTAAAAGTACGTCAATTATTATAAATTTTGAAATATGTTTTTTTTTCACCCAGGCAAAAAAGTCAGTAATTCATTTGCAAGCTACCATGGCCAAGGGCCCAAGGCAACCTTATACCTCACAGAAAATAAAATAATGATTAAACACAACAATTTTTGCACTGTTTGCCTGGTAGATAAACTTCTGTTTCCATGCCAAACGCGTAGAGCAGTGGTCGGCAACCTTTATTGTACTGCGGACCGTTTTAAAAAATGAAATTCTATCGCGGACCGGCTTTCATAAAACTGCATGAGTTTAGCAATAAAAACGCATTAGTTTGTTTATCATCCTCGGTAGACACAGACAAAATTTTTCAAAACATTATGCTGAAAAAGTATACGGTCCGGTAACGAACTTCTTGCAGACCGGCACAGGGCCGCGGACCAGCGGTTGCCGACCACTGGCGTAGAGTACAACTTCGCGTCACGGTATAAATAATTCGGTCAAATTTATTCGGCAAAGTCGGTTTCAGGCAAACTCAAATTCGGCCGATTCGGTGTTTATACAACAAAAGTCTTACCCTCGACTTTCATTCCGACATTGATGCACTTCTGAAATCTGCAGTGTTGACAACCTTTGCGTTGTGTTTTGTCGATCAGGCATCTGCTAGTATGAACGCAAGAGTATTTCTTGCCGTTTTGCACTGTTCTCTTGAAAAAGCCTTTGCAACTCTCGCACGTTAAGAGGCCATAATGGTAACCGGAAACCTAAAAACACTCTGGTTTGTTTTCTGGACATAACGCAGCGATTTTTTTACATGATTTGGCCATGCAAAAATGTATAAAAACACCAACACAATACACAAGCGTTAATGTTTTAAATATTTTTTAATCATAAATCTAATACTTTATGGCGATGCGAAATTTTTTTTATAGCGCCTACCACCGCAACATCTTAGTTGTTTGAGAAGCTTTAAAATACCTTAGCCCATAAAACTTAGTTTGGGAGACTGTTAAGCGGTTTTATTAATCCTGGCCGAAGAATTTGGCATGCTTCAAAAGAAAAACGTTTGAAATGAAAAATAAAACTTCAAAATGAAAAAAAAGTATGTTTTAAAGTTTACAAAGAATGCATTTTAAAGAAGACATGTCAAAGTGTGTCATTTTAATTTTCAATCCTAACTACAGCGCCGCACCGATAAACCTATCTGGTCCGGTTTTTTTTGTTACTTTTTAATACGTTTTTTAATACTGTGATAAAAATTGCAACTTAAACACCCAACTCCGTAAATATTAGGAGGTCCGTTATAACTTGCGGTGACTGGTAAGATGTACAAATCTGCAATTTCACATATATCGTCCTCTCAAAAAATATAACAACGTTGTTAATACGTACCTTGTCGCCGCAAACAGGGCAAGGCTCATTGTAAACTGTGTCCTTCGCCTTTGCCTCCTTCATGATTGTAGGCTACTGTAGATTGCAATGGTTCTCTGTCCTTGGTGACAAGGGTAACTACCAGAACGACCTTTGTCCATTCATAGCTTTGGGTCATCAAAACGCAGCAAAACATTTACAGGCATGTTGACATACTAAGATAAGATTTGACCAACCTGAAATGAACTGATGAAATAAGCATATAAACACCAGTGACAGGTAAAAGGATGCTAAAATGAGCTTTTGAATATACATCTGCTCAAAGTCTATCTTATTTAACACCAGATATGGAAAACAACAAAAATCTGTTACTTGTATTTCTCACTGGTTCTTCACGAGTAGTTACCTACAAAACTGTTTGCATAATTCCTGCACAAATATTTGTAGTCGTTAATCAGTAAGCAGATCTCAGCAATACAGTCTTGCACTATAGTTACCTTTTTAGTAGATAAAGGTTACTTATTTCAAAATGATCACAAACTTTTACAGATACTAAATGTCATTCAACCTAATTACACTTTCGAACAAAACAAGTTGAAGCAAAGCATTTTAGAAATACTTTAATAATTCAACATGAGCCTTTAAATCAATTCCAGTGCTTTGTATGTAGCAAAACTGATTTGAACAACCCCTTTGCCATAATACTAAACGTTACATTGTCGCTAAATACACCAATGCGCGTTTTATGACACTGCGTTGCCTAAAACAAACGTGCGTCAGAAGAGAAACCAAATTAACAGTGGTTGGCTTATGTGTTATCAGTAAATGGTTACTCTGTTTGTTTAATGTCGTAATCATTGTACCTAAATGCTAACTGCGCCTCTCATGAAGAATCCAAGCACCTACAATTAGTCACACATTCTTCGAACATTTGATTAGAATGTAGCGACAAGCTGGTTCGTTATACTCATGTAACTTCTAAGTAAAGCCTGCCAGTATGCGTTTTACAACTTTATTAAAAGTAGTGACCGCAATACGATTTACAGTTGCAATGTTGAATAAAAATGTTATAAGATTTGGTAGGTTATAATTACAACTAGCACCTCGGACATGACTGTGGTTTGTGAAGCAATACCCCCCCAAAAATTATGGTTTAAACTATTTATATGCAAACCTATGTTAATCTCTTCAGTCTGTCTCACAAAACACCAGAATCGTTTATAATAAGCCTGGCCCGAATGGGGTGGAGCGTAGAGACAATAAAGAGTTAGCTAATTTGTTGGAAATGCTTGGAGGACCAGCTGATTCGGTACAATGCCTTTAATAGGCCTGGCGTACTATGATTTGACAAGCCAACTAGTTCAAAATTGCTCGATTTAGCCGTAAAACTTCCGTCTGAAGAAATAAACAAATCAACCGACACAGTCTTCAATCATATTGAACTGCTACGTGCAGTTCAATTTTGTCAATTAATTAATGCCGAAAATAAAGACGTTTCTGTCTAAATTTGTGTTAAGTACGAACTAAACTTAGGTGTGCCAATAACTTATAGTCAGAAACCAATCCGAATACGACAAGCCAACTAGCTGATTCTTCACAACGCCTTTAATAGGCCTGGCGTACTATGAATTATCGATATGTATGCCGTGTTCGCTGGTCTGCATCGACGCTTCATGGCTGATCCCAGTATGAATATGTTCATCTTAGCTGAAACGGTCGAACTGGCGATCCCCTGCTACGAAGCTGACACGTGCAGCATACAAGGCAGGCAACGATGCATGTGATTCGAATTTCGGCGGTTTCTCCACTGAGCCTGTGTAGCTCAGTTGGTAGAACGCGAGTCCCGGAAAGACTCATTTATGTCGTGGGTTTGAATCCCACCGAGGCTTAAGCCATATGGAAATGCTTGGAAGACCAGCTGATTCGGTACAATGCCTTTAATAGGCCTGGCGTACTATGATTTGACAAGCCAACTAGTTCAAAATTGCTCGATTTAGCCGTAAAACTTCCGCCTGAAGAAATAAACAAATCAACCGACACAGTCTTCAATCATATTGAACTGCTACGTGCAGTGCTAAACTCCATTTTTTTTCTGCCGAGGCGCAACACACCACTGGGTTCCAAAGTTCAAGAATCACATGTTGGACTAAAAGTTCAAGGCCCACCTAAAGTGTCTTTGGAACCTACCACAGGTTGTTCGTGGCACTTGGATTTGTTTTGTGAAGTCTGATCAGGTTATCGTAAAACCTTTCCATGTCAACATTCTCGACGGCAACATTCTCATCGTCGCTAAGGACTGTCCTCGGGACACCCGGGTCTTTAGGCAAGTTTTATTTGACCAGCAGAACCCGCGGGTTTACCCACCGTCTTTTACAACCAGGCGTATACCCCGCCAGGTTCGTGCGGTCGGTTGCGATCCTACGGCAGAATATATATACCCAGAACACGAAATTCAAGTACCGTGGTTAGCGCAACCGCTTTTTGTACACAAGGTTGTTGGTTCTAATCTGCACTTGGTTCACTTGTATTTGCTTAAACAAGAAATTTTAAAGGCATTGCTCCAACCTAGGCGATTTTTATGGATTGATATAAACATAGTTCACCAACACACAAGTTAAAATCATAATCTAGAAGACTTTCAGTAAAACGCACATCTCGGGAGCATTGTGTGTCTAACGCATATCAGGCTTTGTCCACCCAGAGAGGATAAATATAAAACACACAAGCACAAAATGCAAGTTAATACTAATCAACATGACGTGGATTAACATAACTCGACTCATTATTTTATTTAGGTTCGTATGATCAATTAGCAATCTTGAAAAAAAGACGTCAACGTTTTCCAACTTATAGGCCTATTTGCTGTATAAACAAAAACTGGGTTCTGTTCCCAAAGTTTGTTTACCATTGTATTAAGCTGCCTTACCGGCAAATTGTCAACCAACAATCTGATTACAGTTGTGTTATACACAAAAAGTCTTCTACTTGACCATAAAAAAAATCTTATTTCTTCCATAGTAAATATTTCGCTAAGTACACGTATTTAACACCCGATTCACCCAGAAGTCCTCAATTTGAAACGCTTAAGGTACACAAATATCCCCGTTTCTTATCGGGGCGTGGTCTAATTTTAGAGGTTGTGTTATAATGTAGCCCGATTGCTAATCATTTTATCGGAAATGGTCATGGAGCATTAATTTTGTTTTTGATTATTAAATATTGTATTTACTGCAAAAATAATCGCAGGTAAAATGGGTTTGAAACTCTAAAATGCAAAATGGGCCAAAATTGTTGTATCTGATAGGCATCTAGGTTTTGATAAAAAATGAGTAATGAAAAGAGGGCCGTTCGGAGTAGGAAAGCATGTCCAGTGCTTAACCTTCATGAAGCTAACTGCCATGTTATAACTGTCTTTCTCATCTCTTTCTGTAATTCTGGCATATGTCGTTTTGAATTTTCGGCACATTTAAGAATATGGTAGGTTACCTCCAGTGTTTTATCTTTTTTGTACCACTTAGACTTTCATTTCTGCTGGCTAAACTAAAGCATAAACCCTTTCAAGTTAAATGTTGCATATACTTTTTATTTTTTGTTATAGTTTAAAAACTAGAAGACTGATAAAAGCATAAAAAAATAACAGAAACATTCCATAGGTAAGCCAATATCTCCTTGGAAAACATGGAAAAAATCATTGATTGTGGAAGAATTGTGTGGGTACTATAAGCTCACTGAAAGTGTCAACAAAATCATTGATGTTGATCTACAATAAGAAGTAAAAGAAAAAATGTACGCAACATTTAACTTGACAATTGGGGTTTACCCCAAAGAGGCTTGAGTTTAGCCAGAAGAAATGAAGGTCTGAGTGTCACAGCGAAAACACTGGAGGTGAGCTCCGATATTCTAAAATGGGCCGAAAATTCAAATCAACATCTGCCCGAATTACGGAAAGAGGTGAGAAAGACCTTCATAACATGGCAACCTCTTACGGTGAATTATTGCATTTCAATCTGTCAAGTCCAACATTCGATGGTGTAATGGCCCTTAGTTAGCTTCATGAAGGTTAAGCGCTATAAAAATGCTTTCCCACCCTGAGCAGTCACATTTTATTACTTAATTTTTGATCAGAACCTGGATGCCTATCAAAATAATCTTGACCAATTTAGTCTTTTACATTTTACAGTTTATTACCGGAGAAAATCTATTACTGCTGTTTTGCTTTTTTCTTAACATTGTACATTAAACTGTCGTTTTCATTTAAAATCCATTTTAACTAATTATTTCTACAGAAAATATAATATTATCAATAAAACAAATTTAATGCTTCATGACCATTTTCGATAAAACCGTCAGCAATCGGGCTGTGTAAAAACAAGTTCTAAAATTCGAACACTGTCCGATAAGAAACGGGGATTTTATCGTACCGTAAGCGTTCCTAAACGAGGACTTTTTGGCGAATGGGTGTATTAACCCAACTTTTCTTGATCATTGGCGCCAACTTAGAATCGCTTTAAGAGTGATATTTGTACTTTTAAAGTTTGTAGTTCACAACTGGTCGGTATAAAACTCCAATGTTACCTGATTTTAATATGTTACTTTGCAGCAAACTTTGCAACAAAAGTCTTAAAAGCTCTTGTGTGGAGCGCATGACTAATGAAATAAACTAGAATTCGACTGCGATAGTGGAAATATTTCAACTTTTTCTAGCTATGTTTAGTGGTTTTAAGGTGTTGATTTAGCAAACAACTAACAGTCAGTGTAGTGGGCTGGCTCTTTTCAAAACTGCACGTTAGTAACTTCGACAAAGTGCATGTTGCAGGGGTTAAATCACCAGTGTTTGCTTTGCGAGAATCAGTGTTCTAGTAAATCGTGCGACAACTTAATTAAACTCTAAGCTTGCAAGTATATTATTATATCGCCTGACAGTGCTGTCGCCTTACTGAAATGCAATAATTGAGTTTGTTTTTTGGATTTTTAAAACATCTGACTTACTTGTGGCTTTTAAACTAAATTAGAATCCTGGTAAAATCTAAGCATTTTTTAAACTCACATAAGCTTTTTCCGGCATTTTTTAAATTACTGAATACTTTTAAAATGTTGTTCACTTTGGCATGTTATTATCACATTTCTCGTAAATTTTAAAAAACGAATCCCAGGTAAAATGGGTTTGAAACTCTAATATGCAAAATGGGCCAAAATTGTTGTATCTGATAGGCATCTAGGTTTTGATAAAAAATGAGTAATGAAAAGAGGGCCGTTCGGAGTAGGATGTCCAGTGCTTAACCTTAACCTTCACATTTCTAGTAAATTTTGAAAAACGAATTGATTATTGCCGCCAGCCTCAGTGTGAAAAACAGTCATAAAGGAATAGTTTTACATTAATATAATTTGTTCTTATTCTTGTGCCAGCAAAGCCGCATACTTTCCCATGGTGGTTTAGTGATTCTATACTAATCGTCAAAGAAACAAAAAATAAAATGCTACTAAATTGACGAAAAAATGTAGCACACAACAAAAGACAAGCTGTTTAAGTACATCAAGTCATGACGAGGGTGGATCTACATATATTTTGTAAATCATAATGCACTGGAAAAGGGTGTTTTTGAGCTGATCAGTGCCCGTAGTGACCTCATGCAAATATTTGTATTACTTTTTCCGGGAACAATACGTTTATCGCTCTTTCGGAAGCAATCTGGTCATGTGATCAAACTATCATAGGTGACTTGTGATTTTTTGTCTCCATTTAAAGTTTTGGGCTTTTCATATTAAGCATTGGGAGTTGACGCATTAATAGATGATTTTAACATGTATTGATTGAATACAAGCTGATAAACTGTTTTTCTTAAAAATGTAAATTTAAGTTTTGCAACCCGGCCCGAACCCGGCCCGAACCCGGCCCGAACCCGGCCCGAACCCGGCCCGAACCCGGCCCGAACCCGGCCCGAACCCGGCCCGAACCCGGCCCGAACCCTAATCGTTTTTTTAAAGCCCAAAAGTTTGATTGCGTTTAAGGGTTGTTGGACATTGGGTTTAGTCCAGCAAATAGCTACTTAGCTAGGATATTTAACTTAACAGAATGTGAACTGACCTGATAAGCCTGGCCCGAATCAGAACATGGCCCGAATCAGAACATGGCCCGAAACGCACCGCCTGACTTACGACTCTGTTTCAAAAGGCTATTTTGAATCAGATGAAATTTCAGTTTGTTTGCATTTTGCTCCTCAAACATGCGGTATGGTGCGATGTAAAGTTTATTTCCGAACCGCACGCTCTATGCTGCATCAAATAACACAAACCCAGAAACAAAGCTGTGTACGTTTAAACCGATTACAAAAAAAATCATTTACGTACAAGGCAAAGCAATGCAAAGGTGGTTTGATATTGCAGTTATTATTCCAAACCTATAGCCGTTTTTAAAATAACATAAGTTCACTTAAGGATCGTGAAGCAAAATATGATAGTGAGAAGATTAAGGGTGATAATGTATTACTTCTATTTTAATTTCTTTACCGTATTTCTAAACGATTTTATTGATTCTTACTTAAATGTATGGGGGTAAGCTGTTGAAGATTGGCAAGGGGACTTTCTTTTTCGGTTTAAATCCTAGACAGACCCATTACACTTACGTCATGCAAAAACGCTACAGATGTGTGTTAAATTCTCACATAACTTTTGTTCTTCATATTACTTAATTTAGAGTCGTATATTAGGCCAAGTTTTTGCAAAAAGGGGCCAGATTCGGGTTTGAGTTTATTTTCTTTAATCTCACCTTTATTTTCACGGATTTGCATTTACACAGGTTATGTATTGATTTGTTGCATACATTCGAACATTCTTAAGATTTTCATGCAGATGAGGCAATTTGGTTAAGTAATTAAAATTCTGTGTTAGTTTAAACATTTTCAACTATTCAGATAAAATGTATCTTAACGTATGAATTTCACTCAACTGCAGCTCCGTAAGTGCGATATCTGTAAAAACTAGATTATTTGGAGCAGGTTTTATAGATATCAATGTGAAACACGCAGCCTTTATGTGTCCGCGTTTGTTTCGGGATTATTCGACCAAACTAATTATTTTCACGGGGTTCGAACTTGGAGCGCCAAGTTTTTATGTCTATATTTGGGTTTGGTGTCACAGACCATTTGACCAAGATCCGTCAAGCATTTGTGCCTAACCCAACAGCGTTCTCTTGTGGCAAATTTGTTACAGATTAAATGCGCATGAAGACTGTGCGGGGTTTGTCTACGTTCGCTTCCAAATTACAATTCAACAAATTTCATGCAAGGTATAATAATTTCAAGAGTCATTTTATTATTAATTGACCTTAATTCAACAGATAAAATGCAAGTATTAGTGTAACACGATCTGAATTGATTTATTAAGTGTACGTAATTTGTTTGGAATATTGCTTCCATTTTAACCCTGTTCTGAGCACGAAAAAAGGTTGTTATTTTATTGGAACAATTCCGCAAAGTAGGCAAAACATAGACAGAGAAAGGTTATTGAGAGAAATAGAAAAGCAATGGCTTAGTTATGGGTTTGTTTTGGTTAACAGTCATGATGCTTTTGCTTAAATGGCAGCAGTAGACTGGTTCAATACGTATAACTTAAACAATACATTATATGCAATGCTTGACGTTTACTCTTAAGTCTTAACTAAAACTAAACCAACATCCGAAAGCACCGCAATCACGTCATCCGGTTTAATTTTGCCCCGTCCATCCAATCCCCATTTACGTCAACAAATCAGCACTCCAATTAAGCGAACAGGCGCAGTGGACATATTTAGCGCGGCGTCAATTTAGCAGCGGGATACGGCCGACGTCCAGATGCCCCTGAATTGGGGGGTGGGCTTTGTTTTCCACCAGAACGCGGCCCGAGACCTCGCTACGCCTTTATTCCATTGTCTTCGCGCCCAAGACTCGGCACGCGTCTCGTTACACAAACAAACGGGTGTGGGATGGCTGGGACGCAAGGCAGATGGACTTCCACAATGCCTAATAACATTACGCCTCGCTGGTGACGTGCGGAGAGCACACAAGAGGTCATGTGATAAACGCGCCGGCCAGGCACGGCTCCAACACTTCAGGTAACGATGCTTGTTTGTGTGAGTGAGAATAACCTCTGAACATTTTTAGATATTTACGAGATTGTTGTTATCTTTTATCAACGGAAAATTCACCCAACTTACATTTATACTGAAACACGATGCTACAACCATTTTATGGATTATTTATTTATTTTTTGAACATCAGATTTTCTATATAGTTTCTAGTTCACAACTGTCAGTAAAAAACAAGTAAAACGACAACACATTTTGTTTTGATCAACGGTAAATATAGTTGGAAACTGTACCTCACGAATAAGTAGCTCGGTTGATATTTAACACACATAGAGAAGACATAATGTAAGCCAGTAACACCACATACACCGTAAACCTAACTTGGGGGAAGACTAGATTCGCCAAGGTGTTTTGGCTGTGTAATTTTCCAAAGAAAACGTTGTTTTTCTTGTTGTTGTTTATATGAGACTGTTCGCCTGTGCGTTATAGGCAAATTACGTATTATACATGTTTCATTATTTCGGTACAACCAACGAAAACACCTAAAATGAGATTTTTAATTAAAAAAATTGAACTCAACATTTATTTTACAGAGCTGATGTGACGTTAATCTCTATACAAAACCAGATTTACCACAAGGAATCGGTGTTTAACCTGGTGCATAGAACGAAACTCGCAATTCCTTAGAGTTATTGTCATTATAGGTTGACGTCATTGTCTTGTAAAACCACAACCCGCGTCGTTTGATGACATGCACAGCTTGCAATGAAGGCGATAATCTTCTACTTGCACGTGTCGCAAATCCCCACCCTTGGTCACAGTGTATGGGTTTTAGCATTTTCCGCTGGCCATTAGGCGACGAAAATTCCTTGATCTACGGTACAAGGGCTTACTGCACCCACACGCACGCCATTTGTCGTTTTGTGTGCAATTAGTGGTCTGAAAATAGAACACAAAAGCTTCCAAAATATGGTCCAATGGAAAAATTCGTTTTGTAACGTTCGTTAGTAACATGCTTCATCACCGACGTAGTAAACTCAAAAATAGGATTGTTGATTCTTTGTCCGGATTGTGTGGAATTTATTAGGGAACCATATCTTTTTCAATACTAACCTGCAGCTACAACAAATATGTCACGAAATTATTAACCATTTTTGGTGTATGTTTTCATCAACTCCTATACAAAAGCATTGTAAAGCAAATTTGTCGGAAATAACAGCGTTTAACACTACAACGATTAAAAATACTAAAAGCGGAAGACATATGTGGTTTTGGGAGAAAATTTCTTCGTCCCTTCCTGCGATTTAAAAACCACGATTTAAAAGCCAATCCCTTTTTCATTTAAGCGATTTAAATAAGCGTTGTGCCGTCTGCCAGAGTCGGTGTGTACATAACAGGCTTATTTAAAGGTAGTGAAATTAAATCGCGTATTCAAACAAACCACTTGGTTGCCTTCCCTGGGACATATATTTTTGTCCCGTATGACAGACGTTGGTACTTGCCGGGTGTCATTGAAAAAATCTCGTTTGGAGATTATTAGACTCTTCGTAAACCCGTATAGTCTTGGATTTCTGCATGTGGATAACTTGCAACATGGCTAAAGTTAAATTTGGAATTTAAAAAACCTAAAAAACAAATTTATTTTTCAAAAACGTTTAACAGGTTTTACTCCATACCTCAAGTAAATAGCAAAATTAACGATGGTACGTAAAACCAACAAAGCAGAAAATAAATGTATACACCTTGATTATTCACAAATGAACTCCTTTCACACAATGACTGTAGAGCATTTCGAATTGCAATATATAAAATGAAGCACTGTGGCTGGAGCTTTTGCAATACACATAACGAGTCTTGGATCGACAAGGCCCACCAGGGTGAAAACAGAATAATACCGTCGATAGAGTCGGAGAACGGCTTTAATCACAAAGATCTCACGCAGAGATTAAACATAATCCCTTATTGAAGAACACTCACCCAAAACAGCTACCGTCGACGTCCATTAGCTTTGTTATGAAAATGTGTGTTTTCACGTTGATTGGTTCACATTATAAACCGCATGTCAGGGCACAATTTTGTTTCTGATATTTGAATTTCTTGTGTTCTACTTAAAATGGTGGTTGGATCTTTTTTCTGTAATTATTAGCGTGAATAGTTCAAATGCCAGAACAAAAATAATTATTTGTATGGCTTGAGGTACATCGTGTGCGCAGAAAAATGTGGCATACAATTTAAGCAATAGATCTTCAATCTTTGTTTACAAACCTAAAAGACAAACGACTGTCAAATCTTACAAAAACAAACCTCTTTGTTTATTGTTCGTACGCGACATGTTTCATAATATATTATTTTGTAGCATTCTCAGAATCACAAAATACTGTACTTTGAACACGCGAATTGTTAATCAAATTTTAGAATGATTTAATTAATATGCAAAGAAACGAAGTTGTACAATTTGAGTGCACATACACTTGCCGTGGTGCAATGTTTCCCAACGGACACAACACAGTACTCCGTGTATTCTCGTAACGAAGACGTTCTGCTTGCGTAGCGGCGTAAGGCAGTGACGTCACGGTTTTGCCATATGTCAGCGCCCTGTCGCTCTGTCGTGAAACATATGCCCGTCTTGTTGCCGATAAAGCGCTCGCCTCCAAACCCCCTCGCTTGACGGTTTGACGCTGCAACTTATCCCTGAGCAATCAGGCCTGAAATCGTGGCCTTGTGCGCAAATTAGCCGGGCACTTTCGCAGGCAGCGAAATGGGCACGTCCGGCGTGGGACAGTGAGTGACGAAAAGGTCAAACGTCGAACGGTTTGATCGGGTACCCATGCACCCAAACTGCCGTAACACAAGCGTTGCAACTGTTTCATTTTAGCATAAGCTTGGCCCGCCACGCCTACAAACGCTTTAGGAAACACCAAATTAGCACAACTGCACTAAAGAACGTGTTATAGTGTGTTACGTGGCACGGATGTTTTGTTTGATTGCAAACACTATCAGCTAAAAATGTCCGTATTTGAAACTAACAGTTGGTATTTTGCCGTTACGCATTTGCGTAGCCCTGCCCGGTTGGTAGAGCTCAAGCAAATGAACACATCACGTTTTGTGTTTTTGATACATAGGTTGGGACGCTATTTTTAAAACTGGTCTGCACCAGAGTCACAGAAATAGTTTCATTTAGCATATGGTGATGTATAAAAAGCAACACCAGTCTAAATTGATGGTGCTATTGACCTACATTTATTGATTAAAGAAGTTACTTAGAAATTCTGTTTATAGTTAAGAAGAAAAACCTACGATAAACTGCTTACATATCAAATAAAGATACATAATGTATTACTTTAAAGATAAAAAAATAATGTAGCATGCACAACAGGGTCGTCTAGGGTAGCACCAATGAGCCCACAAAGCAGTAAAAAAGCACGATCTTGTGAGTAGGACAAATCTCATCGCAATGACAATCAAACAAATTTACCACAAAAAGCGAAGTTACCGACATTATTGCAACCATTGCGAACAACAACAATAACAAAATTCAAATTTTAGTTACTAAAAGTCTCAGTGACGAAACATATATATGTTGTATAGCAAACGTTTTGCTTTTTTAGAACAGAAAAGAAATATGGATAAATCAAACTATCACATACTTTGCCGATTTACATTATAAGAGATCATTGATAAGAAAAACTCAAATATATATGCATTTAAATTATTAGGTATCAGCAGTCAAACAATAATTTTCCTGTCCAATATGGGACAGTCAACGCAAATATAAAAATGATTGTATGTGTGTGTTATAATTTAATTGAATACCCATACATGTTTTAGGGATGACGTATATAGGTCGAAAAACACAGTTTTGCTTGTTTCGTTTTCCGAGAGTTTTCGCTTTCGAATTTTCGTTCATCTCGCCAGAGCGGTCACATTGCGCCCTTCGGCCCAGCCAGGGTGCACGCCCGCAAAACGCGGTAATCAGTGATTACAGAAGCGGAATGAGCGACGGGCGATGTAAAATAAGCGCCACGGCTTTCCCATCCCTCGACCTAGGGCTCTCGACGCGAGCTGGTGCCGGGATTGAAAAAGAGAAAAAACAACGATGGAAAAAAGCCGCCAGATGCCCAATCGCTCTCGGGCCGCTGTGCTACACTCGCTGTTGCCATTTCGGGTTTGGAACCAAACGGGAAAGGCAGGTGGCGGAAGCTGTTATTTGCTTTTTATGTCGTATTACGACAGTGGTCGCTATGTTTGAGAAGGGTTAAGGTTACCGAATGTGGATTCCGCGTACCAGGAAAGGAAGTGTTTTTTTCTTATAGTTAGCGAGAGTTGTTTGTCATAGAAATATTATTTTTGTTTCATGGTGGGGATTTTTTGCTTAAACGGCAGCTTCTAAAATAGATATTAACAGTTTCAAGACGTTTTCATATGTTATTGTTGTGAACCTAAAATGGCTTAGAATTGTTTTGCCAGCGTTCGCCAAACGATGTTCTATCGCCCGTATATTTGCGTTTTATAAGTTTTACAAAAGTTATCTACCAAAGACTTATTTTTTAAGCAGTTCAAACGATATTTTTTTCGAAGTACGACTTTAAATGATTTGCGCTGATTTCTAAAATAAGCCCTCAACAATATAGCGAGGTCGCTTGATTCAAATAAACATTCGCGAAGCAACTTGTTTCGCTTTGATGTCGCCAATTAGACTGAGGATGAGTTCGTTTGTTGAGGACTTCTTAGCGGGGTTTCAAGTATCGAATAAAGAATTGTTTGACGGTAACATCAAGAAAATGACTCCCACCCGTTTGAGTATTGAATTAACCATAGAGCGTGTGTTCAACACCCGTTATTTGAAAATGCTGTCTAATTTCAGGCCTCACGTCCTATTGGTGTAATATATTGGCATAAAATATTAACCTGGTATCAAATTTAATAGATGATTCTAGAAGTAAATGCTTGAAAAGGCGTAAAAGCAGCCACCAGCATTTCAATACTAAAATACGTCTAAAAACGCATTTTAATATCGAATAGAAAACGAATTCTGCACTAGATATGTTTTGTGATGTATATTTTCACCAAAGGAGACAACGTTTAATGCGAAAATTACTATTTAAAGATTTTTTACCATTTGTAGTTTTTGTTTTTAAGTCAGATATGCTTTATGTACATAACTAAACTCCATTTTCATTATTTAGCATTTGATATTATCTAGCAGTACTCACAGGCACAACAAGTGTATAGCAGCCAAATCTCGCTGCCCTGTTTTGAAGTCAGGTTTATGCCAATACCCTTCGGTGTTCATCCCCAACCCTGGGTCGACTCCATTAACAACACTGATAACCGGCATCTAACCAATCAGCAGCAAGACCAGTTTGCAGATCAAGGATCAATGGCGACAACCGCATCCGGAGAGTTTAACGGATTCAGTCACCTTCATCACCATCATCACCATCACAGTTCGGAGCAGTATTACCGCCACGAGCATTATCATCACCACTTTCATCACCCAACCTTTGACAATAACTTTCCATCTTCTGGAGCTTACAACGATCGCGCTGTCAGCCCACCGCCGGACGTCCAAAGCCTTCAGTATAAAGACTGTAACGGACAGAATTCTCTTCATCCAGGCTCCACCGAAAAAGAGAAGCGTCGCGATGAGAACCGGGGTCACTCCCCCAACTACTTGCCACCGATCGCTGACGCTCTTTTGCGACGGGATAACGTCCAGGAACTAAAGAAAATTCAAGGCCAAGTTGACGAGACCCGGTGCTCAGCGAATGATAGTTGCACTAGCTTTGGAAACGAAGACAAAAGCGCTGACATTACAGACTTGGAGGATTTATCCGCAAACACAGTTTCTGCCCATGGTAAGGAAAAGAAAGACGGAGACAAGGTAGAAGACGGCCCCGAGGACTTCTCTGTAAAGACTGAGAGCGAGCACGCTGAAATGACGTATTTTACACGCAACTTCAACCCGTTTAGCAGCGTTAACAACCGCAGCCAACATGAAGATTTGAGTGGATTGATGTCAGTCGACACAACAGGATCAGTTGAGGCTTTCTTTCGTTCCGAACCGTCGCTTTCGAGTACCTCAGCGCAACCTGTGGAGAGTGTGACAACCCTTGCGGCGTCCGGGCACGATGGCCCCAGTTATGCTACGTTGACGCCCCTGCAGCCTTTGCCTCCCATAGGGACTGTGGCCGATAAATACATCCCGGCCAACACAAACAACTACGCCACTTTAATGCAGCAGGAGAAAGCCGACCCTTACTCTAAAATGGGTGGAATGGGTCACAGTCTTCCCCCACTGTCCAACAGAATGATTCTTAACGGTTTGGCAGCACAGACTAGAGGTGGAATGCAGTCACAAGCCGCCCTTGACGCTGTTAACCATGCTGCTGCCGCGGCTGCAGTTGGCCTATCTACGCACTACAATAAAACCGTATCAATGTTGCCGTCCAACATTATTCCACCGCCACCTCCACAGACTTCTAATCACTATGATCCACACATGTTTAGCAGAATCGACCAATGCAACGACGCAAGTGCGGCTCTTCAAGGCGGCCCAGTATTTCCGCCACACCCAGCCGCCTTTTCGCACCAGTACCCGAACACTATCCACGACTTTGCTGCCAATGTGCAGGTCAGCTCACCACCCGAGAGAAGAAACCTGCGCTCTGGGTCGGACCAATGCTCTCTTGATATGCCTAAGACACGTGGCCAAGTTCAGGAAAGATCTAACAGCGGCGGGAACGGGAACACATCAAGTTCCTCTCGTGTTCAGCAAGTCGAAGAGGTGAACACCAAGGAAGTGGCGTCGAAAATCACACAAGAGTTGAAGCGATACAGCATTCCACAGGCCATCTTCGCACAGAGAGTGCTGTGTCGTAGTCAAGGAACCCTTTCTGATCTCTTGCGCAACCCGAAACCTTGGTCCAAGCTGAAGAGCGGACGTGAAACCTTCCGCCGAATGTGGAAGTGGTTACAGGAACCGGAATTTCAACGCATGTCCTCGCTGCGTTTGGCGGGTGAGTGTAAGTTTCACCACGATTTTTTATGTTTATTTTGGTTTGATTTTGTGTTATCTGTCCGTTGGGTTTTGATTGCCTAGCTTCTCGTAATCAAGATTTTGGCAAACTAATATTAACAACATTTTTAGTGTTTTTATTTTTATTTTCAAACTTTCTTTGGCGGTAATGTTGGCACAAAACCAGTTCATTTTTCATTTTTTTTTAAACTATTTTTTTCGCGTGGCTTATCATATTTGAAAGATAATTGTAAGGGACAATTACACAAGTATTTTTAGTTTCAGACTAAAAAAATCCAATATTTTAGAGGCGGGGTTACAGACTGTTTAAACGATCGTGTGGCAAATCGAAATAGTCGGCGACCAACGAGGTCAATCAAACCCACACAAAATCGTTTAGTTACATAATCGCCTAAATATCAATTGAGTGATATCTGAGGTTAATAGCGATGTGAGAACCGTTCACACGGTCCCATTGAAATCGACCTGCAGCCAGCGAAAGCCGGGTCCTTAACCCAACACTTTGCAAAACACAAACAGTCGATATTAAGATGTGCTCGACGGTCGACAATCGATTGAATTTAACGATCATTTTTGTGTTGTGGCGGGAACTAGGAGAAAAGCCTCGGATATTTGGGGACAGTTTCCGACTCGATTGATTTTAGGTGAAACTTTAATCGCATGTTGTGAGCGATTTTTCGCGCCCTTTTGGCGGCCCGTATCGGTTGCCTAAAATGTACCTGTCGGTTACAAAGACTAAACTTGAGTATTACTGTATAAGCCTAAATGAAAAAAAGCTTAGGTATCAAAGAGTCTAGCGTTAAACCATGACGTTTTTTGTCATTTCTTGTCTTTAATAGTATTATTAGTCAGCTTAATAACGCCATTTTGACCAGACTCTTTTATATATCTAATAAAAAAGAGCCTCTTGAAATGCGTTTCCAACAAACATCAATCGTTTGATTGTATTTGACATAAATGTGCAAGAAATGGCAATCTTGCCATTGTGAGAATGAAGCGAAATTTTTAGATGTAAAATCGGTCTGCCATTTTGAATACGCATTTGCTTTGGTAAAATACGCCAGCAGGTCGCGACCTGTGTTCGTCCATCCGACAAGTCATTACTGGCGCGCAGTCTAATTACGGCAGATGGGGAATCGGGGCACGGACAGCAGAGCAGACCACAATGGTCCAGCGCACTGATTATATCCAGCTCGGCCAGTCGCCCAGCGCGTATGTTCATTACTAATGACATGCTGAGGGAAATAGCCTGACCATGCCGCCGTTGCGGTCCACGGGTCTCCTGGGTATTGGCGCGCGCCTCATAATGAAGTGCCCGCTTCTAATCCCCGCCTGGCACGGCATAGTGCACCAGGCAACGATGTATTGCCCTGTAAACAGCTCGCCGCGTTTTAGAACCTAATGCATCATGGAAAACCCCTTGGACTGAAGACAGTCCTTATCCCTATAGGTCTTTGTTGCCAGTTATTAGAAATTTAAGCAACATCACAATGTTTTTCCGAACCTTATTAGGGACAGGACCATTTTTGTCCCAGTATTACTATTGCCTTGATGTAGTAAAAAAACAAATAATTGGTGAAAAAATATTGTCACGAACTCACGTTAACCGTTCACCGAATTCGAGTCCACGGACCCGAGGTTGAAAAACTTGCTTTAGAAAGTAAATACTTGTACACATTATTAAAAACACTTCGTCAAATCCTATTAAAAAAATTAAAAAATTGTTCTGAGTGTGTCCTGACCTTGTTTTGACCAGAAACGATAACAGCATCACGTCATTGTGGTAACATTGACAAAAGCCTTTTCGTATTTACTAAGACTCCACTCTTACTATACAGCGCTTTATGTTTGCATAAGGGGAATTTTAGGAAAAACAGGATGCAATGGGTTAAGCATGTCGGTTTTCCACAGACAAAAGAGCGTACATCAGATTAGGTTGGGGCTACTTTCTAGTGGTACAATAAGCAGAAGGAATGGCCAAGGCTTTTGCATCTTACTCCGTCTCTATCTGGCACCTGGCCTATGTACCCTATCGATTTTTTTGGACACGAGCCGCCCGTTGACGTAACAGCACCCTACCATTATGCTCCTGCAATCCAGAGTCTGACGTCATCTCACTAGAGTCGAAATAAATAACGGCAGCCTGTTTCTGTGATTAAAACCTGTTATTCGTGTAGAAACATAGGTAACTTAATTACTACATACACGAGCATCCGCAAGCTACGTTGTATCTCACTGTCATATGATGTCTTTGTTATACAGGGTCGGAAAAGTATTTAAACTTTCAAAGTATAAAATTAAAGTAAAAGGAAAGCCACTTTTATAAGTTTTATGCATTAGTTTATGCTTTAACGTCGTGAGTCACCAAGTTTGAATCATAAGATCGAACTCTTTGTGGTTAAATGCAAGCTACTGATGGCTTTACAAGTTCAATCCTTTTTTGGTGAAAGGTCAGACAGGCATACAATGTCAAAAGAAAACCAAACAGAATTTCAAACTATTGAATCCACAGGTCTGCGTTTTAAACAAACAAAACCTCTGAAAAAAAACAGGTCTTTGCAAACTATTTGTTTTTTCAACATTGTGAGTTTGTGTACATTTTTCGCGGCTTTCGCTAAGCGAGTTTCACCCCGCGCAAAAAATCGTTTTCAATCGAATTTTTAGCGTCAACCAAATTTCAACAATGAGTGCGTGGGGTCACAAAGTCCCTGTGCAGTGCCGCCATCCCCAACGAAATCGGCGTCAACCTCTTAAATTAACTTACCTAACAACAAATGCGCTTACAAATCTGCAGCCGTGTGCTAATAGCAAAATGCGGAAATAGAGGATTTACAAAGCATACCCCAAAATCGGATTACACTTGGAAAAAATCTGTTCAAAAGGTTGTGTTTTATCATGTATTCGCATATATTCTGGTATTGTGCGCTACGTTTGTTTAAAGTACGTCGTTTTCCGAATAACAGCTTCCATTCCTCAGCCGCGGGAAATTCGCAATCATTTGAGGTCGTGTCTGGGGTCAGGGTCAGAGTAATAATCGATACATTCATACCGTTTCATGTAAGCGACACAAACCTCACTAGGTCAAATGTGATGACGCAGTAATAAAGATTTGAATTAAATCGACTGCCTATTTTTTCTAAGAGCAAATACTGTACGTTGCAATATTATTCACCGTTAAGGCAAATTTGATGACTAAAATGTTTGACTTTTTAATGTTTTTAAGCTTTGTATATTCAACACAAAATGCAAATTTCTTGTTTTTTGTACTTAATGGGTTTCGGTAAATTGCTTAGTTACACCCAGTTGGCTGGATGACTCTTTCAAGTGAACTTTACAGGCGTTTCGTGAGAGATACATTTACCGTAATGGCCACCGTACGAAATGGCTTCTTGGCCCTCCGAGCCCGAACGAATGACCAACGCAATTTCGTGGCATTCGCAAACTGCATGCTAGTGGTTCCCAAGGGCGCGAGAACGTCCGAAAAAATCGATACCCAAAACTGCATACTCATTGCACAGGAGTGAACTGAAGGCGCGGGTATAACGTCTTGCTTTGGCCGTCGTAGCTCGGAGCAAGAGTCGCTGAGAATATTGAAAATGGCCTGCTCGCTTGACAACATATGTGGCTGACTGCCTCGAAACATAAAGTACCTCAGCCAGTCATATTTAACTTTATATTTTCTGGTAACAAACTACAGCCCTATAAGCGCTTACGGACGTGGAAATATTTGGCATGATAGTTTAGCGGCTGTTACTTTAACGTTAATTATTTTGGTCGCTGATATAAAACATACGTAAATACCAGTGTGAAAAACAAACGGTTTTTTTATTTTTGCTTTGCGGGCTTTGGCGTTTATTTTACATTCAAATTTAAGTCACACAGCTTTTGGTAAACTGTTCAATATGTTTAGAAAAGTTTCGGTTTTATGCATTTGCGGCAAAGAAAGCACATACGCTTCCTTACTTAATTTCTAATAATGTAGTCTTAACTCACAACAAATAGCTTCAAAGTACTCAGACAAAAACTCAC